>NC_136433.1:57607500-58207500 GCF_052849685.1 Lactuca virosa
ATAAAAATATTATCTCAAAGTTAATGTCAATAACATAATCATTTTAAACATATTTTTCAATATTTTAACGATATATTTTTAATATGCGTTGCGCAACGCGCGAGAATTCGTCTAGTTCGTTTATATATGTTGCATGTTTCATGTACAAATAGAAGGTGTACGTGACTAATTGAGACACACGAAAAAAATGAATCACTAGACTTTTTCTTTTTCGATTTCTGCTTCGTTTTCTTGCTGCTTCAAGATAAAATCTAGGCCTAATTTAGGTTCAGGTGATCTTAAAGAATAACTTTAAGTTGTTGTATCCTGGGAAACAAATACATGGTAGCAGGCTAATTTGTTTTAAGGACACTGTTGTAAACACATGCCTCAGCGATTTCCAATTTCTTGTTTGTTTTCGTACATTTCCATAATACTTCTCCTACAGTGTATGTGTTGTATGTGTTGGATACTAACCTTTTTACTTACTCTTCTCCTTTAAATCCACCATTATAGGATCAACAAGTACGAATAAAGGCAGGACATGATGGTACACACTGGCACAAGTTTGTTAGGATAAAGTTATTTGACATGTGGTTTAGTGACCTCCATTATTGAGTTTTTGAAGCTTTTTGGTAGTTTTTGGTGATATTAAAGGAGAACAAAGTGCCCCTTGAGTAAAGATACAGCAAGCCAGTTCCTTCACCACCTTGTAGCACATATTTTGGACCATTGTAAGTCATCAAGTTATAACATTTATGTGTTATGCTTATAGATTTAGGCTTTTATTCATTTTCTCCATGTTTAGGAGAGCTTAAGTTGATAGATTCCATAAAGTTGGCAACTTTATGGATCCTTGGGGTCTCCTTGAAGTTTTGTGTTACAGATACACACACGAGATCACTACCACCACCGACTATCCTTCTGATGGACGCTACAGATTGATCTTCGTCACTTCTATCCCTGAGAACACTTCCATTTCTCACCTGCAACAAAACTTCCAATTTTCGAGGTTTCTTTTTTTTTTTAATGAAAAAAAACATTTAATTTATAGATTTCGGATTGAATTCCAAAGCCTGGGTAAGGGTATTTTATGATGGAAAGAGGTGAACATAAGTGAATCACTAATGCTTATGTTTGTGAAGTATTATATATGATGATGGAAGCTTTATGTTGTTGAACTCAAGATTTTTTATATGGGATTTCACCGCAATAAAATTGAGAGTGAGAGGTTATGTGGCCCTATTTTTATATTTATTAATAAGAACATTAAAAAATGAAAGAAAAATAAAAAATAAATATATCGAGGGTATATTTGAATGTGTTTCCTAAAAAAATGTAAACCAAAAGGAACATTTTTATAGTTTTTACTGTAACTTATATGATATACTAGGATTACTCACCAAGACCACATATTCTTTTGAAGTTGATAGTTTTGGGTTTTTAAGTTGAAATGAGCAGTCCCCGTTATGGGTTACAGAAAAGACCTCCAACTAAAGAAAAATAAAATCTTCTTTATTGGTTCAGTTTCAAAATAATACAACTGATTGTACTTTCCTTAAGGGTAATCAGGCATATTATAAGTAGGATTTCTTAACGGGTTATGTTATGGGTGGGACTAGGTGCAAGCTCCATATGTATGCCTTTTGAGCACCTCTAGTTTTATGTACCTATCTACCACCCAAAATCAAACCCATTAAGATCCATAAAAACATCCCCTGTCAAGGATCACAAAAATAAACATCTGAAATTAACAATAAAAAATTGCAATATTCAACACAAGTTAAAAGTAAAACACAATTCAACAAGAAAAAATTATCGTTGATTCATAAAACCAAGTCGTCGTGGCATAAATCCAAACAACTTCAAGTGCTAATATCAACATCGTTCTCAACTAAACCACCACTTCCTTTTTGCTTTTCTTAATTTCAACAAGAATTTAAAAGATGCATCAGGGAAAATTTATAAGATTACCATGTTCGTGTTTGGTTTTTGTTGGCACATAAGTTAGATGATATGTAATCACATGATAACAAGCAGATGATTTCACTTTAATAATTTCCACATCATCTTTCTCCTTGTAAACCCAATCCATAACATGGAGATAAAAATCTTCCAACAAAATATCAAGTGCATGTGGATCCATAATTCCATATGGTTATCAAATTGCTTCTTCTTCGACCTACCCAAGATTCCCTTTAAAAATTCGGACTCGATATTGATCCCATAAATATCCATTAAGTCACCCAACATAAGCTTTTTCAATTTAACAACAAATCTTAAATATTTCCACACCGAATCTACTTCCATGTCGGAATCATATTTCTCCTTTGATACCCAAGATGTGAAGGAATGGTATGTTCGCTAGTTTTGACCATTTTACGCAATTTCCCAATTACACTTTTGGATTGGATTTTGAAAGGGTGTTGTCTTCCCATAAAATCTTGGAACTTTTGGGCACAATGACATTACAGGATCTATATGAGGTCACCCACTTTCAGAGATTCCACAGCTTTGGAAAAGATCTTGGCGAGCTCCAAGCATGTTTCAACCTTTTCTTTTTTAGGGTGCTGATCTGCAAAGGCCAAGTGGTTGTGTGAAATTATTTTTACATTGTCTTCTCCAATGTAATTTGTGAAATACTTCATGACTTCCTGATATAGATAAATAAAGAACAAGATTATTACCTATTTATAAAAATGCAAAAATCCAAGCACTAATGTATTGTTAATGTTTTGTCTGATGGAATGAAATAGATGGAAGTTTTGGAAATTAATAGTTGATAAAATTTTAATTTACAAAAAATAAAAAATTAAACATAAATCTTTAAAAGAAATGTAATAACCAAACCTTTTAACTTATAACTACCCAATTTCCAAAAACATTGGTTGAGAAATTACATTTTGTTTCTTTCTTTTTCATAAATCATTTCGATGACCCATGTTGTGTTGATGAGATATCTATATACTATGATCAATTATTTAATCGGAATATACCTATTGGGATTTTGGTTTGAACCTTATACAAACACATGGTAGATGTCAAAGATATCCAAAGAGTGAGTGACTGCTATTAGGGTTGGTGATCAATGAACAAATATGCTACATAAAAGGTTAAGTAAGATCAAAACTATCAATCATAACGCATGTGGTTAAAGTAAATGTACCTCTAAAGCTATTTCATGATCAGGTTGCATACTTTGTTCCGGTGTTTAATCCATAGGGTCCATTTGGGGGGGGGGGGGGGGTATTAGACCCGGGTCCTAACAAACATTGTATTGATCACCATCCAAATCACTTCCGAAACATTCGTATTTGGAAAGCCCACTTTAAACACCTTACTAAATCACAACCTAGACATTATCCCCGTAAGTAGATCAATCAGTATAACGAATTTAAATCACTGATAATTCTTGTTTATATGTTCATAATAACGATAAATAACTTAAACATAAGTTAAACTTAAAGTAGGGTAAGCATAACTCACTTACAAGGGGGTTTAGCGAGGAACCGGGCTCTGTATGGGCATAACTTCTGAGCCAAAAGCTCTTCTTCTCGGGGCCTTCTGGCACTCCAGGACTTGCTTCTAACACCTAAGAGGTGCTAGGGAAGAACTTAGAGAGTTTGGGGGTGTTGGGAGAGAATGGGTGAGAAAGGTGTGAAGAATGGCTGTGAATATTCTGAACGAGGGGCATTCCCTAGTTGAACGTTGGCTGTTTGTTGGCCACGTGTCACCATCTAGTGGCAAGCCATGGTGAGGAAGCAGTGGCTCAGATCGCGCCACGTGTCACCTCCGAAACTTAATTGAAAAATTTATTATCTTCTAAAATCCATAACTTTCGCATACGATCTCCATTTTTGACGTTCTTCATATCCACGCGTAGGTAGCGACGTGATCTACAACTTTTGTTTAGACTTCGTCGGCTAATTTTTAATTTGTTTTTAAAGTTATATTTTAACAGGCTTAAACAGTTAAAGTTCGTTAAAATTTCATAACTTTGTCATCCAACATCCGTTTTCTTCTGTTTTTATATCGTTGAACTCCTATTAACGAGATCTTCAATTCTCATCTAGGTTGTGCTGGCTAAAAATTGACCAATCTAAAATTTGATTTTCGGGTTGTATACCGCTATACAAAAATCTTAGAAAAATCATAACTTCCTCTACCGAAGTCAAATTTGGACGTTATCGATATGCACGCTCTCGGTTTAACATACTACGACTTTCGTTTAGATCGTTAAGGATAAAAAGTAGCTTATCAAAATTTCGCTTTTTACGATACGCGACTTTGTGTCGGTTTAGTCGCGAAACTTCGACGGTTCATAACTTCTTCGTTATAAGTCGGATTTCAGCGTTTTTTATATCTCCGAAATTGTTGTCACGACCATCAACTTTCTTTATAGATATTGGGTCTATCTATTATTTTATTTTTGACGCACATTTTTATTATTATTTTTTTTACATCGTTATAAGAATATATGTTGCACATAAATCACATAATACTCAAATAATTCTTCTTTATTACTTCAAAATAGGTTACAATTGTTGACCCTAACTATTACAACATATTATTAATGCTTAGCCAGAAACGCGGGCGTTACAGAATCCACCTTTTGGAACATGACTCTAAAAATTCTTATGACATATCCTTAAAACACACACAAATCTGGATTGCAAGTGGTTTCTCTACCTAGTTCAGGTGTTCCAATATCTTGAAACTTAGCCAAATACTACTATAATGGTCTTATTCATTTGAAAACTCTAGAACTAATACTCTAATATTGGTGACGTACACATTATTGGGCTTTCTTATCTTCCAATCTACTAGATTTTAAGGAACACTAGGTTACCAATAGTCTTCTCACAAGGCTCTAACTACTTTACCTATATCAAGGTACAACCATTGTTCGATAAATCCGTTCCTATTCCTGCTCATGACACGACATGATATTATCCAACTACTGGGATTACAATGCCACATCGTTCTTGTCATCATCCCCCATTGGACCTGAAGACTCACGATCAACCCTTCGATGGTCTTAGTGACTCATAAGCATTATTCTACTATCCTAAAGGAACCCATGCATCCTCATTCATAGATGTATAATAATCACAAAAGGTTCGTGTTACTTCAACTTTTGAGGCTACAACCGATTTGAGGTCCTTAATCTACACGGTACAGATGCTAAAGTCGTTGTCATCTTATGTCAACCTATGAATGTTAAACTTCGGTCCTAATTTTATATTAGTGCTTATGCTTATTGACAAAATGTTAACTAAACCAAATATGTAAGTTACCTCGAAAACCTATGAAAATAATGGCGCATACGCACTTGTACTCGACGGTTCATCTCACGTACCCCTTAGTTAAACGAATGTATCAAGAAAATTTACAATAATCACTTATTATCCTTTTGTGTTCCATATCGCCAAAGGAAAACCTCACATCGTAAAAGATGGAACAACTCCTTGACAATATTATGCTGTCCTATTACAGTTCTAAATCTCATAGGAAATCCTTAGATCTTTTCCTTGCAGATCGATCTTATATTGATATCTGATGAGACGTCTTTACTACCGAATTTCCAGTAACTACTATTGCTTACACAAGTTTTAGCACTGAGTCACTCCTAAAATTGAACTTTTGCATTTTTAAACTAGGGAATCTTAGTTAACCTCAACTGCTATCGATTATATTAAGACCAACTAGTCGAACCTGGATCAAAAATTGATCCACTAATCCTTATCATGTATACTGCTAATACATTTGTAATCGTTGAAAAGTGTTACCACCTCTCATAATAGATATAGTCCACCCCGAATGATATCCATCTAGGAGTCCCTTATTATACCTCTACGCACATCAGATGATGACTTGAAATGGTCGTATGAAGGAAACACTTGTGACAACCCGATATTTTGAATCAATGTAATGACCTAAAAAGTCAAGAACTGTAACCTCTTTTGATATAATGAAATTATTGTCAAAAATAAAATGTTCAAAAGTCATTTACTGGATTTCATAAACGATAGATATCGTGTCCAGGGTTTCAGAAATATAAAGAACGCTAAAATTCGAGTTATAACGAAGAAGTTATGACCAACCTAAGATTCACAGCAAAAACCGTTAATACGGTTAAACGTAAAACGAGAAATTTCAATAAAATACTTTTTAGCCTTAGGTATCTAAATAAAAGTCGTAGATATCATTAAACCATGAACTTACATAAAAAGAACGCCCAAATCTGACTTCGTATGAAGAAGTTATGATTTTTCGAAGTTTCGGAATAGCGGTAGACGGCTAAAAACTCGAAATAGAGATCGAGCGTTTTCTAGCCGAAACAACCTAAATGAGAATCGAAGATCTCAACAATATTAATGCAACGGTAAAAAGTCTGACGAAAACGGACACCGGATGAAGAAGTTACGTATTTTTAACGGACTTATCGTGTCCCGGCCTGTTAAAAATATATAATAAAAAAATAAAGTCAAAACTAGCCAACGAAGTCTAAATGAAAGTTGTAGAGTATATTTTTACCTACGTGGGCATATAAAGAACGTAAAAATCGGAGCTCGTATGCGAAAGTTACGGATTTTACAAGTTCGAGGCACACAAACCGAGAGGATTTACGCCCAGCGTACTCGGGTGCTAGGCCTCGGATCGTCCACGTCGCCCCTCTACTCCTCTATGCCCTGTCCCGTACGAAGTTCCGGCAGCCGATGATGCGGTCACGCATGACGTCCGGTACATCCCGCGTAACCCGGAGGTACGCCTCGCGTACCGAGGGTTCCCAGCCCCTATAAAAGGGATGCGAGGGTTCCGGGTAAATTGCTCATTTTCTCTCCTTTTTCTTGCGTTTTTACTCTGTTTTGCGTGCAAGAAATATCCCGAGGCCCCGGTTTTCATATCCAAGTTCGGAAGGAAGTTTTACACTCCCGAGATTCCCGAGAATCCCGAGAAAATCAGCTTTTCCAGTCAAAGTTATGCTCGGTTTTCGTCTCGCTTTCTTCAATCTATCAAGTGAGTTCATACCCCTATAATTACGTTTTCAAATGCTTTGTAAATGCTTTTATACACTTTTAAGGGGGGGGGGGGGGAATACAAGTAAACACACGATTACCCTCGTGTGAATAACACAAATCTTTTTCTATACTTATTGTTATAATCAATCATAGGTGATTTATAACTATCAAAAGAACACGTTCTTATACAACATATCACGATAACACTTTGTTCTTTTGGAATAACACATGTTGTTCTATAAATATCAAACACTTTGTTTATATTTTGAGTATGAATGTACAATAATATCATTCCAAAGGTTATGCTTGCATACAAAGTCGATATTGTACTAGGGTTTACCACACAAACGAATCACACATTTGGAAAAACTATAATAGGTATAGTTTACTAGATATTCATGAAATTTTACATACTACAAGTACTATATCAAGGAAATACTTTCATATACAAAAACAAATGGACTTTCATACGTAAATCTATTTAATACTAAGATTTGTGAGACATTCAACTTCACGTACTTTCAAGTATGCAGTTAAAGTCCTGTATTATATACCATAATCTCTTGTAGGGAGAGCGTGATACTTGTGTATAGATCTATACGGGATTGACAATCCCGCACCTAAACTGTTAGCTACAGTTAGACCGGCAGGTCTGGGGTGACAAACGTCATAACATTCCAACGCCTGAAGAACGTTGTTACAGGCAGTCTGGGTCATTAGTATGGTTATAAAACTCACATGGAGTATTAAGAACACGTTGATTTATGGGGTTATCAAATGCCTTAGCGATTCATTACATACACAAATCTACTATTTTAGGCATGAAAAACACTATTGCATTTCAGTTTTGGGACTTTTAAACTACCACCCACTTATGGACAAATATTGGATTTCTAAAAGCAAACATTTAAAACAGTCGAGTCTTGGTAGAAGACTTACTTTTATACTAGTAGGAAATATGGGATTTTCTAGGAGTTTTCAAACTCTACAAACAAATTTCATTCGATTTTATACAAATATTGACATTAAATACTTATGAACTCACCAGCTTAAATGCTGATCTACTCTTTCAAATCTACTTGTATTTCTCAGGGATTCAGTATTACAGGTAAACTTCAGCTTTTGGAGAAGTGATGCTAAGGCGTCAGTTTTAAAACTCATTTTGTCATCATATTGTAATTTGTTTTTGAAACAAGTATCTTTCATCAATGTAACTTTTAAATTATATATATGATGGTTGTGTTTACTTTCTTTACTATGTATTCAACTGTTACGATACTACATGAAGTCATCCGCCCTTGAACGATTCCGCCGTTCTGGTTTAGGGGTGTGACAGATTGGTATCAGAGCATTGTTTATAGTGAACTAAGTATATCGAACCACATAAGATATACAAACTATAAATGCATAGGGATTAAAATTCTCTGACAAAACGTTTTTACACCTAAACCGCATTTCATGTAGCTTAAATTGTTTGGGTCATAAAAACACAAATACATGCATACAAAGATGTCATTTTCATAGTTAGAACTATACAAGAAGTATTAAGACAAGTTGGACACTACGACTAGGCCTCGGAATATGTAATCGGATTTGGGACGAATATAGCCTGATCAACTATATTTATCCGAGATCGGACTAACATATGTCGAGGAATGGTCGTAGTGAGCAACAAGTCAAAACTTACCAAAATGAAACTAATATCAAACATACAAACTTCAATACTATAGGAGTATTTGGTAGATACAAAAGTTTAAACTTACATGCTTAGATTCGCATATTCTTAAAATTTCTAAACAATTCTCATACCTCTATTCTCGTACAGACACAATGGCTGGATTTTATCCACCAGGGGACCCCTACTACCCGAATCAGGGCAATGGAGGATGGATAGAGGAGGACCCCGAAGAGGATGAGGAACCTATAGATTTGGAGGAAGAGGATGACTTTGGAACAGACTCAGAACCAGAAGTAATCAACCCACTAGTCGCTTAACCTCCCGCAGTTAGGAGAAACTTTCAGGGACCGACTCCCGTTTGGGGAAGTCACCTCCACCATTGGAGCCAACAGCAAGTAGTACGTCCTCCTTACGGTATATGTCGGGACTTCTATGACATCAGGGATGGAGGTTCAGCCGACCGAGCACTCCCAGTCATAGTGGGCAAACTAGCCAACCAGTCCTATCAATCCAGAGTTCAAGCTAACCGGCTTCGTGAAGTTAACGTGGAAGTACAAGTTCACACTTCCGACATCTGTCGACTGGACAGGTTGCGGGATGACGCCCAACTCCGTACCGACGCATTCCAAGCACAACTGATTTCGGCCCTCGCTGAGATAAGGGAACATCAAGCCGCCTTCGATAGGCGCCTTATGGAAGCAAAGCGCTCAGACGCGGAGTCGAGCTCCAAGCGCAACCTACGTCGCAAGTAGTACTTGCCCAAATCCCACAATTTTGTTATAGAATAGGAACTCGGCTAAAAGTCTTACTTTTCTTTAACTTCTGTATCAGAGATCCTTAGAAGGGTCGAAATTTTTCCTAACTTCAAATGTAGCCCAACTTATGTTTAATATATATGAAAAATTTCCCCTTGTGTGTTAATTCTTTGAATACCACCCAGATTCATAAGTTTATCTATCTCTATGCAAACTTTTATTATGAATCAAACTTTAAACCTTGAGTAGGTCAGTCAAATTCATAAATTGATAAAAATAGCAACTTTATTAACACACAACTTCCAATCATTAAAGTCTTATGTTCTTCATTCTATTTCTCTAGCAGAACAATGCCGCCCCGTAGATCTACACGCCGTGTCAACAACGCAACACCTCCACCACCACCTCCACCAACAGATAATGCCGCCTTGATAGCTGCTGTAACGGCTGCAGTAACAGCAGCAATGGCACAAATGAGTAATAATGGGTCTGGAGGGGGAGTAAATAGCTCTACGAATGGCCAACGGCAGGGTCGTTCAAGGGATTGCACCTTCAAGGACTTCACTAATAGCAAGCCCATGACTTTTAACGGATCCGGAGGGATAATGGCTCTATCACAATGGATAGAGAAAACAGAAGCGGTTTTCGAGATTTGTGCATGTCTGGAAGTGAGCAAGGTAAAATTTGCTGCTTGTACATTCTCCGAGAGAGCCCTGACATGGTGGAATGGCCATGTCAAGTCACTAACTCTGGTAGTGGCAAACTCTATGGGCTGGGAGAATCTAAAGCAAATGTTAATGCAAGAGTACTGTCCAAGGGATGAGGTACAAAAGCTAGAGCAGGAACTTTGGGGCCTTACTATGGTAGGCTCGGACATCACAACCTATACCAATAGGTTTAGTGATTTGGCAATCCTTTGCCCAGGAATGGTTGCTCTGGAGAGCAAAAAGATCGAAAGGTACATCTGGGGACTGTCACCCCAGATTCGAGGAAGTGTACTAGCTTCCAAACCAGTCACTTTCGATAGCGCCAAACAGTTGGCACAAGCTCTCGTTGACCATGGAATATGTCAAGGCTTCGCAACTGCCGTCCCGGAGCAAACCATAGGAAACAACAACAACAACAACAGTACCAACAACAACAAGAATAAGAAGTTTTGGAACAAGAGGAAGAGTCAGTTTTCACAGGAACCTTCCAAGAAGCAACAAATAGTGGCAGTCCATGCCGCTACTACCCCCACTACTGCTCCTGTTACCCCTGCACCAGCAAAGCAATATGCTGGGAACTTCCCGAAATGCAGCAAATGCAATTTCCATCACAACGGAAATTGTCGGGAGATGCACTGCAACAACTGCAACAAGAAAGGGCACACTGCCCGTTTCTGTAAGGCACAAGCACGACCAATCACCCAAGTCCCTGGGGTCGGTGTGGGCCAGGCGTGTTATGGGTGTGGTAAGACTGGAAACTACAAGAGAGACTGCCCTAAGGCAAGGAATGTTGGCGGCATAGGAAGAGTGCTGGCAATAGGGCAGAACGAAGCAATAGCTGATCCCACGGTGGTTACGGGTACGTTTCTCCTCAATAACGCTTATGCATGCATACTCTTTGATTGTGGTGCGGAGAGGAGTTTCGTGAGTCATAAATTCAAACACATACTAAAACAGGACCCTCAAACATTCAATAAGATATTTACAGTAGAAATGGCAAACGGTAGAACAGAAAGCACAAGCGATATGTACATAGGCTGCACACTAACTCTAAACGAACATTCTTTTCAAATCGATCTAATGCTGATCACTATAAAGAGCTTTGATGTCATCATCGGTATGGATTGGTTAAGCCTACACCATGCCGATATACTTTGTCACGAAAGGGTCGTTCGCCTAAATCTGCCAAACGGCGAAACTCTTGTCATTTATGGTGATAAGCCCGGTACCAATTTACAGATCATCTCTTGCGTCAAAGCCCAGAAATACCTACGTAAGGAGTACCATGCCTTCTTAGCCCACGTAGTAGATAAGGGAAAGGAAGAGAAAGACCTCAAAGACATTCCAGAGGTCTGCGATTTTCCCGATGTCCTCCCTGAAGATCTGTAGGATACGGTGTCTAAGTCCATAACTATTTCTGGTATGTACTTGACCCGACCCGGCATGGTCCATTTGGGTTGCATGGCACCATGCAATTGGATAGACTAAATGAGAGAAATAACACTTGTGGATTATTAATATATTATAAGTTCTAATATATTAATAATATTATTTAATTAGTTTGATCAAGAATTAATTTAGAATTAATTAAGTGATCAAAAGATAACTAATTAAATATATGGGTTGATTATGTAAATTATGCATAACTTGTATAGTGGGCTAAGAGGCTCCATGGATTATCAAGTTGGGTTAAACCCATAGGATGCTCCATGGGTGTTACAAACCCATGGGTCATGGAAATGAAGAGTCATGACACATTAGGGTTTACATGGTGTAACCCTAGATGTGTCAACACTATATAAAGAACCCATGCTCCACCAAAATCGGTTGCACACAAGAAAACAAGAGGGCTAAAGCCGATTTTGCAAGTGTAAGATTCTCTCAAAGTTACTCCTTTGCATTTGGTGTTGTGTGAAGCATTTGAGGCATCACACTTGGGGTGCTAGGCTCACAAGGTTTCAAGGATCATAATCAACAACAAGGTAAGTTATTCTATCTTTCATTCAAGTTAAAAATGTTCCCCATGTATGTTAGATAGGAATATAACCTTGGAATTCAACTTTGCATGATTATTAGACAAACATAGATCCAAGGTTATTAGGGTTGCATGTACACTTAGGAAGTCTTAGAATGCTCAAAACCCATCAAGATCTTCCAGGAGTCCCACCAGAACGACAAATCGAGTTCAGGATCGATTTAATTCCCGGAGCTACCCCAGTAGCTAAGTCGCCGTATCGCCTAGCGCCAGCTGAGATGCAAGAATTATCCAGCCAACTAAACGAACTACTCAACAAAGGATTCATCAGACCGAGCTTCTCACCTTGGGGAGCGCCAGTCATGTTCGTAAATAAGAAGGATGGATCTTTCCGCATGTGCATCGATTACCGGGAGCTCAACAAGCTCACTATCAAGAACCAATATCCCCTACCACACATTGACGACTTGTTCGACCAACTCCAGGGAGCGAGTTATTTCTCAAAGATCGATTTGAGATCCGGGTATCATCAGCTGCGAGTCTTGGAAGGAGATGTTCCCAAAACAGCCTTTCGAACTCGTTATGGTCACTACGAGTTTGTAGTGATGCCCTTTGGATTAACAAATGCACCGGCGGTGTTCATGGACTTAATGAATCGAGTGTGTCGTTCATTCCTGGAAAAATTTGTGATCGTGTTCATAGACGATATACTCATCTATTCAAAGAGTAAAGAGGAACATGGTCAACACCTCCGACAAATCTTAGATACCCTAAGGAAAGAGAAGTTATACGCAAAATTTTCAAAGTGCGAATTTTGGATTCGGAAAGTAGATTTCCTAGGTCACGTGGTTAGCAAAGACGGGATACACGTGGACCCTTCCAAAATCAAGGCAATCGAGAACTGGTCAACTCCCAAAACCCCAACGGAAATCCGATAATTCCTGGGTCTTGCTGGTTATTACCGAAGGTTTATACGAAACTTCTCAAAGATTGCTAAACCACTTACCACCTTGACCCAGAAGGGGGTAACCTTCAATTGGGAAGAAAGACAAGACGCTGCATTCCAAACACTGAAGAAAGCACTTTGCATCGCACCCATATTGTCCTTGCCAGAAGGAACAGAAGACTTCGTGGTCTACTGTGATGCATCTAATCAAGGTCTTGGATGTGTTCTAATGCAACGGGGAAAGGTCATCGCCTACGCCTCGAGACAACTCAAGACGCACGAGGTCAACTACACTACACACGACCTCGAACTGGGAGCAGTCGTTTTCGCCTTAAAGATCTGGAGACACTATCTCTATGGCACAAAATGTACAATCTTTACCGATCACAAGAGCCTTCAACACATCCTCAATCAAAAGGAACTCAACATGAGGCAAATACGATGGGTTGAACTATTGAATGACTACGAATGTGAAATTCGTTATCATCCAGGAAAAGCGAATGTGGTGGCTGATGCTCTTAGCCGAAAGGAATACTCGGGCCGCCGAGTAAAATCCTTAACCATGACGATCCATTCTCATCTGTCCACACAAATCAAGGAAGCTCAGAGGGAAGCCTTGAAAACAGAGAATGTGACGGGTGAAGCCTTAAGGGGAATGGATAAGAATCTTGAAGTCAAGGGCGACGGAGTTCGATACTTCATGGATCGGATCTGGACACCGAAGTTTGGTGGATTCAGAGACGTGGTCATGAATGAGGCTCATAAGACTCGATACTCTGTGCATCCAGGTTCGGACAAGATTTATCTGGACCTCAAGAAACTGTATTGGTGGCCGAACATGAAAGTAGAGATAGCTACCTATGTGGGCAAGTGTCTGACTTGCGCCAAAGTCAAGGTAGAGTACCAAAAGCCATCAGGATTACTACAACAACCCGAAATACCCGAGTGGAAGTGGGAGCGGATAACCATGGATTTCATAACCAAATTACCCAAGACAGCAGGTGGGCTAGACACCATCTGGGTAATCGTCGATAGATTAACAAAATCCGCACACTTCCTACCCATAAAGGAAACCGACAAGATGGAGAAGCTAGCTCGAACATACATCCGAGAGATTGTACGATTACATGGGGTACCAATATCCATTATCTCCGACAGAGATAGTAGGTTCACCTCTCGATTCTGTCAGTCGCTACAAAAATCTCTTGGGACGATACTAGACATGAGTACCGGTTACCATCCACAAACCGACGGTCAAAGTGAGAGAACCATACAGAGCTTGGAAGATATGCTAAGAGCTTGTGTAATCGATTTTGGTAAAGCCTGGGATACCTATTTACCACTAGTCGAATTCTCGTACAACAATAGCTATCACTCCAGCATTAAAGTTGCTCCATTTGAAGCCCTCTATGGCCGCAAGTGCAGATCACCACTGTGTTGGGCTGAAGTGGGTGACACGCAACTAGCCAAGGGACAAGTACCCGACAGCGCTCTCACAGACCCGGAAATCATAAGAGAAACAACTGAGAAGATTGTTCAGATTCGGGAACGACTAAAGGCTTCAAGAGACAGACAAAAGAGTTATGCGGACAAAAGACGGAAGCCCTTAGAATTTCAGGTCGGGGACCGAGTGCTATTAAAGGTCTCGCCTTGGAAATGGTTAATACGTTTCGGAAAACGTGGGAAACTAAACCCAAGGTATATCGGACCATTCGAGATCCTTGCAAGGATCGGTCCGGTAGCATACAAACTTTGACTACCGCAGGAACTCAAAAACGTACATCCTACCTTTCACGTGTCAAACTTGAAGAAGTGTTTGTCCGATGAGACCCTCGTCGTCCCCCTAGACGAAATCGAAATCAACGAGAGTCTCCACTTTGTAGAGGAACCAATTGAGGTCATGGATAGGGAAATTAAATGAACAAAACAAAGTCGCATACCCATTGTGAAGGTCCGCTGGAATGCAAAGCGGGGACCTGAATATACTTGGGAACGCGAAGATCAGATGAAACAAAAATACCCGCATCTGTTTCCCTAGTCCACAAATATTTACCTTACATTTAATTTCGGGACGAAATTCCCTCTAACGGGGGGATGATGTGACAACCAGATATTTCGAATCAATGTAATGACCTAAAAAGTCAAGAACTGTAACCTCTTTTGATATAATGAAATTATTGTCAAAAATAAAATGTTCAAAAGTCATTTACTGGATTTCATAAACGATAGATATCGTGTCCAGGGTTTCAGAAATATAAAGAACGCTAAAATCCGAGTTATAACGAAGAAGTTATGACCAACCTAAGATTCACAGCAAAAACCGTCAGCACGGTTAAACGTAAAACGAGAAATTTCAATAAAATACTTTTTAGCCTTAGGTATCTAAATAAAAGTCGTAGATATCATTAAACCATGAACTTACATAAAAAGAACGACCAAATCTGACTTCGTATGAAGAAGTTATGATTTTTCGAAGTTTCGGAATAGCGGTAGGCTAAAAACTCGAAATAGAGATCGAGCGTTTTCTAGCCGAAACAACCTAAATGAGAATCGAAGATCTCAACAATATTAGTGCAACGGTAAAAAGTCTGACGAAAACGGACACCGGATGAAGAAGTTACGTATTTTTAACGGACTTATCGTGTCCCGGCCTGTTAAAAATATATAATAAAAAAATAAAGTCAAAACTAGCCAACGAAGTCTAAATGAAAGTTGTAGAGTATATTTTTACCTACGCGGACATATAAAGAACGTAAAAATTGGAGCTCGTATGCGAAAGTTACGGATTTTACAAGTTCGAGGCACACAAACCGAGAGGATTTACGCCCAGCGTACCCTCGTACGCCCAGCGTACTCGGGTGCTAGGCCTCGGATCGTCCACGTCGCCCCTCTACTCCTCTATGCCCTGTCCCATCCGAAGTTCCGGCAGCCGATGATGCGGTCACGCATGACGTCCGGTACGCCCCGCGTAACCCGGAGGTACGCCCTGCGTACCGAGGGTTTCCAGCCCCTATAAAAGGGATGCGAGGGTTACGGGTAAATTGCTCATTTTCTCTCCTTTTTCTTGCATTTTTACTCCGTTTTGCGTGCAAGAAATATCCCGAGGCCCCAGTTTTCATATCCAAGTTCGGAAGGAAGTTTTACGCTCCCGAGATTCCCGAGAAAATCAACTTTTCCAGTCAAAGTTATGCTCGGTTTTCGTCTCGCTTTCTTCAATCTATCAAGTGAGTTCATACCCCTATAATTACGTTTTCAAATGCTTTGTAAATGCTTTTATACACTTTTAAGGGGGGGGAATACAAGTAAACACACGATTACCCTCGTGTGAATAACACAAATCTTTTTCTGTACTTATTGTTATAATCAATCATAGGTGATTTATAACTATCAAAAGAACACGTTCTTATACAATATATCACGATAACACTTTGTTCTTTTGGAATAACACATGTTGTTCTATAAATATCAAACACTTTGTTTATATTTTGAGTATGAATGTACAATAATATCATTCCAAAGGTTATGCTTGCATACAAAGTCGATATTGTACTAGGGTTTACCACACAAACGAATCACACATTTGGAAAAACTATAATAGGTATAGTTTACTAGATATTCATGAAATTTTACATACTACAAGTACTATATCAAGGAAATACTTTCATATACAAAAACAAATGGACTTTCATACGTAAATCTATTTAATACTAAGATTTGTGAGACATTCAACTTCACGTACTTTCAAGTATGCAGTTAAAGTCCTGTATTATATACCATAATCTCTTGTAGGGAGAGCGTGATACTTGTGTATAGATCTATACGGGATTGACAATCCCGCACCTAAACTGTTAGCTACAGTTAGACCGGCAGGTCTGGGGTGACAAACGTCATAACATTCCAACGCCTGAAGAACGTTGTTACAGGCAGTCTGGGTCATTAGTATGGTTATAAAACTCACATGGAGTATTAAGAACACGTTGATTTTTGGGGTTATCAAATGCCTTAGCGATTCATTACATACACAAATCTACTATTTTAGGCATGAAAAACACTATTGCATTTCAGTTTTGGGACTTTTAAACTACCACCCACTTATGGACAAATATTGGATTTCTAAAAGCAAACATTCAAAACAGTCGAGTCTTGGTAGAAGACTTACTTTTATACTAGTAGGAAATATGGGCTTTTCTAGGAGTTTTCAAACATCTACAAACAAATTTCATTTGATTTTATACAAATATTGACATTAAATACTTATGAACTCGCCAGCTTAAATGCTGATCTACTCTTTCAAATCTACTTGTATTTCTCAGGGATTCAGTAATACAGGTAAACTTCAGCTTTTGGAGAAGTGATGCTAAGGCGTCAGTTTTAAAACTCATTTTGTCATCATATTGTAATTTGTTTTTGAAACAAGTATCTTTCATCAATGTAACTTTTAAATTATATATATGATGGTTGTGTTTACTTTCTTTACTATGTATTCAACTGTTACGATACTACATGAAGTCATCCGCCCTCGAACGATTCCGCCATTCTGGTTTGGGGGTGTGACAACACTCTTTCCTTTGACATCAATCCTAACGTTGTAATTCCTTGGCATAGCATAATTAAATCCTTACTACGTGCCTATCCTACTTTCTAAGTCTGATGTATATGTCTTGACTTACTCGACGCTTTCTATGGCAAACTCTGCCACCTATTGAATTCCTGATCCTCTACTGCAAGGATATATCCCTCATCCATGAAGGTACAAACTTAGATGGTTCTCTTGGCTATCTGAGCCGCACCTGGGAATTCGGCCACTTCCTAAATCCTATTAGTCGTTTGGGAGGAAAGGTCATCCTTTTCTTGAGAATAAAGAAAGTGATAGCCTATGGGTATTCTAGTAAAAGACCACTTTCTTCTTGCACCCCTTGTAACAAAATTGAAACTAACAACCTCCAATTACTTGTGTCGCAACTCTCATGGACCTTGATGTAACGCCCGCAGATTCGGGCTAGTCAATTTAGAGACAATAAGCATCAAAAAAAGTGAGTTTTTGATGGAAGATTATTTAGGAGTAATCTCAACCAAGTTTTAGTATATGTTACAAGGGTTCCGTACATATAAAGAACGCTGAAATCCGAGTTATAACGAAGAAGTTATGACCTGTCAGAGTTTCGCGACGGAACCGGCACGACACCGGGAGGCGTAAATAGTGAATTTACGATAAAGCGATTTTTAGCCTTAGCGATCTAAACAAAAGTCATAGTGTTCGTTAAACCGAGAGCGTTCATAAAAAAGAACGCCCAAATCTAACTTCATATGAGGAAGTTATGATTTTCCGAAGTTTCGGCTTAGCAGTGTACAGCCCGGAATTCGAATATTAGATCGAGCGGTTTTTAGCCGACACAACCTAAACGAGAATCGAAGATCTCGTTAATAGTAGCGTAACGATAAAAAGACAGACGAAAACGGACGTCGGATGAAGAAGTTATGAATTTTTAACGGACCAACTATGTCCTGGCCTGTTAAAAATATAACTTTTAAAATAATTTTAAAATTAGAAGACGGAGTCTAAACGAAAGTTGTAGATTATGATCCCACCTATGCGTGGATACAAACAACATCAAAAACGGAGCTCGTATGCGAGAGTTATGATTTTTCTAAGTCGGGAGGGTGCTGTACGAGTTGGGGTGACGTGGCGCAATCACAGCCGTTGCTTCCTCCCCAAGGCTAGCCACCAGATGGTGACATGTGGCACATTACACCCAGCGTAATGTTGGGTACGCTCAGCGTAACCCTTAAAAACCCATTACGCTTAGCGTAATTTTTTAGTACGCTCAGCGTAATCGGCGCTGGCAGCCTATAAATAGAGGCGCAAATCTCCCATTTTCTTCACAACTCTCCACTTCTTTCCTCCCAAATACCCCCAAACCTTCAAGGTTTTTCCCTAGCACCTCCAAGGTGTTATAATCAAGTCCCGGAGCACCAAGAAGCTCCGAGAAGAGGATCTTTTCGGCTCGGGAACGCTGCTCCAGCGAAGCCCAGTTTTGCGAAAAACCCGCTGTAAGTGAGCTACGTCTACCCTATCGTTAGTATATCTTATGTTGTAATATAGTAATGTTATTAGGACCTTATAATACATATTTGGGCTATTATTATGAGTTATATAAGTGTCGTTATAATATCTTTTAACCACTCGCGGTACGGGGAATTTGGTTTAAAGGGCCGCATAGGGTTGTTAGATTTCAGAAGTGCTATATGCCAAAATGGTCCTGCCCTCCGGTGTTTTATGCCTGGCCTCTGTCTGTATATAGTGGTTGAGAAATATTGCTTCATGCTTATATAATAGTAATAATAGCAAGACTATTAATTAGTCTCGGTGAATATTAGACTAAAATCTAGTGGTAATGATACTAGGTTCTGTGAAAGGAGTTGTTTAAAGTAAACGAAGTGCCGTCCGAGTACCGAGTCACCACCTTATCAAGTGAGTGCATAGTCCCTTTCATGAACATGATTTTAATACAAGTATTCTTTGAATGTATTAAATATATGTTTATGTGCGAATTATTTGATGTTGTCTGAATTACGTGTTAAAGAACATACCAGGTTATTTATAATGATTTAGGTTAATAAGTAAACCTAAAATTTGTTGAGGGTTATTGGGCAGTATCTCCTTATGAGTACGAGTGAGATATACACGGGGAATAGAACCCTAAAACATGTCATTGATCCAGAAGCACGGATTAGACATAGTCATTCGTCCCTAGTCTGAGAGTATGGATTGGACTCAGTCAATTGTCGTTAATCCGGGAGTATGGATTAAGACATATTCAGTTGTCCTTAATCCGGGAGTATGGATTAAGACATAGTCAGTTGTCCTTAGTCCGGGAGTATGGACAGGACATAGTCATCTGTCATTAATCTGGGAGTATGGATTTAGACACAGACCAATTGTCCCTAATCCGAGAGTATGGAATGGGTACAATCATGGACTCGAGAGCATGGATTAGATCCGGAGTAAGAGGTAAAATTTAAGGTCCGTGAGTATGGATAGTCTCGTTGTGAGGATTGACGGGGTGGGGTAAGAGTTGATTATATATATGGGGAAATCGTATATTGTGTGAGTTTTTATATATATGTTATAACATTGTGGGATTGAAATCCCTATGTACTCACCAGGTTTCCCCACCTGACCCACTCAGTTTATTTATATCACATGTGATGATATGAAGTCACATTACACTGACAGATTAAGGAGATATAAATCACTAGTGATAATGAATGTAAGTTCTGTTTATGCTTATGTTTCTGTATTGACGATGACATCCCAAATGTTTTAAAATGAATAAAAATACATTTCTTCGGAAATTACATGATAAATACATATTTATCATGTTTTACTGGGAACAAACTCTGCAACATTTTCATTAAAAGATGTACTCTGATTTTTATAAAGCATAAACAAAAAATCGGTCATTTCTGGCCGTGAAAATGGGAATGTCACACTTGACATTGAAATTGAAAGTTAAAATGCCCTTCGCAGTTATGGGTCGGTTCTCCCCACTTGGGTTCGACCAAATATATGTTGTTGCTCGAAACTAAGTTGGCTTTGCCTACGTGATTTGTAGCTCCTTTTGACTTTGAAGAAACTCATGTTTGTCATATCCAATGAATTTCGACTTTCTTATCGTAGCATTACTGATCGTGCCTACCGTAAGTGGTCTCCTTGCATAGCATGACCAAAACATTGTAACGTCATAACAAGCAAAATGGTGTCTAGATACATACTAACACAGACGTATAACTAAATGGTATAAGCAGGCATTACTAACGTAGTAGAACTGCTAGCAACAACGACGATTATTTGATTCAATCCACCCTTCTTGTTTCTTTGGAACAGTTACCTTGTCATGTTCAAATTCTTATGACTAAAGTCGGTACTGTATCCGACAAGGTTCTCAGAACCAACTCACTTACGCAATTCTATTTTATTCAGACTCGATCTTTTATGGCCACTTGGGCCCGAACATAGAGTCACTCTCCTAGACATCACTAAACCATAAATAATGACAGAAATATCACAAAATGAATTTATAGTGTTACCCACACTATCAACCTAAGTACCAATGCCTTAGCAACTTTGTGAATCTTCTTAATCCAAGTGCGAGTCTTATGCTACAGGTGGTATAGGCCTCTACTACCTTTCACACCTACTCTGTAATGTCCATGTTTCTGGCTAAGTATTAATAAGATGATGTTATAGTTATGGTCAATAAATTTAACCTATTTTGAAGTAATGAAGAAGAATTATTAGAGTATTATGTGATTTACATGTAAATTGTGTGCAATATACGTGCTTATAACGATATAATAAAATAAGAATAAAATACGTGTTGAAAATAGAATAATAATTAGACCTAATTTCTTTGAATAAAGTTGAAGTATATTTAACAAGGATTCTAGAGATATAAGGAACGTTGAAATCCGACTTATAATGAAGAAGTTATGACATGTTGAAGTTTCGCGACTAAACCGACACGACTTTGCGTAACGTAAAAAGTAAATATTTTATAAATTGCTTTCTAGCTTTAGTGATCTAAATGAAAGTCGTAGTAATCTTCAAGAAAAGAGCGTGCATATAGAGCACGTCTAAATCTGACTTCATTAGAGGAAGTTATGTTTTTTCTAAGATTCAGTGTAGCAGTATACAGCTCATAAATTGAAATTAGATCGATCAACTTTTAGCCATAATGAACTAAACGAGAATTGAATATCTCGCTAATAGGAGTTGAGCGATAAAAAGAGAGTCAAAAACGGATTCCGTATGTAGAAATTATGAATTTTTCACGGTCAATAATAGTGTAATCTTCTTAGACTATTAAATTTAAGATCGGTCGAGAATTAGCTGATGGATTCAAAAGGAAAGTTGTATTGCTCAGAAATACCTACTCGTGGATATAAAGAACGTCAAAAACAGAGCTCGTATGTGAAATTTATGAATTTTCAGTTTAGAAATTCTGCCTGCGCAAAGTCCGGTTTCTCGCTAAACCACCTGTAAGTTGAGCTATGTTTACCGTGCTTTAAGTATAACTTATTTTTAAGTTCATGATCATCATTATGAACCTATAAATAAGATTTATCAGTGATTCCAAGTCGTTATACTGATTGATCTACTTACATGGATGATGTGTAACGACCCAAAAACAAGGGTAAAAATTTCATTTTTAGTATAGCTAAAACATTGATATCATTTATTCCAACATTTCAATGAAGCTCAATGTTGCAAAGTATGTGGTGGATTTTGTAATATGTGCAAGAGTTATAACGCAACTTCAGAAACTGTATGGGAGCTTGGAGCCCTTTCCTATACCCATGGGTAAGTGGGAAGCCATCACCATGAATTTTATGACTAAACTACCTAGGAAAAAGAACGGTCACGACATGATTTGAGTAATCGTGGATCGATTCACAAAGAGTTCACACTTCATAGTAGCCAATGAGAGATGGCCTATGGATAAGCTTGCAAATGCCTATGTGAATGAAATAGTAAGACTTCACGGTGTTCCCTTAACGATTGTGTCAGATTGTGACAGTTGTTTCACATCGAGGTTTTGGATGAGCCTACAAGAAGATATGGGTACGAATTTGTGTTTAAATACATCCTACCATCCAAAGATTGGTGGCCAGAGCGAAAGGACAATTCAAACACTAGAAGATATATTGAGATCATGTACCACAGGATTCCAAGGTAACTGGGATGAACATGCATCTTCCCCTGGTAGAATTTTCCTACAACAATAGTTACCATTCGAGCATTAAGATGACACCTTATAAATCCTTGTACGAACAGAAGTGTCGTACTCTGTCTTGTTGGCTTGAGGCCGGAGAAAAGAAGTTTATGTGTCCCGAAATTGTCCATAAAACTTCTGAAAAGCTAAAGGTGATTAGAAAAAGGGTGTTAACAGCTTAAGATCGCCAAAAGAGTTATGCTGACAAGAAGTGACGACCAATGACCTTCGAAGTTGGAGATTAGGTGTTTCTTAAAGTCTCTCCATGGAAGGGACTTATAAGATTTGAAAAGAGAGGAAAGTTGTGTCCAAGATTTATTAGGTCATTCAAGGTTCTTCAAAGGATTGGGAACCAAGCTTACAACTTTGAATTCCCAGAAGAACGGGATGGTATTCATAGCACTTTCCATGTTTGTTATTTGAGGAAGTTCACGGGAGAAGTTCCCGATATAATTCCACTTTCGTATTTAAGGATTGATGAATATAAGAGGTTAATCGAAGAGTTTGAAGCGATCGTTGACCATAAGAAGATGAAATTGCGACGCAAGATCGTCGAATTAGTGCTAGTGCGATGGAAACATTAGAATGGACCAAACCTCACATGGGAGACAGAAAGTGACATGATGAGTCACTATCCACATCTATTTGCTGATGCCTAATTCCGATACGGAATCATCTTAAGGATGAGAGAATTGTAACGCCCATGTTTTTTGCTAAGCATTACTAAGATGATGTAATAGTTAAGGTCAACAATTTTAACCTATTTTGAAGTAATGAAGAAGAATTATTTGAGTATTATGTGATTTACGTGAAAATTATGTGCGATATACATGTTTATAACGATAAAATAAAATAAGAATAAAATACGCATCTAAAATAGAATAACAATTAGGCATAATTTATTTGAAGAAAGTTGAAGTGTATGTAACAGGGATTTTGTAGATATAAGGAATGATGAAATCCGACTTATAACGAAGAAGTTATGACCCGTTGAAGTTCCGCGACTAAACCGATACGACACTACGTAACGTAAAAAGTACATTTTTGATAAATTACTTTTTAGCCTTAGTGATCTAAACGAAAGTCATAGTAGTCGTCAAATTGAGAGCGTGCATTTAGAGAATGTCTAAATCTAACTTCATTAAAGGAGGTTATGATTTTTCTTAGATTCAGCGTAGCAATATACAGCTCAGAAATTGTATTTTAAATCGTATTTTAGCCTTTTATCACTTATTGTATCCCTCATCATTTACGAGCATTTAGGGAGAGAATGTTGGAGCATGTAAATGCTCTACAAATAATGAGTGATAATTAGGCCATTTATTTCCCTTTATTGTATTGTTGGTGTTTTCTATCTCCTACATATAGTGAGAGATGGTCATTGTAAAAGTAAGAGTGCACTCAATGTAGTTTCTAGAGAGAGAGAAAGTCGTGGGATCTCTCCTACCAAGGGAGAGTTTTCTCTCCCAACCATGTTCTTGTATTGTAATATTTTATCTCTCTTTTCTATTTCTATGGAATTTCTCATCATATGTTCTTCATGTTCTTCATCTTATGTTCATTAAATATCAAGGTATTATTTATTCCGCATCCACCGATCGTTCAAATGGGTCTATCACCGAATTTCACTCATTTCTTCACGCATCTTCATTCCAATCTCTCCTAAACCCCCATGGTCCCTAAGCCTTATTCCATCACTTCCTAAGGATTATTTGCGAAGCTCCGGAGTCCAGAAAGCCAAAACAAGATATTTTAGTTTAGAAGTTATGTCCGCATAGAGTCCGGTTTCTCGCTAAACCATCTGTAAGTTGAGTTATGCTTACCGTGTTTTTAGTATAACTTATGTTTAAGTTCATTATCGTTATCATGAACCATTAAACAAGATTTATCAGTCATTCCAAGTTGTTATATTGATTGATCTACTTAAGAGGATGATGAAAATGCTAGATTTAGTGAGGTATTTACAATGGGCATTCCAAATAGTGTACTATGTATGCCAAACGGATCCTACCTCTGATATGATCTAATCTGGTTGTCCCTTATCAACTATAGATCAATAGACTTTGAATTAATGATGAATCCAGACTAATAATTAGTCACAGGATATATTAGACTAAGACTTAGTGATAATGATACTATGTTACATCAAAGGAAAATATAGTTTCTAGAAGCGAAGCGTTGTCTGAGTTTTGAGTCATCACTTTAACAAGTGAGTGCATAGTTTCTTTCATCTTACACATAGATATAAAGTATTTAAGATAAATTAAATGTTATATGTTCCTATTATCTTTGTTCCTGATATCTATGTTGGATGTACATTTATACATGTTTTACATGATTTAAATTGTATATGCATTTTATACCTATCAATATGTTGGGTAAAGATGGGTAGATGAAAGATGATATAGATGATGAAAGATGAAAGATGAGATAAATGACGAGAGGCCTTGACTTTAAATATAATACAGTTATCTAGTGGAGTACTGATGATGACCACAGACTATTTTAGACAGTCCGGTGGAACACTGGCAGGCTCGCAACATGTGGGTGTTTTTGAACTAAGTGTTCATCATGTATACTCCATCCCCTCCATGGTTTCCTTACTGAAATATATTTCTAAGGAAACCCCTAAGAATTATTGTCTATCCCGAATATAATCCTTAGGATAGGTCCCTTAAATTCGACACTTTACGGACACAAAGTTAGGATAACGAGAATGGGTAATCGGGTTGAACGATTTGATGAAAATAAAGAATTTATTTATTGTGGGTTGAAAACCCTATGTGCTCACCAGGCTCCTAAGTCTGACCCACTCAGTTTCTTGTATTACAGGTAGTGACACAAGAGTACAGGTGTGATGAACATATGAGAGATTTATGGATTACAGGCTAGTAGAATAATAGATGTTTGTAAGTCATATACTATTTCTGTTTATGCTTATGTATTGTATTGATGATGACATCCCAACCTTTTTAATATAATTAAAATAAAACTCTTCTGAAATGCTTTGATAATATCTTTGTCATATTTTGGGAACAAATTCTGCATATTATACTTCAAAACGATACTCTGATTTTAAATAAATCATAAACAAATTGATGTTTTCTAGCCGTGAAATTGGGGATGTCACATACTTATACTCATCCCATGAATTGTCTCCCAGTTTCAAAGTCACTTCCAACACTACACACAACGATCTCTGGACATATATATGTATGTGTCCCAACAAGCACATATAATTTATTTTTTCTAGACTCCAAAAGGACATTGCATCTTTACTGATGCCCTTACCTCACAGACATATGTCGTATCAAGCATATATTAAACTTCCTTGAGTATTCTTCTAGGATTCCTTTCTACTTCACCCTGCTATCAGCCGAGGAAGAACTTATACCAACATTAATAATTATTGGACGAATACAATTACATGATGCTAAAATCAAACAGTCTGTTAACTGAAAGATCCGATGCTAAAACGGTTAGCCTCGTATAAGATTTGCGCAATAGCGCCAAATCAAGCAATCTAAAACTATTTCATTCTTAGAGCATGTAACCTAATGTATTTGTCAAATAACTAATTAATATCAATATAGGCTCTAAGCAGCAAATAAAAAACAAATTCTAGGCTATAAGGCATCTTAAGTATAAGGAAATTCTAACCTGGAAGTCCTGAAAAGCCCCCTAGCGTACATACTAGCATGCATTTCTAACATTTCACATATCAGCAATCATAACAATATGGATATTTTGGGAATCACTTTCCTTTCTGAGTTCCGGATGACTATATGCATTGCACTATTATTATTTTTCTAAAAAGATTTATTAATTCCTTAGATCCTTAGTTTGAGTCCAGAATCACACGAGTGTTCATCCACTTCTCTCAAACTAGAGCTCTGATACCAACTTGTAACGTCCAATTTTCCAACCCAAATTTTCTATTTTTATTTATTCAAATATATCATAGTATAATTACACTGCGCAGAAATAGGATGTGAATGCGTGTGTGTACAATCGGGCCTTTCCCTTCCCACAAATCATTGAAGTTCCTGAAAAACATTTATAATCAACTGGGTAATCACAAAGCATAGTGAGTTCCCCAAAATAGCATATACCATAATTCATATACGTGCATATATATATATATATATATATATATATATATATATATATATATATAATGTCTTACGATTTGCCAATAATATGTGTATCTTAGACTTACGGGCCAACCATTTCATCTTCAACACAGGTCTATGTGTACTTACGGCCTACCTACCATTTTGTCAACACAGGTCTATGTGTACATATGGCCTACTTGTCATTTCATCAACATGGGTCTATGTGTACTTATGGCTTACTTGCCATTTTTCCAACACGGGTCTATGTGTACTTAGAGCCTACTAGTCATTTCGTCAACACACAGGCCTATAGGCTCCCAAACTCTTTTTTGTTCTGCCGTCATCCCCTAACTAAATCTTAATAGACGATTGAAATATCACAATAGTTACGCACATAGAGACTGCACTTTATACTCTACTAGTACAACCACATTTATACTTTCTACTATACCAATTTTAAGTATATTTACACTTAATCACATAGAGATTATACTATCAGCTCTATTCTACTAGCTCTTTATCCTAACATACATGGACATATATTGTAATACATAGTATAGTGAGATAACTCACCTGACCAGTTACTCTTGTTGGATTAGGTGTCTAAGCCCATAACTATAATTGGTATGTACTTGACCCGATAGTACCATGATCCTTTTGGGTTGCCTTCACCAAATCAACTTGACTGGATGAATTATGGAGAAAGAGGTTAATTATGATTTATTAATATATTATGTGAAGTATATATTAAAAGAGAAATCATATTATTTAATTAATATTGGTTAAGAATTAATTTAGAATTAATTTTGTGGTCAAAAGAGATTAATTAAATTAAGGGGACTGATGTTGTAATTATAAGATAATTGCAATATGGGCTGTGAACTCCTAAAGAAGGAGGTGGACGAAATTCATGTGGAAGCCCACATAGAAATCGTCCATAGGAAGGGTTCTGGAAGGATCATATGGGCTGCTTAGGGCTTAAGCAACCATATTAGGTATTTGACTGAAACCCTAATACCTTAGCTATATATGGAACCCTTGGGACTACCAAAATCGACCACCAGAAACCCTAAAAGGATCTTAGAGCCGATTTTGAGCCTCCTCCTCCTCCTCCTCTCTCTCTCTCTCTCTCTCTCTCTCATATTCTCCAATTGCTTCTTGGTGTTTGTGATCGATTAGAGGTATTACACTTGTGATACTAAAGCTCTTAAATGTTGATTCTACAAGCTACAATTGAAATGTAACATCTTAACTTTGTTTTAATTATGATTTTCGAATTTTATATGCTAGATAGAGGGTTATAGCTTTGGATAATTTTATTGCATGAACAATTAGAGAAAACTAGACCCAAAGCGTTAGGGTTTGCATGTGCACCATAGGATTGTTGTAATGCTCAAAACCCATCAGTGGTATCAGAGCCTAGGTCGTTTTCTATTGTATTTGATGCCATGTTAGAATTGTTCAAAGCTGGAAAAGTCGAAATTTTGGATCTGCAAGAGGGACTCGACGAGTCCATACATGAACTCGACGAGTTCACTAGGAACTCAACGAGTCCAAGCCTGACTCCACGAGTTCTCGGGTCTGTTAGCAGATTTTTCGGGATTTTGACTAAAATTGGGTTAGGACAATTACCATAAACATTTTTAACTTATAAAATTCGATTTTTTTTCAATATGGTAATGATTATCCCCATCCAATTAGAAGATAATTGTCAAATTATAAGATAATTATTGTTTTATATGATAAAGATTAATTTGTATCTTTGATTTGAATTATCTCTTTTTGAAAGTGGATTAGGTCAAATTATGTGATAAATATTATTTATAAGATTATTTAATTATTTTTCAAATTTGATCTAAAAGATATTTTGAAAAGTTTCAAAATTTGTCCTCAAGTTTTGGAATTTAAATTTTAATTAAAAGGTTTTGACTTTGAAATATTTAAATTCTAAACCCTGGAGTTTTAAAAGTTTAAAATTCAAGCCTTATACTATTATACTATTATAAGATTAATAATTATATATATTTATAAGATGAGTCAGTCTTACTGTTAGTAGGCCTCATTCACGAAGCTGGTCTATAAGGGGGTATAAGGATACTGCCTATAAAATGGTGGTTTAATGGGTGTCCACTCTCACCCACCGCTTCCTTGACTGGTGGAGGGTCGTTAGCCGAACGGGTAGGATAGGACAAACTAATTTCTCATTAATAAGTATAATGATTTTATAAAGTAACTAAACGTTTTTATAAATTCCCAATCTTTGTTACTTTAGGAAAAGTTCAATGAATCTCAAAAGAATCTAGGAATTTCAATTCATTTAAAACTTAAATTTCTTTTTTGTTTTTCATGGTGGAAATTGGTAAATCGTCATTTACCTACCTTCAAATTATTTGCAATTAGATTATGGCATCCCTTTTCTGAATTGTAAATAATTGTGTTGGTCCTAGCCCTAATTTCTAATTTGGGTGTTTAATTGGGGATTCTTATCTAATCTAAACTTTGTCTTTTTTCTTTTCAGATGTCTACTCCAAACAACACCGCTTCTGGCTCCAACCCTTCTAGCTCCTTCTCCCTCATGAACCTTTTTGGGAGAATGATCTTCGATGGCACCAACTTCAACTACTAGATTCGTAACATTCGCATGGTGACTCGATACGAGGACAAATAATAAGTTCTCGACAAGGAGCTGAAGGAGGTTAACAAAAATACTGCTACTCCTGAGCAAATTGATGCCTACGAGGCTCATGAAAGAGACGCGACAAAGGTGTCGTGTATCATGCTTGCTACAATGACTGTTGAATTCCAAAAGTCCTACGAGGACTTCTATCCATACGAGATGCACCAAGATTTTATGGAAATGTACCATCAAAGTGCTAGGCAGGAGAGGTACGAGATCATCGCCTCGATGATCACTACGAAAATGAAGAATAGAGAGTCCATCACGGCCCACTTACAGAAAATGCAAAGGTTGGTGGACCGGTTGACGAAGTTGTATGTCAACTTTGACGAGGAGCTGGCCATAGATATTATTCTTCACTCTTTGCCTCCTTGTTATGACCAGTTTCGTATGACCTATCATATGAACAAGGAGGAGGTCACTCTGAGCAAGCTTCAAGGCCTGCTAAGGACTGTTGAGAGTAGTCTGAAAGGAAAATCTGTTAAATCCACTCCTACTATTGATGCCCCTGTCTTGGCTATTGGACAAGGTAAAGGGAAGAAGAGGAAGGTTCCTTCTAAGAGCCACAAGGGAAAGTCCCATGATGGTTACTCTTCTAATGGGACCAAAGATGGTTCTGCTACCCCCTCTACCAACCCAAAAGAAGCAGAGTGCTTCTACTGCCATGAGAAAAGGAATTGGAAACGAAGTTGCCCGAAATATCTGCAAGAAATCAAGGATGGGAAGATAAATCCCACCTTCGCAGGTATTTATACTATTCAATCTAATAACTCGTCACATGCTAGTTCTTGGGTCCTCGATACAGGATGTGGTTTTCATATTTGTTCTGATTTTCAGGGTCTAAGAAGAAGTAGGGATGTGGAGCATGGGAAGATAAACCTGATCATGGGGAATAGGAAAGTGCGCATGTCACCAAGATTGGATTTTATTCTTTAGTGATTAGTAGTGGGTTAGGTTTAGATTTGAATAATTGTTTCTACTTGTCAGAAATGACAAGAAACATTATTTCCTTTCATGGTTTGTATAAACAAGGTTTTAGATTTTCGTTTCATAATGAAATTGGTTCTATTAATGCTTTCTTGAATGGTACATTCTATTTTGAAGCATTGCCTTGTAATGGTATATATCAAACTCTGATGGTTGTATACGACTTAGGAAATAATGTGTTACAAATTGATTCGTCCAATGGTTTAGACAAAGCATGCTTGTGGCATTGTCTTTTTGGACATGTCAATAAGAAGCGCATAGCCCAACTCCAAAAGGATGGAGTGTTGGAGTCGTTTGACCTAAAATTAGATGACACGTGTGAATCTTGTTTACTTGGAAAGATGACCAAGTCCCCCTTTACTGGTACTTGTGAAAGGGGTGAGGTTTGTTGCATCTCATACATATTGATGTATGTGGGCCCTTCAGATCCACCACAAGGGATGCAAATCACTTCCATGTGACTTTTACTGATGATTATAGCAGATATGGGTATATCTACTTAATCAAGCATAAGTCAAAAACGTTAGAAAAGTTCAAAGAGTTTAAACAAGAAGTGGAGAATCAGCTGGGAAGGAAGATAAAGATGTTACGATCCGATCGGGGTGCTGAGTATCTTAGTATCGAGTTCCACGAGTATCTTAAGGAATGTGGAATTGTTTCACAATTGACGCCACCTAGGACACCACAACTTAATGGTGTGGCTGAGAGGCGCAATCGAACCTTGTTGGACATGGTTCGTTCCATGATGGGTCGTGCTTCGTTACCTATCTCATTCAGGGGGTATGCCTTAGAGACTGCCACCCATATCCTTAATCTAGTCCCAACTAAGAAGGTTGCCAACACACCTCATGAGATGTGGACAGCGAAGGTTCCCTCGTTAGCACATATCAAGGTTTGGGGTTGCGAGGCTTTCGTAAGACGAGAGACTCACGGCAAGCTCGAAACTCATAGTGAGCGGTGTATTTTCATCGGCTATCCACAAAATTCCTTTGGATATCTCTTCTATAGATCGAGTGACAATGTTGTCTTCGTTGCGAGGAGATGGGTCTTTCGCGAGAGACAACTCATATGACAAGAGGACAGTGGGAGTCCAATTGATCTTGAAGAGCTTCAAGAGTCAAGCAATGAAGGAACCTCTAACACTAGCGATCAACCTGAGGAGGAAACTCCAGTTGAACAAGTTGACGATTCCTTATCTCCTAGACGTTCCAGTAGAGTTAGTGTTCAACCTGTGTTGTATGGTTTTCATATAAAAACTAAGGGTGATATGTTTAATAGTGATAGTACACTAGTAAGTTTGGATGAACCTAACAACTACAAGGAAGCCATGGCAGGCCTGGAGTTTGCAAAATGGAAAGAGGCGATGGACAGCGAGATTCAGTCCATGTATAAAAATCAAGTTTGGAACTTGGTCAACAATGTACCAGGTCGTAAGACGGTCGGGTGCAAATGGATCTTCAAGAAGAATACCGACATGGGTGGGAAAGTGCACACATATAAGGCACGAGTGGTTACGAAGGGCTTTACTCAAACTCCTGGAGTTGACTATGATGAGACCTTCTCACTAGTTGCGAAGATTAAATCTATAAGGGTTATGCTAGTCATAAATGCGTTTCATGATTATGAAATATGGAAGATGGATGTCAAGACCACTTTCCTTAATGGGAAGTTGGCTGAGGATGTTTACATGAGTCAGCCAGAGGGCTTTGTCGATGCGAAGCACCCTAACAGAGTGTGTAAGCTTGAGAAATCCATCTATGGATTGAAACAAGCATCTCGCAGATGGAATCTTTGTTTCGATGAGAAAGTCAAAGAGTTTAATTTTTAGAGAAGCGAGGATGAGTCCTACGTATATGTCAAAGCTAGTGGGAGTATAGTTAGCTTCCTCGTATTGTATGTGGATGACATACTGCTCATAGGAAACGATGTCCCAACCTTGCAGGAGGTTAAGTCCTGGCTTGGGATGTGTTTCACTATGAAGGACCTCGGAGAAGTTGCTTATATTCTGGGGATATGGATTTTGAGAAATAGGAGTAAGAGACTAATAGGACTTAGTTAAAGTACTTACTTGGAAAAAGTGTTGAAACATTTCAGCATGGAGAATTCCTAGAAAGGGGAGAATTCCTGGCTTGGGAAGTGTTTCACTATGAAGGACCTCTCCCTGATGTGTCCTTCTCTTTGAGCATTGTCAGCAGATATCAAGGGAACCCTATGGTAAAGAACATTCTTAAGTACCTACGCAGGACTAAGGAATGGTTCCTTATCCTCGGTGGGAGTGATGACTTGAGAGTGCGAGGGTATAGTGACGCCAGTTTTCAGACCGACCGAGATAATTTCCGCTCTCAGTCGGGCTGGGTGTTTACCCTAAATGGAGGAGCAGTGACTTGGAAGAGTTCCAAGTAGGAGACCGTGGCTGATTCAACGTGCAAATCAGAGTACATAGTAGCGAGCGAAGCATCGAAGGAGGAAATATGGCTAAAGAACTTCATTGGAGACATTGGAGTTGTACCAGCCATAAAGGAGCCTATGGAGATTTTCTGTGATAACGAGGGTGCGGTCGCCTTAACCAAGGAACCAAGGGATCATGGTCGATCCAGGCACATCGACAAGAAATACCAGTTCATCAGACATCGGGTAGAAGAGGGACACCTCGTAGTGAAGAGGGTATCGTCAGAAGAGAACCCAGCACATCCCCCTACGAAGGGATAAAGTAGGGTTAAGCACTTGCAGCATGCTAGGAGTATTGGGCTGAAGGACGATATTAGTTTTAGTGATTATATAGCTTTTAGAAACTTGTAATAGATAAATTGTAATTAAGATTTGATAATTAAATAAAGGTGTTTTATTTATAAGTAATGTTACTGTCTTGTGTTAATTACTTACTATTGTTTCACTTTACATGTTTTGACTTCCTAAATAATAAGATTATTTAAACTATCCACAGTCGATCATACGTGGGAAGTAAGTATGAAATAAGATTGTAATGAATTGGCTTGTAGATTGTCTAAAGCGTTTAGACATAGCAAAAGTTTGATGCAACGTTCATGAGTGCTCTTGAAATAAGATTTGAGTATTGGATTAAACCCGCACTCACATGAATCACTTCATTGAATTTAATCACGAGTGATTGTGAGATGATAATATTATATAGTCTTTAAACCTAGATATATGAATTGTTGTTTGCGAGTTGGTTGTGCATTGATAATGTGTAAACGCATCAGTAACTTGATGTTATAAAACATATTGTTGTGTACGATTTGATGAGCAAATAGTGCAAGCATATAAGTCGAATGTCGGGCCCGATCAGGACTAAATTGATGTGTTCAATTAAGTTCTATGTCAGACAAATCAGAAATCGGGAAACAAACTGTTGGACAATAAGTATGACCATGTTCCATGTATTTGTCCACACGATATCTTGAGAACGGAGGACTATACGATCCCTTATCTAAAGGACGTGTCAGAGTTCGACAACGACTTTTGAGAGCTACGATTGCTAATCGGATTTTGAAGTCGTACTTGCATTTATAGTTATTAGACTTATCCGAGTGGGAGACTGTTGGATTAGGTGTCTAAGCCCATAACTATAATTGGTATGTACTTGACCCCGATAGTAGCATGGTCCTTTTGGGTTGCCTTCACCAAAGCAACTTGACTGGATGAATTATGGAGAAAGAGGTTAATTATGATTTATTTAATATATTATGTGAATTATATATTAAAAGAGAAATCATACTATTTAATTAATATTGGTCAAGAACTAATTTAGAATTAATTTTGTGGTCAAAAGAGATTAATTAAATTAAGGGGAATGATATTGTAATTATTAGATAATTGCAATATGGGTTGTGGACTCCTAAAGAAGGAGGTGGACGAAATCCATGTGGAAGCCCACATAGAAATCGTCCATAGGAAGGGTTCTGGAAGGATCTTATGGGTTGCTTAGGGCTTAAGCAACCATATTAGGTATTTGACTGAAACCCTAATACGTCAGTTATATAAGGAACCCTTGGGACTACCAAAATCGACCACCAGAAACCCTAGAAGGATCTTAGAGCTGATTTTGAGCCTCCTCCTCCTCTCTCTCTCTCTCTCTCTCTCATATTCTCCAATTGCTTCGTGGTGTTTGTGATCGATTAGAGGTATTACACTTGTGATACTAAAGCTCTCAAAGGTTGATTCTACAAGCTACAATTGAAAGGTAACATCTTAATTTTGTTTTAGTTATGATTTTCGAATTTTGTATGCTAGACATAGGGTTATAGCTTTGGATAATTTTATTGCATGTACAATTAGAGAAAACTAGATCCGAAGCTTTAGGGTTTGCATGTGCACCATAGGATTGTTGTAATGCTCAAAACCGATTAACTCGGAGGATTAACAGCTATCCTTTTGACAATTCAACTGGCAGATAACGCTTTTATCAAGTATTAACCTTTGACACTACAACTTATTAATATCTATGGCAATCTGGTAATGAAGGAAAGATCTTTCTATAATCCCAATGAATACCAAGAATTCTGTCAAATAACAATAAGCTAGACATGACAGTTGGGAGGCAGGATCATTTTGGCAAATAGCTTTTCTGAAACCCAACAACCAAGCCAACGTGCCTATTATTGACACGTTTCTTGTAAGTAGATCAACCACTATTATGAATGGAATCACTGGTAAACCTTATCATAAGTTCATAACAACTACTATGAATATAAATATAAGTTGCACTTTAAGTGTAGCCTAACTTACAATGATTCCTAGTGAAAAGCCAAAAAAAGTCACAAGTAGGACCTCGATACCGAGCACTTCTTTCTGCCCAGACTCTCTACTCATTCAGAGTCATGCTAAAGTAGAATTCTCTGAAATTCCAAAAACCCTCAGAAATCGGACCAAAGAAAGAATAGATAGCAGAGTGGGTATATGGAAGAATGGAGGACTAAGCTTCTATTTATAGGAATCAAAAGTGTATGCACCGCACATACTTACCACGTATGATGTGCACTATGGTGACGTCTCTCCTCTGCTTTGTTGCCACGTCTTGGCTTTCTTGTAGTCAACGTCTCCGTTCTAGAATTTGTGTTCGCTGCACATACAAGATTTAGTTTTCTTCTAAAAATCATATCCTTCTCATAAAAGTTCCATTTTCTACGTTCATTATATCCACGCGTAGCTATCGACGAGCACTACAACTTTCATTTAGGCTCCCTTGGCTAATTCTCACTTTATTTTTAAAGTTATATTTTTAAAGGGCTTAGATTGTTAAAACCCGTATAAAAATCATAACTTCCCATATGACATCCATTCGATTGTCTTTATATCAACATGTTCATATTCATGAGCTCTTTAACTCTCATTTAGATTGTGTCGGCTAAAAATCAACCAATTTGAAATTCGATTTCTGTGTCCACACTGTTGCGCCAAAACTTTGAAAATCATAACTTCCTTATACGAAGTCATATTTAGATGTTCTAAATATGCACGCTCTCGGAATCGTGATTACTACAACTTTTGTGATGATTATTTTGGCTAAAATGTAATACATTTATACTTAAAATTTTATAAGCTAACAGTTTATATTAAATCCTACTGAAGGGTGAAAACATGGTGTTACACAATTTTAGTCTCAAGACTACCACTTCCCGCCGCAGAAGATTAGACAAATAATTCTCCATATTCAAACTTTTTGCATTCATCCAAACACCTCATCATGTTTCTTCCATCATGTAGATAAATCCTTGTTTTTGTAAGTATTTCAAAGAGATTGCTTTTTTGAGTCAAGAAATATTGAATATGATGATTTCACATTTTCGGTTGAGAATAGTTTGAAGAAATAGATAGAGACGTTCTGTTGTCTATATCAAAGGTGAAGAACCTGAGAAATTTAGTGTGAACATTGAGGTTGTACTTTAGGCCCTAATCACAGTATGTATTTTGAGTTTGTTGAGGGTACTACTATAAATAGTGTTGCAGTATTAAGTGTAGATAGAGGAGAGTTCTTACACTTCCTAATTTGTACACTTGATAATTACCTTCCAGACATCAATTGAGCTAAAACAGAATTATTTACATCTTGTGTTCTTTCTATTATCATTTGATTTATGTTGATTTTTCTTAATTACGCAATGTCATTTCCATCGGATCCTACATGTGGTATCAGAATGAAATGCTTGTAACAATCCTGAAAGGAACGGCTCATCTCCAGGCTTATAACCACAGGAAAGCATTGCTTTCATAATGGAGATGATAATAACAGGTGGTAATTTTGTTAACGCCCCGTCTGCTTTTCGAGGATCGGTTAAAATTGAATTAAGTAGCCTTAGTTCTTCTTGTTTTTTTTTCTCAAAAACATGACCTTGGACTCCAAGAGTGGAGAGAAATATGATGATTTTCCTATTGATGTGGAGTAGTCGATACTTGATTACATCAATAACATCAAGCTCTTTTTATCTAAAAAAACTTACACATGCTCTTTCTTAAATAAAGTTCTATTAGATAATTTTAATGTTTCCGGATCAAGAGCCACAACACCTTTGTAGCTAGCATATTTGATTTGATATGCGGATAGAATATATTTGTATCCACATATCTCTGATACCTCTTTCCCAAAGTCCTTGCATATTTTCCCAGTTTCGTTCAATAAAATACACTTCATTCCTAATTTTATACACTCTATCTCATCAATCTTTTCAAGTTCATTTGTTTCAACATTTACACTTTTCTTTGATGAGCTCAAGGATTGCCTCAATCTTGCAGCGAATTTTCCAACTTTTTTAATGCTGATAAAATCCCCCATCCATTTTCATATGACATCGTTATTAAGCTCAACGGCTGAAGCAAACATCAAAACTAAGTTACCCCGTAGCTGACTCTATGAGAAAGTCGGAAGTAGAAACGTTTTTCATTTATGTGTATTCCATTCGAAAGAATGGAGAATTTCCTATCAAAATTTATGGTTCTTCTTTTCTAATTATATTAACATTAGACCTGATTATAGCTGATAAAGGAAGCTTCCAAAAATCTTTTTCCACGAAAGAAACACTTATGAACTGATCAACAACTTGGAAGATATTTGAAGAATCCATAATAACCTAGAAGATAAAGGAAGGGTCTACAACATACTAGAAATCTCTGGAAGAGTATGGAACATTCTAGAACACAATGGAATCCATAAGAATGTCCTAAACATCTCTAGGATGCCGAAGAATAGTCTAGAACATCATGGAAAATTGTAGATAGGTATAGAGAATGTAAGAATACTCTAGAACAGGCATGTATGGTATAAAATTCTATAAACCTCCTAAGAGGAAGTGTAAGTTACCTATAAATAGGGGTGAAGCTCATCATCAACTAAAGGTCCTGGTATGCACCCATGTTGTACTAATGAACAAAATTTGTACGTTAAATGGTAGAGGAAAATTCGGTTCCATAATCGGGACTAGATCCAACGTTTTAAAAAACTGTCACCTAACTCAAACTTTAACTGAAATTTGTTTTTTGTAACACGCCGCCCAAAGTGGTGAGCGAATTTCGAAAATTCAACATCATGTTGAAATTTCAAACACAAACGAGATGATTATGCTATCAGACCTTCTGTGAAATCCGTCGTCCTACACCAAAGGTTGTCCAGAAGGATCTCTATAGTAAGTACCAGAGTGTCATGTGGCTTTTTGGTATACAAAGGGTAAAATGGAGCACCATATACCTATTAAAAAACAAAACCAATGTAAGTAATATACCCAAAAAAAATACATATATAATATTCAAGATTGAGAAACCTTCAAATTCATGGGAGGAAAAACGAGAAGGGATAGGGGAAAACTATAGGTTGGTTGCAAGAGAGGAAAAATGAGAATGGTTTCTGATATGAGGTTCATTTAAGCTTATCAACACACATGAGGTTCATTGGATCTCACCCAAACACATACACACACCAGACCATTACCACTGCCGACTATCCTTCTGATGGAAGCTACATATTGATCTCCCTCTCTTCTATATCACACAACACTTCCCTTTCTCAACTGCAACAAAACTTTCAATTTTCGAAGTTTCTTTTTTTAATGAAAAAAACATTTAATTTCTAGGTTTCAATTCTAAAGCTTGGGTATGGGTATTTTTTGATGAAAAGATGAGAAGATAAGTGAATCACTAATACCTATGCTTGTGAAGTATATGAACTATAAAGCTTGGGTATGGGTATGTGGCCCTATTTTTATATTTATTAATAATAACTCTAAAAAATGAAAGACAAATAGAAACCAAATAAATCAAGGGTATATTAGTGTTTTCAGTTATTCGAGGGACCAAATACGCAACAAAAGATGCTCAAAAGGATCATATATCCAAGTTTTTCAAGGTTTGAACATGTTTCCTGTAAAAATGTAAACCACAAGGACCTTTTCTACAGTTTTGTCTATATCTAATATGATATACTAGGAATACTCACCAAGACCACATATTGTTGTTAATCATGTAGTCTCTAAAAGCAAACATGATCGCTATCTTTTGAAACTCGATATCGAGTTTTGAAGTTGAAACGAATGGTCCCCCGCCCCCATTGTCTAGAGGCTAATATTCAAAATTTTGGGTTTTGAAGTCGAAATGAGCAGTCCCTATTATGGGTACCAGAAAAGAACTCCAACTAACCAAAAATACAATCATTTTAATCAGTTAAATTTCAAAATTCTATACTTAATTGTACTTTCCTTAAGGGTAATCAAGCCTGTTATAAGTAGGTTTTCTTAAATGGTTACATTAGGGTTTAGGGTTTATGGGTGGGGACTTGGTCCAAACTCCATAAGTAGGCCTTCTGAGCAACTCTACTTTGATGTACCTATCCACCACCCAAAAATCAAACCCAATAAGATCAATAAGAACAACCCCTGTCAAGGATCACACAAATAAACATTTGAAACAAACAATAAAAATTTTACAATATTCAAAACCAGTTAAAAGTAAAACACAATTCAACAAGGAAAAAAATATTGCAGATTCATAAAACCAAGTTCGTCGTGACACAAATCCAAACAACTTCAACTTCTTATATCAACATCGATCTCAACTAAGCCCCCACTTCCTTCTTTCTTTTCTTAATTTCAATAAGACATTGATATACGCACCAGGGAAAACTGATAACATTACCATGTTTGCGTTTGGGTTTGGTTGGCATATAAGCTAGACGATATGTAATAAGGTGATAACAAGTAGATGCTTTCGCTTTAATAATTTCCATATCATCTTTTTCCTTGTAAACCCAATCCATAACATGCACCTTAAATCTTCCAACAACAAATCAAGTGCATAGGGATCCTGTAACATCCCAAAATTTGAGGCCAAAAATTTCATTTTTAAATTAAGTAAATCATAAAATATGTTATCAAAACATTGTTAATATTACATCAGGTTTGAACCACAATGTAGTGTATCAAAATCATAACATCATAAGTGATAGAAATCATAGTACAATCCCAGAAGCTCATTGCGGAAATCATGTGTGAGTGTGTGATGCGCTGCTACACCGCCGGCTCCTTCCCCTTAGACGAAGAGGTACCTGAAACCAAAATTGAAACTGTAAGCACAAAGCTTAGTGAGTTCCCCCATCATACCACATACCATATAATATCATCGGTATCTTTCAACCGGTAACTGTCATCGGTATCTGTCGACCGGTAACTGTCATCGGTATCTTTCAACCGGTAATTGTCATCGGTATCTTTCAACCGGTAACTACCATCGGTATCTTTCAACCGGTAACTGGGGACTATCTCACCCCTACCACTATCATAAAATAACAAGATATAATCATACAGTCAGGCATAACTAGGTACTGACCTACCCTTCGTTCCTAACGACCGATGTCAGGGAAAGACTAGACCCTACCACTACCATTAACACACATAACATATCACACAGGCATATTTCATGACCCAAGCACATAATCATACGAAGATAATTATCACAAAGACGATTATCTACCAAACACCCTTGTTGGTGGGCCGACATTGTGGCCTTAGACCCACCCCTACTGGAAGGTAACTCACCTCGTACGAGTAGCTGCTGATAATCTATGCGGGAAATCTCTGTCTGCTGCTGCTCCGGAAATCCTCCGGCTATAATCCCCACAAAACACTTAGTCAGAATCTGATATCTATTCTTAGGGTAAAATGACTATTTTACCCCTGACCAATTCTAAGTTAAAGTCAACTTCCAGTTGACCTGACTCGCCGAGTTGGTTCGCCAACTCGTCGAGTCCTTATCCTTTTAATTGTCCTCATCCACGTCTCTACTTGTCGAGTTTAGCAATGACTCGACGAGTTCCTCTTCTATTCGAACATCGAATGAACCTTCATCCGACTCACCGAGTTGTATGAACAACTCGTCGAGCTTATCCTCATCCTATGAACCAGTCCTGTCCTCGACTCGCCGAGTTGTATGAATAACTCGTCGAGTTCATCTTCAAATGTTGGGAGATTGCCTTGGACTCGCCGAGTCTGCTCATGCACTCGCTGAGTCCTATGAACTCCAGGACTATGGCTTAGCCCAATACGTTGGGTCACTCCCCTGGACCCTCTAAAACTCTTCCAATCACTCGTTGGATCCCTTTGATCCTCAACAGAAAAGGGGAGTCAAGCCTCGGACTCGTCGAGTCCCAAGAACGACTCGCCGAGTCGAGTATGTCCAAGTCTCATTTTTCGTTTTCTGGTGTACAACCCTTGTCCAAATGGTAGATCTAGGTCCCTAAACTCGATCTAGCACGTAAAGTTATGAACTTTACGTGCATGCATGGGACTTTGAGCCTAAAAGGCCCTAAAAGAGACTCTTAAGTTGCATGGGGGCTTCCATGGATGCAAAAGCTGCCCTTTTCTGCCTTGTAACTCCTTCATGGACCTAGATCTGAAGCCTTAACCCCCAACCATGCTTGCAATCATGGTTGGTCAGCAAGAATGGCTTATAAAAGCCCTAAATCTCCCCAAAAAGGGATATAGCAAATGAACAAGCAAGGTATCGACTTTATACCTTCTGGAAACGGCAAATGATGCACAAACTTGAACTCCTTTGGTCTTCTCTTGATCCCTCTAGGCCCTTCCTTCTTCCTTGTGATCAAAATCACCAAAAATCACCACAAATGCCTTTAGATCTCCACACACACAGTTAGGGTTTGCTATGGGGGTTTCTGGAAGCAATAGGGACGAAGGGTGGCTGAATGAGATGCTTAAATAGGGTACAAACCCTTAGATTAGGGTTTTGTCCAGTCAGAGTCTACTCGTCGAGTCTGGACGCCGACTCGACGAGTCTGTCATTTAAATCTTGTGTTCAATCCACTTCTACTCGACGAGTTGGGCCTTCAACTCGCCGAGTCCCAGGCAAAAAATACAAAATACTTAAAGAAAATACATACCAGGAACCAGGTGCTACAGTTACTCGCCATGGGGTGCTGGTCTCTATTTTTTCAGACCGTGATGTTCGGTTCACCTCCCGTTTCTGGCAGAAATTCCACGAGGAACTGGGCACGAGGCTACATTTCAGTAACGCTTATCATCCACAGACTGACGGCCAGAGCGAGCGGACCATCCAGACCCTCGAGGATATGTTGTGGGCATGCGTCATTGATTTTGGTGAGAGTTGGGACTCCTACCTACCCCTTGCAAATTTCTCCTATAGCAACAAATTTTATTCCAGCATTGGTGCTCCGCCTTTTGAGTTGTTGTATGGGCGGAGGTGTCGTACCCCAGTCTGTTGGGCTGAGGTTGGTCACCGGGTCATCGGTCAGACCGAGGTGGTTCTCCATACTACCGAGATGATTCAGCAGATCAGGAAGCGATTGCATACTGCTCAGAGTCGGCAGAAAAGTTATGCCGACCGACACCGATCCGAGTTGGAATTTCAGGTCGGCGATATGGTGTTGTTGAAGGTCTCACCTTGTAAGGGTGTGATCCGCTTCAGGAAGAGGGGAAAGTTGGGTCCCCGATATGTTGGGCCATTTCGGATTATTGCCAGGGTTGGCAAGGTGGCGTATAGATTGGATCTTCCGTAGGAGCTCAGTCATATTCATAGCACTTTCCACGTTTCGCAGTTGCGAAAGTGCATATTAGACAAGGATTTTGTGGTATTATTGGACAACATTCAGGTCGATGATCGCCTGAAAAATGTTGAGAGGTCGGTGGCTGTTCTGGAAATGAGGGTAAAGGTCATGCGCAACAAGGAGGTGCCTTTGATAAAGGTACGGTGGCAACATCGGAAGGGGTCCGAATGGACCTGGGAGCCGGAGGCTGAGATACGGGAGCATTATCCGGATCTGTTCACTGCAGCAGACTTCGAGGACGAAGCCTAGTTCAAGTGAGGGAGAGTTGTAACATCCAGATTCCCAGGTATGAAATTTTAAGGATTTTATGCATTTTTGTTTGATTTGGGAGGCTCCAACTCGTCTTGTAGAAACCAAGAAGGCCGCGTACTTTATAAAACCTACTCGACGAGTTGGAAGGCCCCAACTCGACGAGTTGGTGGTTGATTATGAAACCCTAAATTTTAGCGTGTTGCACACTATTTAAAGACGTTAAGTCTCATTGTTGACCTCCCTTATCGCCTCCGTTGTCCAGAAAACCCTAGATTGTGCAATCTCTTAATTTTGAGTGTGTGTGAGCTTAAAGAGTGTCTTTTTGGTGTTTACTTGAAGAAACTTGAAGTTGGTGGTGCATAGCTGAAGGGAGGAGTTGTAGATCCGGTATCTTCTCTGTTTTTGCAACCATTTTGAGGTATAAAGTCAATACCTTGGCCTTTTGTTGCTTAGATCTTCTCCTATGGAAGTATATTGTCATTCTTGGTTCATATTGGAGTCAATCTTGGGATTAGGCATTACTTGAAGTTGCCACTTCAGATCTGGATGTCTTGTGGCTCCTTGGGCTTAAAGTTTCAAGCTTTATCAAGTATTGGCCCTCCTTTATTCCCTAAGTCCCTTAATAAAGCTTTGATTGAGTGTTTTAGCCCTTTGATGCCATGCATGAACGTAAAGTTAGCAACTTTACATGGTATCTCATTCCTAGTGGACCAGATCTATAGTTTAGGGCATTAGAATTGCTTGGAAAGTGGTTGAACGTGTTAAGACTAGGAAAACTCGACGAGTTGCCTTGCCAAATCAGCGAGTTGGCTCAGGGCTTCCCCGACCTTATGGATATTGTGCGAACTCGACGAGTTGTTGTGATAACTCGACGAGTTGACTAGGGTTTTCCCGATCTTCTGAAGACTGATGGAACTCGACGAGTCGGTAGATGCAATCGACGAGTTGGGTCAGCATGGGTTGTTGACCTTGACTGTTGACTTTAACTTTGACCATGGTTGACCAAGTTTGACTTATGAGGGCATTTTGGGTGTTTCGGGATTTTGATGAAGTTAGTCACATGGTGGTTGTAGGAAGTTGAGTTCGGAGGTGTGAGTTGGGATTTGATCTTACCGGTTCAGCACTACTTGTGAGGTGAGTTCTCCTTACTATACTAACAGGGTCGAAGGCACCAAGGTCGGTCCTTTGGATTGTATCCTAGTTTATCGTATGATACTATGAGTAGTGATCTGTTAGATTTGTATCCTAGTGTATGATGCTATGATTTGATGATCTGTTAGACCTGTGTGATTATTGTATGTGCTATCTAGCGTTTGATATTTATGTGATATTATGTGATGGCGGGTGGGTTGAGGCGATCCTGCTGTGTGCTGAAGGCCAACAGACCCAGGTCGACCTGGATAGACTGAAGTCCCAGTAGGGCGGACCAGTCAGGCCGAAGGCCCGGAGAATGGTCCAGACAGGCTGAAGGCCTAGTAAGGCGATCCAGACATGCAGAAGGTTCTGTGAGTGGGCCAGGTAGGCTGAAGGCACGGTGAGGCGGTTTGGTCATGCTGAAGACTCTATACGCATACTGTTTGTTTATGATATTGTTCTTGTGTTGGTATTTTGGGGGAAACTCACTAAGCTTCGGGGCTTACAGTTGTGGATTTTGTTTCAAGTACTTCGGATGATCGTGGAAAGGCGAAGGCTTGATCGTGCACCTCCTCACATTTTATGTTATGATTTCTGGACTTCTCCGATGTTAAACTATTTTGAAAACAATTTGTAATAAATGGTGGTTTTTGGATATTTAAAAAGTTAATTTTTATGAATTTTATATATATATATATATATATATATATATATATATATATATATATATATATATGCGAATTAATAGAAAATAGTCAATATACGATGTTGGAAACATCTGTTTTTCAAATGTGTTGCTTATTAACGTATCATGTTAGATTTGTATTTGGTCTAATTATTAATTAATTTAGAGACATGTAGAATTCGAATAAATTTAACATGTGAAAAATTACCCAAAAATGACTCGTCGACTCTTTGACCCAAAATCGACCCACTAACCCGTGTAGCCATATACTTAAACGGGTTATGTGGGTTGGGTTGGATAAATATATTCTGACCTGCCAACCCACCAACCCATGATTAGCCAACCCGAACCCAACCCAATTATCAGGCCTAGATGAATTTGATTTATGTCGAATCAATGAGGATATGCAAAACAACACATTTTTTTCTTAAATTTCTAGCATTTAGATTAAGAGGAAAGATGATATATTGATGATCAGGATAAAGTAAAAAAAGAGGTTGGTAGCAGATTTTATGATCTTTGGGTTAAGTATAATAATAGCAAGCACCTTCATTTCTTTCTTTATCATAGTATTTTATTTTATTTCTTCTTTATACAGCTTTGTACTTTGAAAATCTACATCCTAATAGAAAACAATTTTCATGTTATAGTTAGGTAAATTTTCCAAAGTACAATATGCAAATAAACAAAAAGGTGAGAGAAAAACACTACAAATGTATAGATATTTCAAAGTATAATGCCTTAGAGATTTTTTTTTGTGTGAAAGTACAATGTTGTCATAGAAAGAAGTGAAAGTATAACCTTGTGATAAACAAATAAATGAAAGCATGTTGCCATTTCTTGAATATAGCCTATGATTCTCTGGAGATTCTTGATCCTAAAGGTAGCATGTATTGTCGATTAGGGTGTTTGTTCAGATCCACCACTATGCAGCTTGTCTATATATCTTACCTACATGCACTGCTCACCCTGATGGTATCCCCTTTACACTCCGTTCCTGAGTTCAACTTAAAGAGAGAAAAAATATAACATGAATGGAAATTGTTGGGGTTCGAAGGTTGTGATGTGTTGAAGGCTTCTAGTTTGTCTTGTATGTCGAATAGTTGAATGTATTTTATTTGAAGGACTTACATTTAGTTTCGAAGCTTTAGAGTCGAAAGTCCTTATACTTTTTATGCTTTCAGTTTTCCCTATAAATATGGGAAAGATACTTTTAGGGGTGAAGAACTTTTCTCTGATTTGTATTTGTATTCTCTCTGAACCTCTTGTATTCAACTGATAAGCAATAATATCATGCCATACATATTATATTTAGATTACTTGTTCTAAATCATTTCATGCTCTGATTTTGTTTTAAATACTCGATTCAATCGACACTAAAATTGGTATCAGAGCAGGAATCAAACTGTTTTTTATCTAATTTTCATTTGTTTCAAAAGTATTTTGAATCTCGTTCTTAGATTCAAAAGTTTCCGCACTTTGTTACTGAAAATCTCTGTAGATCTTCAGTTTTTATAGATTCTGCACTCCGATTGAATTTTCGAGTGTTTGTTGCTTAGTTACTGTTTGATTCATCTCATTAATCTCAAGTTTCTCAAGCTTTTTCTGAAAATTCGTTCATACATCCATGGTGAATTTCAACATGAATACGATGACATCTTATTCTTATCTGCTAGGATCTTCCACTAAGATTCCTATGCTCATTCCAGAATATTACGATCAATGGGATAATCGGATGGATGATTACTTGAACGGCATCGATGAAGAGCTATGGAAATGCATTAATGATGATGTAATTCCGCCTCCTTCTGTTGAAATCATGGGTACTTCTTCATCAACTCCAAGTGTTGCTGAACAAACTGAAAGGCTGCAGAAGTATGATTTCCTCGGTATTTTGTCATTAAATGCATTCGTGGTGCTTGTTAGATGCATTTTATATGCATCTTTTAGCACGATTTCCTCAGTATTTTGTCATTAAATGCTAACTAACTCCCGATTATTATTATGTATAGTGTGTTTTGTGATTATTTTGTAGAATGCCCGTACTGCTCACGTTTGTTATGATTTTTAGGGTAATTTGGAGCGCATGGATGATTACGCGAGTTCGGGATGCGTTAATGGATGCTTTGGAGCTTAATTGGAGTCTAGACTAAGGAAGGATAACGAGGAATGATCTAGAACTGCTTGGAAGGAGGAACGACGATCAAAAGACACGAAAAATGACAACATGCGATCGCATGTTGTCTCTATGCGATCGTAGCTTTGTTTAGGAGATTTTTCGTGCAAAAAAATTCACAAGGATGAGAAAACACATTATATGCGATCGCAGGTTGTGCTCATGTGATCGCAGGTTGGCCAAAATGTCTCGAAATGGTATCGTACTTCATTTAAAAGGCCCGTGACGCGTTTTCGGTAATACATGCAATCGCAGGTTGTCCCTATGCGATCGCATGCACGACGTTTTTGATTTTGGACGTATAAATAGAGCCCCACACTTATCCAGTAACCCTAATTGACAATTCCTGGCAATTCTAAGGAGATTTTCAGAGGGTTTCAAGTGAAGAACGCAGATCTAAAGGAGACGAATCAATTTCTTTTCATTGTTTAGTAAGATTTATCGTTTAGACTCTATTTACTACTGTTTGTAATCCGTTTTTAGCCATGTCAGGCTAAAAACTTAGATTTCAGTTTCGTAAGACATAACCTTTTCGTATGATTAATCATTAGGCACTATGTTTGACTGTGATTACTGTTTAGTTTGATCAATTATGTGTTTAATTGAGTGTTTGATTTTTATTTCAATTTCTCTTGGCCACATAAATTGTTTGGTAATCATTCTAGTCATCTAATTCTTTAGATCCGTAATTGTCTAGATTAATTGGTAAATGAATTAAAACAGAGATCAGGTCATTAATCGATAAGTTGGCTAATGAATCAAAACATTCAGCAACTGAAGAAGAGTGGTACCCAGACCATCCAAGAGGAGTCAAGGAAATGAGTAACGCCCACCTGGAATCCCAGATTTCAGAATTGACTAAGGCTGTACTCCTGTTGACAAAAGAAAAAGGTATTGAGCAACAACTCAAACCTTGTGGGATGTGCTGCAAAACCGGGCATCCAACAGATATGTGCCCACTACTTCAAGAAGACACTGAATCTGTTCAAGCTATGGGAGGATTTCAACAAAGGCCATTTGATTAACATCGCAACAACCAAGCTTGGGGAGGGCCTCAAAATAACAATTTCCAGCCAAGGCCTCAACAGAACTTCCAGCAAAGGAACCAATACCAAGCTTTACCTGGATTTCAGCAACCTTTCTAGCAAAATCAGCACCAAAGCAACTTTCAGCAACCATCTGTTCAATCACAAGCTAGTAGTTCCAGCATGTCTTTGGAAGACATGGTTAAAAGTCTTGCTACCAGTACCCAAGCCTTCCAGAATGAAACAAAGTCTAGCATCAAAAATCTGGAGCAGCAGGTATCATAACTCGTGAACTCCATGAGCAAACTAGAAGCACAAACCCAAGGAAAATTCCCATCTCAGACTGAGAAAAACCCGAAGCACAATGTTTGTGTTGTCACCCTCAGAAGTGGTAAAAACTACAAAGGACCAGATCAGCAAGAAGACGAGGAAGAAGAGATCGTGGTTGAGCAAGAATTTGAGGCGACTGAAGAGGTGTAGAAAAAAGATAGACCTGCTGAAGCTGAGGTGAAAATTACTCCTCCTCCTTTTCCCTCAAGACTAAAAAACACGAAAAAAAGAAAAGGAAGACAAAGATATTATGGATTTCTTCATAAAGGTTGAGGTAAATATTCCCCTTCTTGATGCAATTAAACAACTACCCCAATATGCTAAATTTTTAAAAGAGTTATGTACTTCAAAAAGAAAATTAAAAGGAAACGAAACAGTTAAAGTAAGCGAGAATGTTTCAGCTGTTTTACAGAAAAGGCTACCCCAACGTGTAAGGATCCAGAAGTATTTACTGTTCCTTGCAAGTTGGGGAACCTTTCAGTGCCACGAGCTATGTTGGACTTAGGAGCTTCTATAAATGTTTTGCCATATTCACTTTTTAAAACTATTGGGGTAGGGCATTTAAAAAGAATATGAGTCATCACTCAGTTAATTGATCGCTCTATGGTGCACCCAAAAGGTGTGCTGGAAGACGTTTTGGTTCAAGTGAATGAACTTATATTCCCAGCTGATTTCTATGTTTTAGATATGGGAGATGACGACTCACCAAATTCAGGTTCCGTTCTTTTGGGGAGGCCATTTTTAGAAACTGCCAGAACCAAAATAGATGTTTATGATGGTACCCTTTCAATGGAATTTGATGGTGAAGTTATCAACTTCAATATTTATGATGACATGCGTTATCCTGATGATGTTTCAGCCCTTAATTTCATTGATGTAATCGAAACACTATCTGTAGAATATTTTGAGATTGCTAACCGTGAGTCACTAGCATTAGTGCTCCACATAAATTTGTCTATTAATGCAACTCAGGTTTTATCAGAAAATTATGTGGTTGACAGAGAAGTTCAAGAGATGGCAGCTCATCTGGACCAGCAGAGAAATTTGAGGTATGTACCCAAACTCTTAAATTACCAGTTTCTAACTCCAAACTTTTTCCTTCTGTGGTGCAAGCTCCCATCTCGGAGATGAAGACACTTCCAGAGCACCTGAAATATGCATATCTTGGAGAAAAAAAACATTACCAATTATCATATCCAACAAGTTGTCAGAAAAAAAAGAATTGGAGCTGATCAGAATTTTGAAGGAGTATAAAAGCGCAATTGGGTGGACTATTGCAGACATCAAAGGACTCAGCCCATCTCTCTGCATGCATAAAATTTTGATGGAAGAAGATTATAAGCCATCATGGGAAGCCCAACACATATTAAACCCACCAATGATGGAGGTGGTTAAAAATGAAGTTATGAAGTTATTGGATGCTGGGATGATATACCCAATATCTGACAGCAAATGGGTCAGTCCAGTTCAAGTTGTACCCAAGAAGGTTGGGGTGACAATGGTAGAGAACAAAGAAGGAGAGATGGTTCCAACTCGGGTTCAGAATGGATGGCGCGTTTGTATCATTACATAAAATTAAACGCAGCCACCCAGAAAGATCATTTTCCTCTCCCATTCATAGATCAGATGCTAAAGAGGCTTGTTGGAAAATCCCATTACTGCTGTTTGGATGGATTTTTAGGTTTCCATCAGATTCCAGTCGCTCCAGAAGACCAGGAGAAAACGACCTTCACCTGCCCTTTCGGGACATTCGCGTATAGGCGTATGCCCTTTGGACTCTGCAACGCTTCCGCTACCTTTCAAAGGTGTATGGTTAGTATATTTTCTGAATATGTCGAAAATACCATAGAAGTTTTCATGGATGATTTTACCGTCTATGGAGACTCCTTCGATATTTGTTTGAAAAACCTCACAAAAATTTTGCAAAGATGTATTGAGACAGACTTGGTCTTAAATTTTGAAAAATTTCACTTTATGGTTGACCAAGGTCTGATTCTTGGTCATACTGTTTCAAAAAGAGGTTTGGAAGTCGACAAAGCAAAAATAGATGTTATAAAAAGCTTACCCTACCCGAAGAATGTTCGGGAAGTACGTTCCTTTCTTGGTCATGTAGGTTTTTACAGGAGGTTTATAAAAGATTTTTCGAAGATATCAGTTACCATGTGCCACTTGTTGCAAAAAGATGTTGAGTTTGACTTCAATGAAGACTGCAAGAAGGCTTTTGATATGCTGAAAAATCTTCTTACTTCTGCCCCCATTATTCAGCCCCCAGATTGGAGTCTACCATTCGAGATAATGTGTGATGCCAGTAACACTGCTGTTGGGGCTGTTTTAGGACAGAGAAAATATCGGGTTCCCCACGTTATATACTATGCATCAGAAACTTTGGACAACACCCAAGCAAATTACTCCACCACAGAAAAAGAGTTGATGTCAATCGTTTTCGCATTGGACAAAATTCAGGCAATATTTGTTGGGCACGAAAGTTATAATCTTTTCTGATCACGCAACTATTCGGTACCTTCTTGCCAAAAAAGACTCAAAGCCAAGGTTGATCAGATGGATTTTGCTGCTACAGGAATTTGATATAGAGATCAGGGATAAAAGTGGGAGAGAAAACTTGGTAGCTGATCATTTGAGCCGACTCACTCCACCTGAAGACCCGACACCGATTCGCGAAACATTTCCTGAAGAGCATCTATTCGCTGTTCAAAACCCTCCTTGGTTTTCTGATATAGTGAACTACTTGGTCTCCATAGAACTCCCTTCAGATCTTACCCGAGCCCAGAAAGATAAAATAAAAAAGGAGGCGAAAAGATATGTTTGGGATGATCCGTATCTATGGAAACACTGTGTTGATCAGGTGATTAGAAGATGTGTGCCTCAATATGAATTCAAGTCAATTCTAAATTTCGTGACTCTTTTATGTTTTGCAAAACATGTGAAAGGTGCCAAATGACTGGGTCTTTGACATCACGTAATCAGATGCCACTTGCTCCAATCTTAGTATGTGAAATCTTTGACGTTTGGGGTATAGATTTCATGGGTCCGTTTCCGCCATCTCTCGGGTTTGTGTACATCTTACTTGCTGTGGATTACGTGTCCAAATGGGTCGAGGCAAAAGCTACATGAACAGACGATGCCAAGGTTGTAGTTGATTTTGTCAAGACAAATATATTTGCTAGGTTTGGGACACTAAAAGCCATTATTAGTGATCGGGGTACGCATTTCTGCAACCGCACGCTCGAAGCAGTCCTCAAGAAATATGGTGTCACACATTGGGTATCCACAGCATATCACCCGCAAACCAACGGGCAAGCTGAAGCTTCAAACAGACAGATTAAGAGCATTATAGAGAAAACCATCAATCCGGTCAAGAAAGAATGGAGTATTCGATTGGATGATGTGCTATGGTCTTACCGGACAGCATACAAAACTTCTATCGGTATGTCACCATATCGAATTGTTTTTGGCAAACCTTGTCGATTACCGGTTGAATTGGAGCATCGAGCATATTGGGCTATCAAAATTTTGAATATGAGCATGGATGAAGCTGTTAAGAAAAGAAGATTGGATATCCAAGAGTTAGAAGAAATCTGGAATGATGCTTAGGAGAACGAAGCAATTTATAAGGAGAAGACAAAAGCTTTTCACGACAAGATGATCTCGCGAAAGGTATTCTCTACCGGTCAAAAGGTACTCTTATATCATTCTCGTTTCAAACTTATTTCCGGTAAATTGAGGTCTCGTTGGGTGGGACCTTTTGTTGTTACTAACGTGTTTGATCATGGTGCCATAGAAATTAAGAGTGAACAAACAGGAAAGATTTATAAGGTAAATGGTCATTGTCTCAAACCATTTTACGAAGGGTTTCAAGTTACGAATGAGGAAGTGGAGGTAGTCGAGGTCCCGACTTACCGCAATTGAGGAAACCAAGTAACAATGTCGAGCCAACGACAGTAAAAACGGACAGCTTACCGGGAGGCAACCCGGGCGTTTGTTTTAGTTTTCGTTTTTGCAATTTCTTTTCAATTTTTGTGTGTTTTTAGTTACTTAGGTCGTCTCTTTTTAACTGAATCGTGTCTTTCATACCAAAAGGAACAGAGAGAGTTTGAAAAATGTTGAAAAAATCGATTTTCGTGGTCCATGCGATCGCAGGCCCAGTCCATGCGATCGCAGGTTATGCATTTTGGGGTCGCAGAAGGTTGTCGAGGTTTTTTTGAAGGATTTTTGACAAAAAAAGAGAACCTGCGATCGCAGGTTCTATACATGTGATCGCATGTATCACTTATTTTATCACTACTATACCCTTGAACCTTTAATGATCGAATCCAACATTTTTTTAAACTTACGATCGCAGTTTCAATACATGCAATCACATGTATCAATTTTTTGTATCTAGACGTTACCTGCTTCGTAAAACACCCGAACAGCTATAAATTTACAAACATGCGATCGCAGGTCCTGTCTATGCGATCGCAGGTTCCTGTTTCTCTATAAATACGACTCGCATGCCTCATTTGCAACCACCACAACTCCAAAACTCTCTCTAGATTCTACTTATTTTCGAGTTCTTTCACCAAAAATCACTCAAATCACTTATTTTTCATCCAAATCAAGCAAACAAGGTATCAATCTCTTCTGTTTTACTTCTACTACATCGTTACGGTAACAAAATCACGATTTTACGATCGAAATTCTCCAAAAATCTCTTTTTTTTCATTTTGAAATTTGAATTTTTATGAGTTTCTTTTTCAGATCTACTCTCCTTTAGCACCCCGTGGGCCCCGAAAAGTTGAAACGTTTGCACGGGATGCAATTCAGAAGAGGTTCATCCGGACGGAATTTCAAAAATCAAAAAAAAAATTCATACGCGAAAAATATATTGTTGCTCAGCGCGCAGTCAGGTATATTCATTCTGAAACTGAACTCTTTTGTTTTTGTCATATATTTGTGCTGGCTTGCGTATCCGCTACGGGAGTAGTTAGAAAATTTTATTTTTGTTTGATAATTGATTATCTAGAAATTGTGCCAAATTTGTCCCAGTTTTTGACCTGAAAAATGCCTCCTAGACCGTCCCGTTCACGTCGAAATGTTGACATCCCGGACCCGTCATACACCGTCCAAGTGGACAATGTGACCATAGATTTAGGCTCCCAGGCTGCCTTAGACTGTTTTCAACGGCTTCAGGAACGAGAAATTTTACCACAGCTCTAGGCCCCCAGCCACACATTAATGCGGGAACTCCATATTTACGATGGTGTTCGTGCACTCTTCGCCAATATTGGCTGGGAGCGTCTTTTGAGTACAGATTTTGGTACTTGTCCTCTACTGACCAGAGAGTTTTTAGCTACATTAAGTGACGTCAATTAGGAGGGAAATTTTGCTTTTCGCATTTTTAGCACCCCTCACTCTATCCACATTGACCATTTGTGTACCTTTTTCCATACCCCCGCCACCAACTTATCTCAACCTGCCCCTGCTTTCGATGTGCGCGATTTTTGGCACTCCATTACCGGATTGGATTATTACGAGTCGTCCCAATCCGTTCAGACCAACATTGTCCATCCGGTCCTAAAAATCGCTTTGAAAATTATTTGCAATATTATTTACGCGCAGGTTGAGACTACCAAAGCCGGCAAAGCCGAGCTTTTTATTTTATGGTGCATGGTCACCGGATCGTACTGCCCTCATTTTGGTGATTTAATCATCAAAAGATTCCATAGAGTTCTACACCTTCGCACCGGCGGTTCCATTCGTTGTGGTAGTCTGATCACCGTCATTGCTCGCACCCTCGCAGGGCAGTCTCCCCCGGAGTACACTTTCTTTTCGGGTGACTCCATTCATTTGACCCTGCAGAACCTTAGGGTCATGCACATGCTACGTCCCGCTCCGGGTGGGAATGTATGGATGCTTGGCCGATCCGCTTATTTCAAGGTCACTGGTCCTGATGACATCGCTCTCGCTGACCCCATTAGCGAGACTGCGTGGGTTCTTCCGTCGAACATTCCACCACCACTCCGTCCACGTAGGTCACAGCAGGTCCCCCCGTGTCTGCATTCTGAAAGACCATGTTCATCCACTATCCAACCTGATTACACGAACGCCACACCACTTTCTTATAGCCAGCCTGATCCCATGCAGACTGACTTTCAGAACGGGCCCCAGCATACCCAGCCACCTCCTCCTGACCCCAACTCCTCATTTACTTATCAGCATTATCTTGACCTCCGTTAGGATATTGCTGCTCTTCAGCAGACTAAGATTGGTCTCCGCCTCGATTATCAACTTTATAGCACTCAGGTTTCCGGGTATCGTGACGAGGTCTTAGGTTATCGCGAGGACTTTACCGATTTCCGCGACGAGTTCTTCCATCGCTTTCCATCTCCACCCGAGTAGTCGTTTTCCACTCATCTGTAAGCATTGAGGACAACGCTTAATTTTAAGCTTGGCGAGGGGATTTGTTACCTATTTGTAAAAATAAAAAATAATATATATATATATATATATATATATATATATATATATATATATATATATATATATATACTAAAAAAATCCAAAAAGATTTTTCATTTATGTTTTTATTTGTCATTTTTTTCCTTCCTAGTTTTTGAAATATATATATATATATATATATATATATATATATATATATATATATATATATATATATATATATATATATACAAGATGATGACATTCTTTACGTACGATAGCTCCATGAAGTGGGATATTGAGAATTAAAAATGAAAAAATCCGAAGCGACCTGATTATTATTGGAAGTGTAGAATCAGCTGTCATAACTAGGGGACCCAACATACCGTGATTCGAGACCCCAACTTTGAATAATAAAAAAATGGCGTACTAAAACGTTTTGTGGGCGGTAATAACAACTTTAGGATGATTTGCTTCTGAATGTTTAAAAAGAATCTTTATCGGCAACTCTAAACCCACAGAACATGACCCTATTTGTTTACATGCGTTACACTCGCGGTAACAGAGAGCTTAAGTATCAGACCCACACAATCAAGAAAGAAGAAAGGGTACAACGTTATATCCAGTGCCCAAATCTAGAATTTCAAGTGCTCAATTGAAGAAATTTCAAGAAATTCCAAAAAAAAGAGATTGAAGAATTCAAGCACAAAACGAAGTACAAATCAAAGTTCAATCAAGTTAGAAGTTGTTTCAAAGTTACATCTGGCGAATAAAGAACTGTGTGATATGATACTTGTGGCTCTCGAAAAAGTGAAAGTATAGAGCTCAGGCTCCTACGGGAGTTGGCCCTTGCTGCTTCAGCGAAAGCTGATTTGGTCATGCGGGTTCTTAAGGATGTGTCGATTCTGATTTTGACCATCTAGTCTTAAGGACATGAGATCCGGACTGTGTTATTTTCGCTCATAAAGCTAAACTATGGTTGGATTATTGGGTTACACTGTTTCGTGGTCTTCCTCACTTTGAGAGTCTGTGATACATGAAAGGTAGCAGGATGGTTGCTTTGGTGTTAATGATTGGAGCCCTATTTCGATGTAAAGTCTGATCGTATAAAATATATATAAAAAATATAGAATAAAAAAAACATGTTTAATTTTAGTTGTTCGTTTCTCTTTTTCATGTTATTTTCGTTCATTATTCATTTTCTTTATTTTTGGCATGCATATTTAATTTATTGTTCTGTTTATTTTCTGTCGTTCTTGTAGTTAGGTTTTTCCTTTGGTTGTTAGTGTGACTAGTTTATTCCTTTACTGCCCTTGTCCTCTATTCCGATTACCACGTTTATCCTTTACTTACTCGAGGGCAAGTAAGGTCTAAGCTTGGGGAGGTTTGTTAGATGCATTTTATATGCATATTTTAGCACGATTTCCTCGGTATTTTGTCATTAAATGCTAACTAACTCTTGATTATTATTATGTATTGTGTGTTTCGTGATTATTTTGTAGAATGCCCGTACTGCTCACGTTTGTTATGATTTTTAAGTTAATTTGGAGCGCATGGATTATTACGCGAGTTCGAAATGCGTTAATGGATGCTTTAGAGCTTAACTGGAGTCTAGACTAAGGAAGGATGCCGAGGAATGATCAAGAACTGCTTGGAAGGAGGAACGACGATCGAAAGACACGAAAATGACAACATGCGATCGCATGTTGTCTCTATGCGATCGCAGCTTTGTCCTTGCGATCGCAGGTTGGGTCGCAACTTTGTTTCGGAGATTTTTCGTGCAAAAAAATTCACAAGGATGAGAAAACACATTACATGCGATCGCAGGTTGTGCTCATGCGATCGCAGGTTGGCCAAAATATCTCGAAATGGTATCGTACTTCATTTAAAAGGCTCGTGACACGTTTTCGGTAATACATGCGATCGTAGGTTGTCCCTATGCGATCGTATGCATGACGTTTTTTATTTTGGACGTATAAATAGAGCCCCACACTTATCCAGTAACCCTAATTGACAATTCCTGGCGATTCTAAGGCGATTTTCAGAGGGTTTCAAGTGAAGAACGCAGATCTAAAGGAGACGAATCAATTTCTTTTCATTGTTTAGTAAGATTTATCGTTTAGGCTCTATTTACTACTGTTTGTAATCCGTTTTTAGCCATGTCAGGCTTAAAACTCAGATTTCAGTTTCGCAAGACATAACCTTTCCGTATGATTAATCATTAGGCACTATGTTTGACTATGATTACTGTTTAGTTTGATCAATTCTGTGTTTAATTGAGTGTTTGATTTTGATTTCAATTTCTGTTGGCCACTTAAATTGTTTGGTAATCATTCTAGTCATCTAATTGTTTAGATCCGTAATTGTCTAGATTAAGTGGTAAAAAGTGACATATATTAGATTAATTCTGCGTTTAGGGTTAACTCTAATATGGATTGATCAAACAAGTTTTTACGCCTCTGAGCTTATGAGAGTTATTGGACTTTACTGGGAAATTACATTGTGTTTAATGCAACTTTTCTTTGTTAATCAAGAGCTTGTTTGGTTAATTTGGTAAAAGTTAGGTTTAATTCAGAGAACTTATTTTGATTAAATAATTTTTGTAATAGAGGTCATTAGAGCTTGTTAATGAACTTCAGTACGATTTTGAACAAGTGCACAGTCAAATATTGTGTTGAAGGTTAATTATATGATCAGGGGAGTCACCGCGAAATTGGAATTGCTTTCACTTAATTGAATTTTTACTACTTTTAAATTCAGTTAATCTTTTATCAGTTTTTATTTTTATTAGTCTCAATTTTCAGAAATACCCCCCCCCCTTCCCCCATTTTTTTTATGTTTTATTCACTTGTCAAATTTTAGTGCGTGCCTTACGCAAAGAGGCAAAGACTTTAGGACGTGTCCCTGAGGATCCGAACCTGCTTACCAGTACTACCTGTTAGTGCGAAAGAGCAGTTTTATTTATATTTTATTTGTTTAAATCGTGCATGACAGGGGTTTTAACAGTGCTCTTCCTCCTATGGTGTATAATCATGTTCGTACTTGGAAAACTTCAAAAGAGATCTGGAATACACTGAAAGAAAAGTACCAGGGTAGTGAGAAGACCAAAATCAGTTCGGTCAAACAATGTCTGATTGAATTAATAGAATTCAAGTAGAAAGATGGAGAAAGGATTGAAATGTATTACGATCGTCTGAATGAGCTCATCTACAGGTGCACAAGGTATGGAATCTCAAGGACTAAAATGGAATACAATATTACCTTTGTTATGGGTTTCCGCAAAGAATGGAGGAATGTGAGTTTGATGATTAAGACACAACATGGCTTCGATTTTTCTACTTTGAATGATCTTTACAACCAGCTAAAAACTCATGAAGCAGAAGTGAATGAAATGGCAGAAGAGTCAAGGATCAGTCTGGGTGGTCCTTTAGCTTTGGTATCGAAGGTCTCTAGTAGATAAAGTGAGAAGGAAGTTGCTGAGAAAGAAGGTTGTGAGGAAGAAGGTCTTATTGTCAACTCAGATGACGAAGCTGTTGCTTTTTATTCCAACAACTAGGTGAAGAAGTTCTACAAGAATCCGTTTAATGTGAGGATGAAGTCTGGAGAAGTGAAGGGAAGTTATTCTGGGAAGGTTAGTGATGAGAAGAGGTTTGAGAAGAAAGAGGTAAAGGTTGAGGTTTCGAAACAAGAGAAGAAGTTGAAGGGTGATTCAGGAATTGATTGCCATTACTGTCATGGTGCAAATCACATGGCTAATGACTGTATGCTGAGGAAGAAAGAAGAAAAGAAGAATAGAGTTAAGGATGAGGCATATTATTCTGAGAAGATAGAGGAGTTAAAGACAAAGTTGAAAAAGCTTTCACTGGTGGCTAGATGAGAAGATGAGGATGAGGGAAAGTATCAGATATGGTCGTCAGGGTCGGATGACGAAGAGATGAGAAATCCAACTCATGAGGCCATGTATGCAAGGTACGAGGAAGTCGAAGAAGAGGATGCCACAGGCAGATGCTTTGTTTCGAAGTCAGGCGATAATACACCAATGACTACGAAGGTACGTTATCTACTACAATCCTTTAACATTCCTTCATCTGCATATAATTCTGAATTAACTAAGTTTGATGCTTCTGTTACTTATGTGAATAATCTTGTTATTTCTACTAGCAATGAGGCTAAGAAAGCTAGTACTCAGTTACTAGAAACTCAGAGGATCTTGGAATCAAAGAAGACTAAGATAGATTGTCTAGAGTTGAAAATAACGAATATCATGGTAGATAGAGATAATCTTAGTGCTGATAATAGGATTCTATTGAAACAAAGGAACATCTACGGTAATTCTGCTAAAAGACTATGGAAAATTAACTGAATTACATCATTCTTGTGACATCAGTAAAGAACGACATAGGAAGCTTCTACCATTTTTATCTTTTGAAAGGGAAAAAGTAGATGCCACTTCTTATGATTGTGAGATGACTATGTCAGATTTTGATAAAGTTCTTGATAATAGATATCCCTATGGAATTGTGAAAATTGATGAAAATTTGAATGTTGATGATCTTGTTAATATTGTTAATAAGACTTTGACAGTAAATGAACAAATCAAGATTTTGAAAAATACTGAGCATTCAACTTGTGATTTCCAAAACAATTTTGCAGATATCGAAGATGATAATATCAGTGAGAATGAAGAAGAGGAAGAAGTTGATTGTTCTCAGTTATCTGCCATTAATGTCACATCATTAGCTAAGGGTAAAGAAAAATGTCATGATTCGGAAGTTAAAATTGACAAAAACCAGCCCTCTACTTCGAAAGTTTTTTATCGTGATCATGTAACTGTCGAAGATTGTCAGACACACAGTGACAGTGAAGAAGATGTGTCAAATGAGACAATTGTTCCAATTGTTTCGAAAGAAAAACCTATTCCACGAATTATTGAAGACCAAGTGTATGAAGAGACACAGAATTTTGATAAAATCATGAAAGAAAAAGGTTCTCACTATCTTGAACCAAATTTTGTGGTTTATCTAAACTTCAAATGCACGGATAATGTTGTTTTCCCAAATCAAGTCTTCGTTACAACTGGTAATGGAGAAAGTGTGAAGCCAGAAATCGCTAAACTGGTGGAAGAAGATAATAAGAAAGCTTCGAAGAAAGGTTTCTTTTCAAATCAAAGCACAATTGAAAACAACCTTACCAAAAATTCCTACACTTTTCAACGACAAAAGCCAAATCGATCTTGGAAGGTTAAAACTGAAACGTCAAACGCTGAAAAACAAACAAACAACAATGTTTCAGAAACATCAATTGAACAAGGTCAAAAACAAAAAGAAAAGGTTCAAAAGATTGAGAAAGATAATGGAATTTCAATGAACAAAGCTCGAAACAAGGCATATTGGTAGAATTATGTGTCCAAAAAGAAACAACAAAATTTATCCTCTAAAACATCTGAAAACAAAAAGTCTGAATCTGTTAAGACAAAATCTCAAAGAAATTCTTTTGCTGAAAAGAAACAAGTTTTCAAACCATCACAATCTCAGAATGTGTTTTCTAAAAACAAGGAACCAATTTCAAACTCAAGTCAAAAATCAAATGTTCAAACTTCTTATCATGAACGTTATGTGAAAAATCAACAAACTAAGAGTTTTGTTCATAATCCTCAAAATCAAAATCAATGGTTTTCACAAAATAACTTTCAAATAAGAGATTTTAAATCAAATGAACAAAAGAGTTATCATCGTGTTCCTCATCAAAATAAATTTTCGAATTAACAAAAAGTTTTTCAAAGGAACAATGTTGGTTATCAAAGCAGATTTCAAAATCGATATATACCTTTTGTTACAACGAAAAAGCCAACATGTCATTTTGAGACATTAAAAGTTCATGGACAAAGAAACGAACCTTTCAAGCCTAATACAACCTCTTTTCCAAACCCATCCTCAAAACTAAAAGGTAAGGCTTCATTCGTTAAAGGAAGAAGGAATGTGCAAAACTTCAATCACTGGTTGGAAGGAAAGGGACGCAACTTTCAGTCTGGGAAATTCTCTCAAGAACATATTAAGGATGCATATGAGAACTATATGAATGAATCATCGAATGGTAGTTCATCTTCAAAAGATTCAACTCCTTCTGTTCAAAAGTGGAGAGCAGTTTCGAAAGAAAAAGTGATTGAGAAAGAAACTAAGAAGGATGAGGCGAAGGTTAAAGTTGATTTTAAACCTTCGAATGATTTCATATCTATACCCTTATCTAATGAAGTGGACTTAATTGACAGTGTCAAATCTAAAGTTCGTAATTGGATAATAAGGTCATCATTACATCAAGCATTTTATTCTAATAACCAAGGACCCAAACAGCCTTGGGGACCTAAATTCTTTAATTGATCGCAGGTTTTGAGTGACAAGCAATATGACGACAAATGGTATATCGACAGTGGTTGCTCTCGTCACATGACTGGGAAGAAGGAAAATATGCGAGATTTTAGAAGTTTGGATAATGCTGGTGTGGTGAAATGCAGAAACAATAATAAGTGAAAAGTCAAAGGTTAGGGCAAGGTTACAAATGGGATGTTCACAGTCAATAGAGTTTCCTATGTCGAAGGTTTACTACACAATTTGATTAGTGTTTCACAACTTGTTGTGGGAACTGGTAATCAAGTTGTCTTTAACGAAGAAGGAAGTGTAATATTGAACATTGATACAAAAGAAGTGCTTCTCAAGCCAAAACGACATGGCGATATGTTTACACTTGACATCAAACCCATTATTGGTGTTCCTTCTGTCTGTATTCTTTCTAAGGCATCGTCTGATATCAGTTGGTTGTGGCATCGAAGATTATCTCACCTGAATTTAAAAAATATGAACAAATTGGTGTAAAAGATATTGTTCGAGGCTTACTTGTACTTAAACTTGATAATTATTCTTTATGTGCAGCTTGTGAACAAGGCAAACAGCATCGACAAGGTCATCCGATTGTGATAGCTTCGAAGATCATTGAACCTCTGGAACTTCTTCATATTGACTTATGTGGACCTTCAACAGTTGAGACTCTTAACAAGAAAAGGTACATATTAGTTAGTGTTGATGGTTTTTCTAGGTTTACCTGGGTATATTTTCTTCATTTAAAGTCAGATACAGCTTAAGTAATGATTGATTTCATCAAACACATCGAGTTAAGCTTGAAGAAAATTGTTTGCAAAATCAAGAGTGATAATGGAGCTTAATTCAAAAACAAAGTTTTAGATACATTTTTGGCTAATAAAGGAATTTCGCACAATTTTTCGTCACCGTACACACCTCAACAGAATGGTGTAGTCGAAAGGAGAAATCGTTTACTTTGCGAAGCTGCAAGAACGATGCTGACTTATGCGAATCTTCCACAGTATCTCTGGGCTGAAGTTGTTTCTACTGCTTGATGCTGAAATCCATGCTGAGGATAATCGAATACCTAAAGCTGATAAACACGTTGATGATTCGGCAGTCATACAACAAATTGCAGATATGAACTCAACAACAAATTCTCCTATACATGTCGAAGGTGAACCAAATATACCCAATGCTCAAGTGGAGGGGGAGCACTTGCAAATGACTAATAATGCCGAGGGGGAGCACACCTTCAAAAATGTGCAACATCTATAAAGTGTACATGTTGAGGGGGAGCATCATTCACATGATCCAATTGTTGAGGGGGAGCAAAATGGATCTTTGACTAACAATATAAATGATGTTTTTCATGATGTTGTTGATAACATTTCAAATGCAGGAGAAGAGTTGGAGACTGAAGAAGATTTCGAAGATGCACCATAGGATTTTGATCCAACATATAATCTGATGGATAAATGGATGAAAAATCATCCACATGAACAGATTCTTGGAGATCCACAAGCTGGTGTATTGACTAGAGCTCAAATTCGTTCAAAGAATGAGGTACTCAATACTCATCGGGAATTTTGTATGTTCAATGTTTTTATTTCAAAAATCGAACCCAAGACAGTAAAAATTGCTATGGATGATCCTGATTAGATTGTTGCCATGCAATCTGAATTGGTTGAGTTCGAAAGAAACAAAGTGTGGAGACTTGTTCCTAAACCAGAAGAAACTTCGATAATTGGTCTAAAATGGATTTTTTAAAATAAAATTGATAAAGAAGGCAATATTGTGAGAAATAAGGCTAGGCTTGTAGTTAAAGGATATTCGCAACAAGAAGGAATTGTATATGAGGAGATCTTCGCTCCTGTCGTAAGACTCGGGGCTGTTCGAATCTTTTTAGCCTATGCAGCACACAAAGATTTCGATGTTTATCAAATGGATGTCAAATGTGCATTTCTCAATGGTGTTTTAGAAGAAACTGTGTATGTTGAACAACCACCAGGTTTTGTTAATTCTCAATATCCTGATCATTGCTATATATTAGATAAAGTTGTTTATGGTCTTAAACAAGGTCCTCGTGCTTGGTATGCTACTTTAACCAATTTTTTGAAATCTTCGAAATTTAAACAAAGTTCTGTTGATCCTACTCTCTTTCGAAAGAAAGTAGGGAATCACCTTATGCTTGTTCAAATTTACGTAGATGATATTATTTTTGGTTCAATTGACCCTCAGTTGTCTATTGAATTTGAAAATATGATGAAGAGTCAGTTTGAGATGAGCATGATTGGGAAGATAAACAATTTTCTAGGTCTCAACATTCGTCAAAGCAGAGAAGGTATTTTCATCAATCAAGAGAAGTATACGTGAAATCTGCTTGAAAAGTTTGGCATGACGAATAGTACCAAACTGAGAGTACCGATGGCTGTTGGCACAAGATTAAATCCTTCGTTGGGAAAAACCAACAGTTGATATCACATTGTATCGAAACATGATAGGTTCGTTACTTTACCTTACGACAAGTTGACCTGATGTCATGTTCTCTATTTGCAATTGTGCTAGGTACCAATCAAATCCTAGAGAACCTCATCTAACAGATGTGAAGAATATTTTACGCTATCTCAAAGGAATTATTTCGTTAGGATTGTGGTATCCTTCGAAAATGGGGTTTTTCATACAAGCATTCTCGGATGCTGATCTGGGTAGCTGTAACCTAGATCGAAAAAGCACAAGTGGCGGATGTCAACTTTTGGATGGGAAGCTTGTGAGCTGGCAATCAAAGAAACAAACATGTGTCTCGATTTCCACAGCAGAAGCAGAGTATGTTGCTGCTGCAGGTTGCACTTCGCAAATCATATGGATTCAAAGCCAACTACGTGATTATGCAATCAACATGAAGAAAATTCCGGTGTATTGTGATTCACAAAGTGCCATACGCATTTGTCACAATCCGGTGCAACATTCGAAAACAAAGCACATTGCTCTTCGCTATCATTTTATAAAAGATCATGTCGAAGATGGAAATCTTGAAGTTCACTTTGTAAAAACCACTGATCAGCTTGCTGACATTTTTACAAAGCCATTAGATGAATAATTATTTGTGAGAATTTTGGCAGGTCTAGGAATGATCGAAGGAAACTCAGTTCCAGGACAAGTTTCGAAAGAGTGAAAAGCAAAAATGGAGTACAGTTGTCGGAGTCAACGGTTACTGTTCATAGTCAACGCTTCGACATGCTTCGCTTTCGACATTTGTGTACACTGCGTTTACAAAAATCTTCGTTACTTTAATCATTTTTTTTGTTAGTTGTGTATTTTTTTTATTTTCGTTGATACAATCCAAAAACACCAAAAACGCTAAAAATATTTATCTTTTCTTTTTCAAAAATCAAAAACACCAAAAAGATTTTCGTTATTTTTGTTCTTTTTCAAATATACAAAAATCCAAAAATATTTTTGTTAGTGTGCAGTTTTTCACGAACATTTTTGAAGCTTATTCCTTGCTGGTGCTTTCTGGGGAAGGTACATTTTCAAAACTATGTAATAGTTAAGATGTCCCTAGAAGCATGCTGCAGCATGTCAAACCAAGCCTCCAAGACTCAATGGGTTTCGAAGCCTTAATGAATTTCTCATTCTGAGGATGCTTCCCAACTAGGCTATATTCCCATTAGTCATTGAGCTACCATACTCTACTCATAAGAGTTTAGAGTTTTCTGCTTGGTCCATCAAAATAGCAGTGGTACATTCGAAACTTTTCACCAATCATTTTCATACCAAAATTCTTTCACAATCACACACAATGACATATGTCCAAGAGATTTCTGGTATAAACCAATCAGGATCTAGACATATCAAAAATCTGTGTTAATGATCTAACATCATGCGACCGTGATGGAAGTGAAACCCAACATGTCGAGCCAATTAAGGAATTGACGGGGAACTTTGTTCTAGAATTAACGAAACATTTGTTTCTGTACCATTTTCGATACTTAAAATTATATTCCTTCGTTTTGTGTGGTCTTGATCAAATGTTCGAATCCCACGACATTTATTACCAACAAGATCCAGAATTTTTTTTGGAATATGATTTTCATCTAACTATCATTCTACATCTTCGTTACTTACTATATATTTCCAAAGCTTACTTGTCCCTGACTACACTGGTCAAACAGGTCATTTTGTTTACAAACTGTCACTCTTATGCTTAGTTGTGCATTGTAACGAAATGTTTAAGCCACCTTCAAAACATTGATAAAAGAAACCCTTCGATACTTCTCTACGAGTAGTCGATTGTAATTCACGGGAAACCGCACAAGCAGTTCAACTTCTCTCTTGAAGTTAAATGAAGTGATCTTTACCTGGGATCTAACTGCCTTTATGTCGAAAAAATTTTTGATATCACAGATCCAAAATTTTCTTAATTTGCTTCTTATCTTTTTCTTTGGAACAAATTACACTCACGGAATCCTTGAGGTTCTGAGTAATACCAACTCAGGCTCATGATTTCGAAAGTCTGGCATATGACTTCGCTTTTAAACCCAAAAGTAAAAGAGCCTAACCTCCATTCCGAAGGTTTCTGACGGTTCTCATTCTCTTGGGGTATGTTAACAGCCTGTATGAAGAGAATGTTTTGTATTCTAACCTGGGTTTCAAGGAAAAGTGATGATCGCTTTATCAGACGTGGCTACTTTATCGACGAACTGGTACGAATTTCAAGGAGACACGTCAGCTGTAATTAATGACGAAACCGCTTCAAATTCAAATTTATGGTCACCTATATAAAGGGTTTATGGGTTACATTCCAAGTTTACGCTTTCTCAAAATCCCCAAATCATAAGAACTCTCTGCATTCTTCATTGTTCTTCAAACCCTAATCATGGCTGCTCCTAACACCGTTGTTGATCCATCCCAAACCACTGACGACATCACGTAGCAACCATTGATGAAGATCCAGAGTACTAATTTCCAAGTTGAACGTGAAGTTTCTGTGTATCCAGAGGAGTTGCAGATTCCGATTCTTGCTCTTGAAAACTCTGTTTTGTCGAAGTGGATGTTTGATGCCTTTCCTGTACCAGTTTCATGGCTATCACTTGCTGGATCTACTGCAACTTACAGCAAAACTCTAAATACGGTCACTTTTTCTCTTCTGAATGAGAAGAAGTTTCGTTTGTTGAAGAAGATCTTTGCTCAAATTCTTGGCATCCCTAATGCTAAACCTTTCTACAAGGTAACAAATGAGCAAATTGTTTACATGTTTAATGAAATGGGTTATCAGCCTCCTCTCACCAAAATTAGTGAATTCAAGAAGTCTGGATTGCCATGTTTATGGAATTTTTTCTTTGGTATCTACCTTTGATGTCTAACTGGAAGAACTGTGGGGTTAGACAAGGGTAGGTTGGAGGTTTATGTGATGGTCGCAGGGTTGTACTATGACTTGCAGGTGGATTATGCAACTCAGTTGTTGAATGAGTTTATTAATAGTGTTGGGAACACTAATGTCGTGGATGGAATCTCATGTGCTCGCTACTGGAGCATCATATTGAAGTTTTTGTATGAGAAGGAGAGGATCGAAGTTCCTGCACATGAAGAGACTGCATCATTTTCACTGTTTCAATTTCCTAAAATAGTTAAGGATGATGTTGATATTTTTCCCACGGTTGCTCGCATTCCTGATGTGATGCTTCAAAAGATCAATCCAACTCATCCGGTGTTGGTACAATATTTGTAGACTATTAATCCAGATGTCGAAACTGGAGTGTTGTTATCTCCTTCGAAGACGAAGACGAAGAAAGGATCCCAGAAGAGTCATGCTGAGAGTCCTTCGAAACCATCACCTACCAAAGTTGCAAAGGTTTATAAAACTAAAAATCAAGTTCATAGTGAGTCACCTCCGGTTGTTGCCAAGAAATCTGTTTCGCAACCTATTATCACAGAAGTTTCTTAACCAGAAACTGAGATATTACCTTCGAAGTCTGGTATATTGAAAAAGTTGAAGAAAATGTCATATCGTTCACCAGATCAGTCAGCCGGTTTTTCTCCCAAGTTTAATAAGAAACATCAAGTCACTCGACATGGTGTTCTTATTCGGGATGTTCCATTACCAGTTTCACCTGATTCGAAGAAGAGGTTTGCAAAAGATATGGCAAAAAAGATTTCTAAGAAGAGGCGAAAACTTGTTATTGACGATTTTCAAGATGATGTTGTTGTGCCAGAATCCCCACCACAAGAAACACATATTCCATCACCTCTGAAGAATTCTCCAGTTAAGTCGAATCTCGAGGAGACTGGAAATTCTGATAGCAATGTCGAAACATCTATTATCGACACACGCATCAATATGGCCGAATCAACGAAGGTGTCGACTCCTGAAACGAATGTTGTCACGCCTCCTGTGGTGACTAACGAACCTCCTAAAGATCAAGTTAATATTGATCTTCTCATTTCATCATCTTTCGACACCTCAACGGTTGACACAACTACTTCCTTACCTCCATTTGTTTCAACTATTCCTACTGTTACCCACTCACCCACCTTCGATAATATTCTCAATCAACCCATCACATCTTTGTTTTCATCCCAATCAACTGATCTACCTAACACCAATGAAGAAGAGGAAGATCCGAATGATGAAGAGAATGAGTTCGATGGAACTTTTGCTGATATTTCATTTAATCCAGAGGAGGAAAATATTTTGGATAACATGTTACTTACAGGGAAACAATTTAAAATCCTCAACAGAAAGCTTAATTCCATTCTACAAATTCAAGTTGATGGAGGGGGTAAACATTCGGTATCCAGTCTGGAGGTTGATTTGATGTTAAAATGCCAAGAACATCGACTTCATGAAGCTATTCAAGATGTTGATCGCAACAATGAGAAACGGGTGAAGTCACAGTCTTCTACTTTTAATTCTAACTTGTTAGACTTAAAGGTTGTTGCGAAGGAGAGGCATATCTTGTTTATTCGGGATGTGAAGAAAGTTCGTGAAGATGTTAATTTCAAACTTCAGGAACTAAGAGAGGATATGGGCAAAGAGGTTGTTGTGTTACAACAAGATTATTCTTCTCTGCATCAGAAGGTTGATCTTATTGCGGATATGCTTACAAAATTTGTCAAGTTGTATGAAGCACTTAGTCCGAAGGTTGACAAGATGGTTGTTGATGATCTTCAAAGTTTTACAAACCTTAACCAACTGTTGGTGGAATTGAAGGGTTTGGTCCTCAAAACAAATTTGGTCTCATCTTCGTTGATAACTCTTGAGCTTCTTTCAGAGAAGTTTTCTTTGCTTGAATCTTCGATTCACAAGGAGTTAGCACCGCTTTCGAAGTTGTTGACTATTATGCCAACGGATGCCCCACCTGTTTACACAGGGGTGCAAGGGGGGAGAGAAGATTGGTGTTGGCAGGGGATCAGTGTTCGGAACTGGGGGCAGTTCTTCAAATAAGAATGACAAAGATGTGAAGGCAGTTGGTAAAGTCTCTTCAACTCAGATTCCAACTTCGTTTGTTAATGTTTCAACGATTTCGACTTCCACAACAACAACAACAACGAGGCCTATAGCAAAAGGAATCGTTATTGGTGGTTTTGTTGCTGGAGGGTCAAGTTCGAAACCTCCTCCTACCACAGAGCAGTTACAAAATAAAGGGAAGGGTGTCTTACATGAACCCTCGGCTGAAGAGAAGAAAGCAGCTTTAGAGCAAGAAATGGAGAGACAAAGGCAAATTCAAAGCATACTCCGAATCAGAGATAATGATCCTCCTGGTTTGAACAAGGGTGATCCTGCTAAGCATTATAACTATGAATACATCGAAGCCACAGTTCTGTCTGGGGGGATGCATTCATTTAGCAAGACTCCTAAAAAGAGTTATGACATTGAGAACACTGATATCAATCAGTTAGATTTTCTAATAAATCTGATGATGTTTCGTGATGAGCAATTCGAGCTTGCAAACAAGTTCAAGGATAAGGAGGAGTTTAGACGCATAAAGTATCGATTCCATGCAGTCTTGGGAAAGAATGAAGATGCAGTCTGGTCTTTAGTTAAAAGTGTTCGAATTCTTAACGTTACCAAGGATATGTTATTCGAGGGAATGTTACAGAATTATAGATACGTTGCAGTAAGGGCAAACGATGTGGTGTTTGACTTCTCCGTTGCTGACATCTCACTGATGAACCTATATGATCTTTTGATTGTTGCGAAGATCTTGAAGTCGAATGATTATTCGAAGCTTCAACAAGTAAACAAAGAAGATTTTATGATAGGGTTCGAACACTTGAGGGTATTCATTGATGGTTACTATGGAGTCCTGGCCTTAACTGGTATTGATCTGGCTACAACATTGAATAAGAAAGTTACAGTTCCCAAGTCGATGATCAAAAATCAGTCTTTTTTTAAAGATTACGAAGATGGGGAGATTTGCTTGAAGCCCTTGGGGATTGTGTTCGTGGGAAAGAATAAGAAGGGTACAATGACAAAATTTATGTTTCAAATAAACGACATTGAAAAATACACTTCTTCGCACTACACCAATTTGCCGATTCAAATGAAAAGTTGTGAAAAGAATAATGACAAGGAGAAAGCAGAGATTCAGAAGATTTTCAACTGGTACACTGAGATAAGAAGAGTGTTACACCAAGCTGCTCAACTATTCACAACCTAGATTCGACACTTATCACAAAGGGGGAGAATGTTGGGATTCGAAGGTTCTGATGTGTCGAAGGCTTCTAGTTTGTCTTGTATGTTGAATAGTTGAATGTATTTTATTTTAAGGACTTACATTTAGTTTCGAAGCTTTAGAGTCGAAAGTCCTTATACTTTTTGTGCTTTCAGTTTTCCCTATAAATATGGGAAGGATACTTTTAGGGGTGAAGAACTTTTCTCTGATTGTATTCGTATTCTCTCTGAATCTCTTGTATTCAACTGATAAGCAATAATATCGTGCCAAACAGATTATATTTAGATTACTTGTTCTAAATCATTTCATACTCTGATTTTTTTTAAATACTCGATTCAATCGACACTATAGAAATGAGAAGAAAATAAAAGAAATGGGTGTTACTGAGTATCAATAAATGAAGAAATTGAAGGAAGTTTGGGGAAATGGAATGATCACTTTCCCTCCTAACTTTCCTTCAAATTTGGAAGGATTTTGAAAGAAAGAACAAAATGATTAACTTTCTTTCAACTTCTCTCCAATTCGGGAACACAAAAGAAAATTTTATTTTCATTTACTTTCTCTTCTTTTCTCTATTTACTTTCTTTTCTCTTCTTTTCTTTTCTTTTCTTTATTTCAAATCGGAAACTAGGGGTTAGGTCTTCACTAAATAGCAACAACAATGTATTTATTAAACTTAAAAGGAATTTCAAGCAAGTGATCACCAGCCTAGTTGCTTGTGATGCATCATGGGTTATAGGTCTCAGTGGGTGAGGTCAAGAGTTCGATTCTTGGCTGAGCACATTTGGGGGATTTTACCTGGATTGGCGTGGGTTCGATTCTTCGTTCCCTTTGGTGGTGAGTGGTGCCCCTCTTGGTGGTCTGTCAGGCATTCCTGATCCATCGGGTCGGGTTACCCTCTATCTATTTGTCGGTTCATATATATATATATATATATATATATATATATATATATATATATATATATATATATATATATATATATATATATATATATATATATATATATATATATATATATATAAGGAATTTCAAAAAAAAAAAAGAAAAAAAAAACCTTTCCATTTTTTAATGTTATATTTTTTCAGGCCACTTGATGGTTGTTAAATGCATGATCTATAGTTGAAACCGTACATGGGTCTAGGCATGGATATAGAGTATGGAGTCGAAGAGATCTCGAATATGGAAACTCTATTGCTATACTTCACTAAGGGGTCGTTTGATAGTTGCTAACTGAATAGAACTGACTGAGTTGGAAATTGACTGTGTTACAAATTTTGATTGAGTTACCTTCTGACTGAAACCACGTTGTTTGATTATATGTCTCACTATCTTTACTAAACCATAAAAATCATTATTTTACCCTTAGAGTAAATTACTGAAATCGTCCTTATAGTTTAATTAAAATTGCATGTTTGGTCTCTAATTTTTCTTTTGCACTCGGATCGTCCCTATGGTTTGATTTTGTTGCGTTTTTCGTCCCTATGGATGGGTTAAAATTACACATTTGGCTCCTAACTTTATGTATCCAAGGGACGAAAAACACAACAAAATCAAACCATAGGGACGATCCGAGTGCAAAAGAAAAGTTAGGGACCAAACGTGCAATTTTGACCAAACCATAGGGACGATTTCAGTAATTTACTCTTACCCTCATATTTACAACACATTATTTTATCATATTAATTTTCATAGTTCTATTTTTTTAATTTCTTATTTATCTTTTATCAATTAATTTTTGTAATTGTCATTCTTGTCAATTTCTTTTTTAATTAACTTATCATTTGCCGTTCCAAAAAAAAAATTAACTTGTCATTTATTTATGAATAAAGAATCTAAATAAAAAAATTGTCTAAAATCAAAGGATCATAGAATAAAATTATCCACAAGGTCCCTTTTTGTTAACCTACATGTCCAATTGTCTCTCTTGTATTTCTTGAAATGAAATAAAATACTATTAACTGTGATTTTATGGAAATAACATAAACATATAAAGGCTTTAATGAAAAATGAAAGCTATTTATTTATTTATTTTGGCTTCCTTATTATTGTCATATCTGGCTTTATTCCCAAGTTTTCTCTCACCTGCAAGTGGTGTGTTCGTGTAACAAGAAGTGACCAATGAGAATAATGACAGAATCAAAGACGAAATCGGCGATCATTTAGCGATTGCTTCATTATAAGGTATTGATCTCAGTGTCTCGCTACTTTCTCTACCTAATACCGCACTCTCTCGCTCTTCTTTGCTGCGTTTTTTTAGCAGTGTAAGGCCCTTTTCGGTTTTGTTTTGGTCCTAATTCAATGAAGAACTGCGTCAAGGACAAGGGGTAAAACGTGTAATTTGCGACCGACTGAAAGGCAAAACTCAGTATGAGGCCGAGTCATCAATTAGTTTTGTAACAAGTCCTTTCTTTTGATCGAGTCTGACAATGAACATGCAAAATCAAACACATCAACTTCTGATTGAGGACCGAATCCCTCCTTCTAGCTGAGTTAGCATCAATATCAGACAGCCCCTAAGATAAACCCGACAATGTATAATTTATTTTTCACTTATAAAACTCGACATCATTCTCTTACACTTTATAGTTATTTTTAAAGGTAGAAAATAACTAGAAGTACAGTAGTTGTAATAATCGGGAGATTGAGGGGTATTTTGGTCATTCTCTTAGGCCTGTCTACTTAAGAGTTTTAATTGGAGATCCATGTTAGGGGGCGGGTATCTTTAGTTGTATTCAGCTAGAAGTTGCACCTCTAAGAGAGACTCGACGTCTCAAAGCCAATAACCTTTTGTAAAACTTCCTTTTGATTCAATCATTACCGAAATCAGTCAATCAGTTCTTATAATTCTTTAACCTAGTTCTTATCCATTTTTTATGGTTGTGAATGAATGGCCGGCCCTGTGAATGATGTGGGGATCCAATTCAGCACAGGCTAATTCTACATGGACAAAAGAATACCCTTATTGTACATACATTTCATCATAGATTTAGACAATGGTGAAGAAAAGATCCAGATTACCCTTAATGGTTCATGTTTAGCATCAGCCTCAAAACGTATCTAGTACTATATATATATATATATATATATATATATATATATATATATATATATATATATATATATATATATATATATATATATATATATAAACCAGGAAAAAAAACAAATTAAAAAGGAATGTCAGTTATCTCACATAAACTTTGAAACTTTGAAACAAACTTGGGTTAAACTAAGTAAAAGGGGGTGTGGGTCCCTCTCCCTCCAGGGTGTGCATTAGTCACTGCCACGCCCTGATAGACAGTCCCACAAAGGATCACCATCATCCTCGAAATCAGAACTATAATACCCGATTGTAATTTCATTCTGCCAAACAAAGCAATTCATGTTATTAATAAATCTCAACTCTATTCAAAAAATATGCTTTCAGAATCACAAGATATTATAAAAATTATATCAAGTCATTACAGCATGTTCGAGGAAGAATGAATACATTTGGATTTGAACATGAATACATGATTTTAACTAGCCTCAATCAGGCTGAAATTATTTGGGCAAACTGTGACATATAGCAACATATCTTATCATTTTTACCAATACAGGCATAGTACTTTACCTTCAACCCATGATACCAAGAAGAAATATGCAAATTTAGGCAATCAAACATATTCATGCAGTAGTATGTAACATAACAAAATGAAATTTAGGCAATCAAACATACAAATATTTGGTATCGATTTCGGAAAAGAGGAGGCAGCAGCAAAATCAATGGAAAGTAACTAAGTAATAATTAAAAAAACAAGTTTAGAAAAACAAATACAATACATCGGCTTTTTTCCACAAGTCAACATTATAATCAGCCTGTCAAACAGACTACAAATACCAAAATCAGTTGCAACTTATTATTGTGGAAAGAATAACAAAGTACATTGTCTATTTTGGAAAAAAAAATGATAAAGTATGTTGCACCCAAATTGCGACTTGGCACCTAGTACAATATCTACACCAGAAGGTACAGGTGTGGCAAGTCCTGAAGATAGAATTATTTACCAGACCATTCTCTACTAAAAAACACCTATTGAGAACACTGGCATACTAAGGTTCATCTAAATTCTAAATAGCATTAAGAATTAAATAACCTGCAATATTCAAGTCATAATCACATCTGTTAACATTCAAGATCTAGTTGAGAATAGAACATAATTGGTTCGTCTTTATGCATATAAGGATTGTAAACATTTATTCTCATCCCCTTGAGAACCAGTGTAACATTTGTTTTGGTACTCAAAATAAATAGGAAAATAACAGTTATACCTTTTCTAGATGTTCTGAACCCATCAAACGATCCAGCCCTAGATCATATTTATCAATACCCATCAAACGATCCTGCCCTAGATCATATTTATCAAGTCCAGCAAATGGAGTATTTTTGAAGAAACCTAAACCCATAATCTTTGTCACCATCTCTCTCACATCAGAATCTGTAAAACAAACATTTTATCCTCAGTTTATGTAAGCATACAAATAATTTGAATTAAGTTGTATATTGACTATGGTATCATACAAGTAAACTCGCTATTCGGATCAATCTTCTTCTCAGACTTGCAAATCCAATTATTGGCGTGCTCAATGCATCTCTGCAACGCATCTTGATGGGAAGTACGACTAGAATCCACGGGTCTGGAAATCATTAGAGAGCTCAGCCTTGAGATCGCATCCAAATGCCGCTCTCCCAGTGCGAAACCGGAACCATGTCGAAAACGATGAATACTATTATGTGCCACACACCAGCATCTTTCGTCCACCCTCGAATCCACATCAACTTGTTTCGCATCAAACATTTATCCAAAGTAAATCAAACTCAGCAGATCATCAACAGGTAAAGCCGCTTGTTGCCGCGCGAGAGTGATTTCTTCATCCACCGCCACGGATAGGGGCAGACGGGACTTCTCTAGTTCGTCAACCACGGCGATGATCGCGGGCTTTGATTTGAGGAGCTCTTCCTGCTCCTTGTTCTTGATAATGGATTTTCCTTGAGCGATGGAGTCTTCGAGCTGCGTGATTCGTTTGAGTTTTTTTCTTAGGTTGCGGATACGCTTGTTGATACGAGCGAGGACTGGACCATCAGCGAAATCAGAAGTAGCCTTGCCTGACGCCATTTCTGGAATTCGCAGTGGGGTTTACGGAGGTGTTATAGAGTTATCTCAGCCGCAGTCACCGGCGGTGTTCAATCATATTTGGTAGGGTTCGCAGGGAGGAGAAGATCGAAGCGGCGCAAGGTTAGGGTTTGAAAGTGTTTATGGAGGTCCCCTAATCCCAATTCCTAACGCCTTGTTCTGGAGTTTTTTTTTTTTTTCATGGGAGAATTTGGTATATGGTATCCCTAAACAATTAAATATAGTATTTGTCCGGCCTAAACTGCAAATATCGTATTTGCCCTTCCTAATGTTTTTAAATATCATATATACCAAAATCTATTTTTTTGTAATTTTTATTGATTTATAATTGTTTTTCATAATATTAAATCATTATAATTAAAATACAATTTAAATGGACAATATTGCCCTTGCTTGCTAACGCCTAACAGATCATGTTTTCTCCTCCATATCATCGATCGACCCTTCCTGCTTGATACTTCCGATTGTTCTTTGCCTACAATCTCTGTTTCCAATCGGTCCGATCGTGTTTCCCCTGTTGTCCGCGCGCACACACACATCAGGTAAATAATATGCGATTCAATTCCCTTTCCTCAATTTCGATTTCGATTATGTTGTTGTTTGATTTGTTCAACAAGAACTCAAAAGGACTATCATATTCTAAACCTGTTGTAGTTCCAATCGTAGCTCTCTCCTGCCCTTCTCTCCGTCGTGCCTCTCACGGGTGACGTCTTTAACCATCGGCACCCAGCCGTTAGGTCTGCCCAACCTCAGTAAAGCCACGGTCGCCTTCTACTATTGATTCATTGATTCCAGCGATCGTTATCACTGATATCTCTCCTTAAGCGTATGTTTTCTACTTTTGGTTTTTAACCAGATAGAGTAGTCATAAATATGACGTTTTTATTTATTATTGTTATAGTATAATGCTACGTATATTATCTGTAATGTGTTAAGTTGATTTCTGAGATGCACTTGGTTCAAAGAATTAGGGTTATGTTTAAGTGTTTGGGGGGTTTATGAAATCTGAATGGAAGGTTCTTGAGTAAACATTAAGTATCTATATGAATGCAATGCAACAAGTTTTCCTTGAATCTGAAGCTTACAATGTTGGTTTCTTTATATTGCAGAATCGGGTTGAAACAAGCCCTTGAAGAACACAAAAAGAGAAAAGGCAAGGACAAGAATGTTGTCATGACAATGGTGATCAAACAATCAGAAGTTACTCGGCTTGGAACTAATGATGAATTAACGATTGTAGGAAAAGAACAATCGGAAGTATCAGGCAGGAAGGGTCGAGCAATGATATGGGGGAGAAAACGTAATCTATTAGGCGTTAGCAAGCAAGGGCAATATTGTCCATTTAAATTGTATTTTAATGGGATAATGTCATAAAAAGCCTTAAGTTTGACAGAAAATATCGATTTTACCCTTCGGCAGATTTTTTGTTCATTTATACCGCAAATTTGTTATTTTTTTGTCGGTTTTGCCCTTTTTACCTGTAATAGCAGGTTTCCAGGTTACCATGAATTATTTTTTGCGAAAAAACCCTTCAGTTTACAAATATTTTGCAAAAAAACCCTTAAGATTATAAACATATAAAATATAAATATATATTCAAAATTTGATAACACTTAGTTTTTTAAAAATTAAATATCAAAAGTTTATATCAAACTAATATTAGTTTTATTGAACTTATATTATGAAACCAAAATTGAAACATATTTTTAGTTTTACATACAGTAAATTTTATATTGGTTCGATATGAACTTTTTATATTTAAATTTTAAAAAAATTATCTAGTTTTATCAAAATTTTCAAAGCAAAATAAAAAAACGTTTGTTAGTTAATAATTAATTATACTAAAATAGTTAAACATTTGAATAATATGACATTAATTACAATCAATTAAAACTTTTAATAGGAAAATAAAAAAAATTTATATGTTTAAAAGGTTTATATTTCAGAAATAATAGCGTACATTTAAGAAGTATATTGAAAGTTCAAATACATTTGAATTTAATATTATTTTACTTACGTGTCAACATATCATCATATTTTTAATTCGGTAAACATTGAGACGTGCCTTCATTTTATCAAATGTACAACATTTTATTTGTATTAGAATTTTAGATAACACAACTTCTAAAAACACCAAAAGGTTAAAAGAAATGAGTGTTGGATGATTTATCAAAAGTTGAGAAGAGTTTATAGATTATTTCTGTAAGTTTGATGGTTTTTGAATAGTACATAAATGATAATGGTATAAAAATAAAGACTAAGACCATCTCCAACCCATCTTCATTTTTTACCCCATAAATGGAGTAAAAAATGGAGTAAATAGTGTTTCATCTCCAACCCTACTCTATTTTCTATCCCATTTTTTACCCCAAAAATATATTCCTAGAATATTTCATTTTTATAACTTATATATATTGTCAAATACACCCCTCTACTAATTAAACTCTATATTTATGATTAATTAATATAAATTAGTATATAACATAATATTATAAATATTAAATATTGCATTTAAATTATAATTAGTAGATAAAAATAAACTAGAAATGTATAAAATAAAAATGAGAAGGACTAAAAGTGGCAATCAAACTTCACCTTCATTTTTGGAGATATGAATAGTATTCCCCCATATATGGGGGAATACTATTCATATCTCCAAAAATGGAGGTGAAAATGGGGGAAGAAATAAAGTTTGGGGGTGGGTTGGAGATGCCTAACAAAGACAACCAAAAGAAAAGGTTTAAAGTTGGACCAAAATAATGTGCCACCACTTCCATTTAGATAAAAAAACGACGTAAAAGTATAAAAAATTTATATGAAAAATTTAATAAAATCGAATTTATACCGATACGGACATAAAAAAATAGGTAAGTAAATTTATTTATCTTGCCAATAAAATCGAATTTGTACCCAAACAAAGGAAAGATCAAATAGTAAATAAAATCAAATTTATACCAAAATGAAGGAAAGTTCAAATAGCAAAAAACGTATTATATATGACACGACTTATACGTAGGAATGTACATAAAATAAGCATCAAAACATAAAACAAATAATAATAATAAATAAGTCGAAACGTAGACAACCTCGAATTTGAATACGTCCAAACATTCACCACCTTTATTTTACATACATAACAAAAGCAAATAAAAACTTAGTCTTTTTAAGTTAACGAACGAATGTTATTAAAGAAAATCATATTATATTTACTACGGAGAATAAAGTCGAAAATTTATAAAATGGAGGTGGTAAGAGTGACATGTTATAAAGTTCAAATTTGAAGATGTGAAAGTAACATTTTAAAACATAGATAGGTGAAAAATATAGTTTACAAAGTAGAAAATATTGGAGGGGTGAAAGTAACATTTACAAAACAGAGAGATTGCAGGTGACATATTATACAAAGTTGAAGGATTGAACATGAATTTCACGCATTTGGTGCTTGTAAATTGTACATAAGCATGTGTACTATTAGCTACAATACACATACTCACATACCTAAAGTTGCCTTGTAAAATGGAGGCGATAAGAGTGACATGTTATAAAGTTCAAAGTTGAAGAGGTGAAAGTAGCATTTTAAATAATAGAGGGGTGGAAAATATAGTTTACAAAGTATAGAAACTTGGAGAGGTGAAAGTAACATTTACAAAACAGAGGGATTACAGGTGACAAATTATACAAAGTTGAAGGATTAAACATGAACTTCACACATTGGGTGTTTGTAAATGGGGCATAAGCAAGTACACATGTGTGTACTCGCATACCCAAAGTTACCTTGTGTTAATATTTATAATATCAAAGAGAATAAATCAAATATCAACACTTATAAAGTTGAAGGGTAAATATAGTATTTTTCGTTTTAATTTTAGGATAGAAAAATGAAATAAAAGAGAATTTCCAAGGACTATTATTACAACTTCAAATTCAAAGTCATTTTCTCTCTCATCCATAAACATATACCGAGTTGTCATGCCGAGTTAAGCAAACAAACCGAATAGGTGTGGCGGTGTTCCCCGAGGCCACATCTGCAATTGTCAAGCTCCATCGAAGCCACTCCATCTAGTCTTAGTAGATCAATATACATAGTAATCGATCATAGGTACTGCTAAAAAACCCCAATGGGATTTTTAGTAACTAGTTTTCACCGATTGTCAATCACAATTTTTTTTATCTTTCTCTTATATATATATATATATATATATATATATATATATATATATATATATATATATATATATAGAGAGAGAGAGAGAGAGAGTGAGTGTGTGTGTGTGAGTAAGGATCAAATCAGAACACCAAAAAGGTTGAGAACGCGAGAACACTTCTGGACCAATCATTTCATAAGGGCATATTAGTAATTGTATATTTAATTAAATTAAAACAAATTAAATTCAAATCTTAAGTTCCTAAAATTTAGCGATATTGATTACATTTACCTAAAATAAAAGGTTAACCATTTTTTTTTATTTTTTTATTTATGGATGATAAAAATAATTTGTATTTATTTTCACTCAAATTAAAAAATCGACTTTTTTTTTTAAATTATAATTCATCAGAATATTTCCAATCATGTATGAATAAAACACATCTGTAATTATAAAAACATATGATTGTGATCCTAAATGAATAAAACATAATTTAGAGATAAAGAAATTTCATTTACAAATGAATAAAAAAACTAATAATCGTACATGAATATACTAACAAATAAAAAAATCAATACATTAATAATTCATTATCAAACACTATTATATTGATAAATAAATTTTCCAAAGATTGAGTTTATACATTTCTATATTTATATTCATAAATGAATATGTCAAAACTAATTTCTTACATTTATACATGATTATATTCAATAATGATTAAACCACTTCAACGGAAAAAATTACAAAATTCATCACTGTGTCAACCATTTTCTTGAATCAATCGCAACCTCATTCTTCTATTTGAATCAAATGGCTCGCGAACTTGTGTAACGAGTAGTAGTGATACCTAAAGAAATTTCAACATTCATTTTTCGTTGATTAATATCTACAAAATGACAATACCATGAAAATACAATAAAATGATCAAAAAAATATTAAATGAATGATTAGTATCAAATCATATGTTGTTATAATCATAAATGATTATAACTGTTCCTCTCATCGTTTATGCTGCCAATAGTTATAATCATAAATTATTATTATTGGTGTCTTCTAATCATAAGGATAACAATATTTATAATCATAAATGATTATAAGGAACACAACCAAACATTGTTTCATGAGAACGAGCGGTTTTGTAAACATCTTGGATGTAAATGCAAAAGACTTGCTAGCTCTGGCAAACATTTTTGCTCTTTTTTTGGCATGTTAGGGTTTCATGAGAACGAGAACAAAGAAACATCGTTGGCTAATTCGATAACTCAAATTCAAACAAAAAAAGGGAAATGTAAAGTATAACAAGAGGCGGAAGAAACGAACCACGTTCTTGTTCGCATCGAATCTCTCACGAAGTGCATCGGCCTGAAAAAAATTCATAATCAGTATGATTAAACCAAATCAAAGACATACATGATGAAAATCGAAACGAATCTAAAAGTTGAAAATCCTAAGAGATTGAGGGAGAATACATCAGGGTAAAAGAGATGGCGGTGAATGGCACAATTGATAGAGTATTTGAGGGCACGTCTGTAGAGGATTCCAACTTTCTCCCTCTGCGTTGCCCTCCTCGCCAGATACGATGCTGCTCCGCTCATCACTGCTTCTCTCAAACAAACACACACACGATTTGTGTCTCCACTGTGATTTTATACGACCGTAAATGCAAAAGACTTGCTAGCTCCAGCTGCAACGTGAGATGATGATGATGAACCGATCCTGGTTATGTGTGGTTGATGGATGTGTTTTTGTTGATGAAACCCTAGGTATACACGAAAGGAAGAAATAGATGGCAAAATGAAAGGAAATAAATGAGAGAGAGAAATTTTAGGAATCAGCCAAAGTAGAAATTAATGTTATATCCTTATGACAATTTTGAAGTTACACTTTAATGCAAGTAGTTTAAGATTTATACATAAACGACCCATTTGAAATTAGCCTTAGATTTAGATATTTAAATGGTCCAGATCTGTTCTCGCAGTCTCAACCTTTTAGGTGTTCTCATTTGATCCTACTCCTATATATATATATATATATATATATATATATATATATATATATATATATATAAGAGAGAGAGAGAGAGTGAGAGAGAGAGAGAGAGATCAGTATGTTCAAATGAGAACATTTTTTAAATAGGAACAAATGAGAACAAATTTTGACAACTAATGTATGTTTCAAAAAACAATACGTCACACACTCATACACACACACAGTCTCTCTCTCTCTCTCTCTCTCACTCTCTCTCTCTCACACTCTCACGCTCTCTCTTCTCTCTCTCTCTCTCTCTCATCTTGCAATAAGAAATGTTCTCGATTGAATGCTCTATATATATATATATATATATATATATATATATATATATAAAGTTCGGTTCTAGTGAGAACTCAAAAATGATGAGGACTGCGAGGAAAATTCTCCACCACCCATTTCGTCAAGGGCATAAACGTCAAACCCAAATACTTGGTTGTGGTGCATTCGCATGCAACACATGCCCGTGGTAACTGATACGAAGTCTGTGATTTAATCACGTGCGACAAACGTCCATGGAACATCATTTAAGTGGGTTTTATTCTTCAGTTATCACAAAACTGTATGGAGGTTTTGTTGCAAACTCCAATTTCCGGCTAGCATCCTGATCGTTCTCTACAACTCTTGTACCACCTCCTCTCTGGTTACACATAGCATATTCAAAGGTCACATATTTGTTAATAACTCAACATACCTATATCACAACAGATAAGACTATGGAGACTTGATAGCATGCCTCCTGGGCACGCCAGAAAGCAGCAAAGGCACTTGCAACATGGCCTGGCCAGCCGACCTTTCTTTACATCTAACACCCATTCCGACCTGGAATAGATTATCCCTCAACACCCAGGATCAAGCCCGAAACTCACACAGGAAAGTCGATAGATGACTAACAGACACCTAGCAACTCCAGTGAAGGTGCACACACCATTATCATGGCTAAGCCAATCACAGATTGTGCAGGGGTCAAAAGTACGATCTACCAATCAGTGCCCCTCTCCTGATTTGTTCTAGCACTCCTGTCTCAACTAGCGGCATCCATGGACAACACCCCACTATAAAATGTCATGTGCCTCTAACTATAAAGGGATTATATCCTCACTCTCTAAACCTTACACTATACATTCATTTCTCTCTCAAAGACTAACTTGTCCGTTGGAGCGCTCTCCCGGGACCTCCTCTCGAAGATCGACCGACGGCCTATTTCATGATGTGATTGTAGATCTCCACCAGGGTTTCGTCAGATCAAGCCATCATTGCCATCTCGTAGGTCCAATGTCACATCAAAACTGTATTTTGTTTATTTTACATGTAAAAATATTATATATATATATATATATATATATATATATATATATATATATATATATATATCATTTCGCACTACCAGGCATAAAAATTTATATATATATATATATATATATATATATATATATATATATATATATATATATAGAGAGAGAGAGAGAGAGAACTTCAACAAGGAACCTTTATTTTTTCAAGTTTTAAATCTTATTATTTATCGAAAAAAATTCTAAAAATATAGAAATTCATAACTTTTTATCTTCTTTCTATTGATATCAAATTTGATAATCTTTTTTTTTTACTTTTTTTTATTTGTTCAGATTCACATTGTGAATCTGCACTATAAATCATTAATTCTGTATAAATTCACTATATGAATCTGCACAAGGTGAATCTGGATAGATTTAGAATATGAATCTGAATAAATTCACAGTGTGAATCTGAATAGATCATTTTTTTTTCAATCAAATTTGATATCAATGGATGGAGGATAAAAAGTTATAAATTTCTATATTTTAGTTTTTTTTATGAAAATTTTACTCTAAAAGTTGAGAAAAGATTGGTTCCTTGGTTCTAAAGTTTAAATGGTTCCTTGTTGAACCCAACCCTATATATATATATATATATATATATATATATATATATATATATATATCATTACTATATATAAAAACCTTATTATGTGGTGTCGCCTAAATCAAATTTGCAAGGTTTCACGACACGTGCCCTACCCACTGAACGACGCCATGGACATCAAACTTGATTCAAACCGCCTCATTATACTTTGTGTCGTATCGATTGATCAACGACGTTTCTGGCCTTTCCAACTGCCCAATCCACCATTTCCCTCTGCTAAAACTCATCATCCCATCTAATAAAATCCCAACCCGCTATTTACAGACATGAAGAAGGAAATCGAGATACAAAGAGTGAAAAAAATATCTCTTCTTCCCTCCGAATTTATCTTCGCAACACTACATCAATCGATGTATCCAACACCCTCTATCTGTAAGTCCCAAAACACTTAGAGCAACAAGATATCAATCAAACTATCCAAAGAATGCAGAATATAAATCAGATAGTGATTCAAGAACACACAAAATAGCTTCAAATGCACCCGATTCAATTATCAATAAATCGTCTGATACACCAGAATATTCTTGACAGCCGAATACCATAAAGATTGAACAACTAACTCCTAAACGGCTGAGAACAACATATATATACCAAGTACAAAGCCTTAAAGGCCCAAGCCCAGGCTAACCGAAATCACTATGGTGATTTCGGTCCCCATAACCGAGAACATTATAAGCCCACTAGGAATGTACAATTCCAAGCCCAAGAACAATAAAATCCCAACATAAACCATAAATATGACCCAACAATCTCCCCCTTGGTTTATTGCTGGCTGAATTTACGACTTTTCCACAAGATGAACATCAGAATCAGCTAACGCCCCTGCCCACAACCTCTTATCAATGATTGTCGCAATCATGCCGGTGAAAGCCTTTGCAGCAGCTTCAAACATTTCATTTTCTACCATGAGCTGATGCTTGGATAAAGTATGAATGTCTTACTCACCAAATTTCAGCAAATCCCTAGGATAAACAAGACGAATATGATCCTTCTTTGTCTTGATTACAACAGTCGTTGTAGCCTCATCATATACCCAATATAGCAAATCATTCAAAGATCCATCAGGTACACACTGAGTAATAGGGATATTTTTGGCTTTATTTGTAGGCGGCCACATAACATTCCTCATAGTCTTGTTGGTGCGGGGATCAATAAAACCCTTGACCCTTTTAAAGAACGATGACGTTGTTTTCAAGCCTTCAAAGGTCATCTTTGATTTATCTTCTAGGAACTTTTTAAACGCCCATGCGTTGGGATCATTTGTTGGATTGTGGAACGGTGCGTGGACCAGCTCTGCAAGATCAACTTTTGTCCGAGACACGAAGTCAATCTTCTTTGCATAGTACTCAATGTTGCCGCTTTTTCGCTTCACAGTCCACATCTTCTTATCAACTTCATATCCCCACATGAGAATTCCAGAACGATCGCCATATCTGTCCATAAATTTTCTCTTACCAAGGTCTTTGATAAACATTTGTGGGTGATCACCAGGAGCATTCTGATCAGAGTTTTTCATCAGAAGCATTTTATTTTTCTTCAACTTATCAACTTTCCTCTGCTTCTCCCTTCTTTCTTCAGTTGTGGCAGAGCCAGAAGACAAAATTTGATCAATGTTAGCATCTGGTGCAGGACGAACCATGACTCTTTCAGATGTCTCTACGACTCTCTCTGATGTCTCTAAATCTTTTCCACCATCATCACCTGAAGTCTTGAACTCATCACCAAATTTTCCAATTGATTTGTCTTTGAGGTCATAATAGAGAGTTGTCAACCCGCCAAGATTGGCTTGAAGGTCCGAGATCTACTTATTCTTTTGAGAATTTTCTTTTTCAAGCTCAGACACTGTGACAACACAAAAAAAAATTATTTCAATTTTTAAAAAGCCAACCTTCTCACCTTGATCTATCTTATTTAAGTAGGTCTAAAACCTGGCTTTGGTTAAAAACCTTAAATTATAAGAGTTGTTGAATTAGAAGTGTGCATGAAACCGAGAACTTGTCCGAGCTATAGACCCAACTTTGCATAGCCTTAGAAGCTTCTGACCGTAAACCTCGGGCGTGAACTCCTCGGCCGTGAACATGCCTCACAGCCGTGAACTTCGGAGCTGTGAACGGTTCTCGGCCGTGAACACTTCGGACCCCACTTTCTTCCCTATATATATATATATATATATGTTTAATCGATTTTTCTTTCACTTCTTCTTCTTCTGGCCGTGAACTTGAGCTTCTCTCTCAAGTATCATATATCAAGAACACCACTTTTCACTATTAAACATCCCGTTTCCTTTGCCTCTCCTTAGTATACCATTTAGGAGCTTCAAACACTCACCAAGCATCAAGATCTTCAAGTGTTCTTGCGATCATTTGGGCCGTGAACCCTCCTTAGGGTCGCGAACCCTTCATGCTAGCAGTGATCACATCAAGCTAGCCGTGAACCCCTCTTCAATCTTCAAAATTCGATTCTAACACTTCTTTGTAAGTGTTCCCTACATCATAGGCTGTTCCTTTACACCTTAGTTGTTATTATGCACTAACTATATACATATACATGTCAAAATTTCTATTTAGGACTTGTTTTTGTCTCAGGATCTAACTAGTGGAAAACATCCTAAACCGAACCTTCAATCGAATCACCCACAAAAGGTGAGTTCATACCCCCCGTGTTTTCATAATTTTTACTGCTTTAAAGGGGGGAATACAAGTCTAACACAATGATTTTGTGTTACAAATAAATGGTTTTAAAATATCTTACAAAATGGATTTCAATTATCTTCAAATCAAATGGTTTCAAATTGTGTTAAAATGACATCAAGTCACCAAAAGTATTTCAAAATGGTTAAACTCTTTAAACTATTTTATAAACTTATATTTTCCCCAAAAATCATATATATATATATATATATATATATATATATATATATATATATATATATATATATATATGAACAAATTACGCGAATGGTCCTTTAGGTTTTGGATTTTTCCCTAATGTAGTCCCTACGGTACTTTTTTCCCTCAAATAGTACCTATGGACCATAAGTTGCACGCGTTTGGTCCCCGAGTTGGATGTCCGTCCATTCCAACGTTAAGTTGCCCCCATGTGACTTGCACATGAGGGTATATGTCATTTTAGCCTAAAGGACCTTTTCTGAACATATAAATTAACGCTTATATTACTTCTTCTTGTTCTTACTCCTAATTTAATCAATCACTACTACTGTTAGAGAAAGAAAGCTGTGGAAAATGCCGATATGTGCTTGTGGAAATTGTGATCTAGCCATCGTCACTTCCTGGTCAGATCGCAACCCTGGAAGGCGATTTTGGTCTTGTCTTCGTAATGAGAGAAGGTGTGGTTGGATTGGGTGGTTTGATGAGCCCATGTGCCCTAGATCGGTGGAAGTGATACCTGGGTTAATCAGGTCTATGAACAAGCTCCAAGAATCTCTTCAACAAGCTACACTGCAAGCTAGGATGTATAAGTTAATCATTCTCTTCAGTTGGGGTCTTTTTGCAATTCATTACTTGAAGCATGGTTGAAGTTGCCTCTGAATGTGGTGTCTGAATGCAAGAAGTAGTGTCGTCGTCATAAGGTTAATGTACTGGTGGTCTTATTTTGAGTCTGAAGACAGGAAATTATAGCATGGTTTATGTAATGTTTGTGTCTTTTTTGAGTTTGACTGCAGTAAATTATGTTCTGGTTAATGTTGTCTTAATGTTATAGTCTTTTTGTAATCAAATGGTTTAATTTCAGAACAAGGTTATTGTGTCATGGCTTTGTGCAATCAAATATTATTGACAAGAACACCAATTCAACATGTATGGCCATACACTTTGAATATCACAAATACTAGTTGACAAGAACAAGAATATAACAAAAATGATATTGTATATCACAACAGCAGTTGACATTGTTTCATAGTTTACCTATGAGTACAATGATTCAAGGTCAACATGCATGACCATACAAAATAAGGAGCCCAAAGTAAGTATTGTTTGGTACATAAACATAGGTGTTAACATAACCATAAAAGTAAAATGCAAATTACATCAAAAGACCTAATGGTTCTCAACAACACCCCCATCCTCACTTCTATCCTCCTGTTTCTTCAGTTCTTTTGTCATTAGGGCCACCTTGACCTTTACAAGTTCTTGAATTATGCCCTTTGTTGTTGCACTTTCTACATGTGACAGTGGTCCACCTCTTGGACAGTTTATGCCCCTATGTAGCAGGTTCATCATATGCCCTCTTCCTTTTCTTCTTGGGCCTACCCACCTACAAATGTACATAAGATTAAATTGTTGTTCTTAAAAAACTGCAGTTATATTGATATATGAAGACATACCTGAACAACATGTTTGGGTGGAAGCAACTTGGTTGGGCATTGTGATTTGGGCCACATCAATATACCATTTATAGGTTTAATTTTGTGTTTGTACACTTCTGCCCATGTAACTAGTCAGTAGCATGGGTGGACCCAATGCTCCAACCCAGGAACATTCTTTGCTCCATGTTTAATATTGTCCCATATTGCACTTATTACATGTGAGCATAACATGCCTGTAATTTCCCAATGTCTACATGTGCATGTTTTTTCATCCAAATTCACAATAAACTGATCACCCCAATGAGTAGTGACTTGAGTTTTAACCCCATTGAAAATACACTTGTGCTTTTGTGCTTGTCTTTTCATTTGATCAAGAAGACTAGTGGCAGTTGGTGTGAGAGGACCATGGCATCTATCAATCTCTCTTTGGACATTGCAAATTCTCTTCATCAAATACTCTCTAATATACTCCAAACAATAAATGATAGGTTTGTCCCTACCACCTTGTATTTTTCCATTCAGAACCTCACACAGGTTATTCAACAAGATGTTAGTATGTGCCCTCCATGTTTAGTCATATAATACAAAATGAGAACAAATCCTAACAATGACAAGTAAATGTTAACATAAAGGAAAGATGAAGTACTAACCTGAGAAATGAGATCTTGCCCAATGAGCTGGAGGAATCTGTATCAGCCAATCATGAGCTTCAACTTTGAATTTCTTTAGCTCTTCTAATGCTTTCTCAAAATGCCTTACAGTAGTAGCAGTTGCACATGCCCACACCAAATCTTTGAGCTCTTTATCCTTCCACTGCCTTTTCATATTTTCATAAATATGCCTCAGACAGAACCTATGCTCAGCTTGAGGCAAAAGTTTGGCAATTGCAGGAATGATACCCTATTTAAATATTTCAATACTTAGTTGACTAAATAACAACAATATCAAATTAAATTGAAGTATATGTACCTTCTGCCTATCTGAGATGAAAGTGAAGTTTGAATTAGCATAAAGTTCCAGATCATCACCAAGTTGTTCCAAAAACCATGTCCATGAATTTGTGGTTTCATTCTCAACAAGAGCATATGCAAGAGGATATATCCCATTATTGGAATCTACCCCTACGGCAGTCAAAATTTGACCAGGATAGGGACCTTTCATGAAAGTACCATCCAACCCTATGAAATCCCTTAGATTAGCCTTAAATCCTTCCTTTAATGATCCTAAACAAATGTAAATTCTCCTAAATGTCCTTGTATCAGAATTTAAATTTGGCTCAGTGTAACAATCGATCTTCACATTAGTACCTGGGTTTCTTTCCATCAACTCTAGTCCATAGTCCCTCAAAATAGCATATTGTTTCTAAAAATCCTCAAAAACATGCTTCTGAGCCAATTCCTTTGCCCGATGTACCTTCATTCTTGACATGTTCATCTCGAATTTTTGGATGAGATCTTCTTGAAGTGCATTGACCGGAATGGTTGGATTACTCTCAATTTGTTTCACAATGTTTGCTGCAATGAATTTGTAGTTGCAAGCTTTAATGGTTCTTGATTGCACACACCGATGTTCACTAACTAGGGTGTTCACTACCCATTCATCTGTCTCTTTAGGTCTAGACACTAGTACAACCCAAGGACATTTACCCTCTTTCATATTTACTGTTTTGTCCTTGAATCCAATCCTTGACTTTGTCCATGGCCCACCACTCATATCTGGGACCACTCCTCTACACTTAGCCCTAATCCTTGTTTTGTCATTTTTTTCAAAATGTAAATCCCTTTTGGTTTCTACTGCATGTTTGTTTATATATTCTTTCACATCTTTCTTTGTTTTGAACTTCTGTCCTAATGTGATAGCCTTTTGATGAACTACACCCTCAGAACAATTTTTCGAAAAATAGGGTAAGGATCAACATCCCCTTTTGAACTTCCCCCACCATATTCTGCGTCCACATCCCCCATTACCTCATAATCATCCACTGGATCAACATCCCCTTTTGGTTGGTGCTCATCCCATGTGTCAACATCTTTTTTACCATGGTTATCCTCAAACTGTACCCCCCTAAAGGGATCACTCTCTCGATCAACTGAGTGTTTTTTGTTGATTACAGGTTTATAGGGTACAATTAACTTTGACAAATCAGTGGACTCATTCAAATCCAACTTTTTACTACATGAAACAATTGATTTCCTTTTCATTCTAACCCTATTCATTTCAGGAGAATCATTCCCTTCAACTTCCTCAATACGAACCTTCAATGGGGACTTAAAGTAAGGGACCACTCTAGTATTTCCATGCTCGATGTACAAATTAATTTCCTTATGATTAAGCACATACCTTGCAAGTTGAATGACTTCCTGATCGGTGCCAAGGGGTAACAATCCACTATCCAAGTCTGTCTCTGGGATCATGAAATGGTAAAACACTATACCTCCATCATTGTACCCTAAAACTGCCATCATATCATCTAACTCGTGGACTGAAAACACATCCATGTCCACAAAATCAAAGTGATCCACAAGCCCATCTATGTATGACCTTCCAGATACCGTATTTGTGAACGAACCTCCATGATTTATCTTGAATGTGCAAAAGCTTGAAATAGAACCTGATGTGAACATTCAAGAAAAATAAAATGTTAATGATGGAGGAAAGAAAAATTACATTTCATCAAAACCTAGCATTACAAGGTCCGTGCTTACCATATTCTTTACGTAGGTCAGGTGGTTGGGTGTAGCGTGGACGTAAAGACCACAATGTGAGCACCATTTTCCTCGATACACCCTTCAATCAGTTGAACTGTTTTGTCGGACGACGATAAGAACTCACGATTGAAGAAGATGGGATGATCAAAAGGCTTTCTTGGGGAAAGAGATAGAGTGTAAAGTCAATGTTTGAAACTAAACCCCACCACCTTAATGGATATAACTGTTAATTTATATGTTCAGAAAAGGTCCTTTAGGCTAAAATGACATAAATACCCTCATGTGCAAGTCAAATGGAGCAGCTTAACGTTGGAATGGACGGACATCCAACTCGGGGACCAAACGTGTGCAACTTATGGTCCGTAGGTACTATTTGAGGGAAAAAAGTACCGTAGGGACTACATTAGGGAAAAATCCAAAACCTAAAGGACCATTCGCGTAATTTGTTCTATATATATATATATATATATATATATATATATATATATATATATATATATAGGGTTGGTTTCATGTGAGACGACCTAATTTTGTGAGACTGTGAGACGCAATCCTATGATGGGTTTTAGGTAAAACAAATAAACTAGAAAACAATTCCTAAGTTCACATGCAACCTACTTTGGATCTATGTTTTAACTATTGAACATACAACTTTGAATTGCAAAATAAGAACCCTAGAGGAGAGAGGCTAATTTCGAAATTAACAAACTAGGGTTTAGGGTTTACATACCTTTCAATTGTTATAGCAAACAATTGATAATCCTCTTGATCTTGATCTTGATCTTCTTGGAAGCTTAGCACCACAAATGTAATGCCTCTAATGGAATCACACCCAAGAACTAGCAAGAAGGAAACTTGGAGGAGAGAGGATGGAGAGAGTATGCAATTTCGGCCTTAGGGTTTCTTCCAAAGAAACCAGTGACCTCAAATGTGAGCTAGGAGGCTCCTTAAATAGCTGAGGGATCTAGGGTTTAGGGAAAACCCTAGTTATCCTTTGCTTAGGGCCTAAGCAAGACCCAAGGCCTTATCTTGGACCCCTTGGACGAATTCTCTAGGGTTTCCCTTAGGGTTTTCGTCCACCCCCTTCCAAGGGAGTTCTGGATCCTTCCATTCAACTATCAGTTAATTGCAAACTAGTCCCTACACTTTATAATTAATTCTTTTAACCCCAAAATCAATTCTGATTAATTTCTGGCTAACAATTAATTAAACATAATGATTTCTAATTAATATATTGATCCATTAACATATTAATAAATCATTATATATATATATATATATATATATATATATATATATATATATATATATATATATTAATTTATTAATCTTATAAATTAATATCTCTCCTTTCATAATTTCCTTGTCTAGTTGCTAGGTTGAGGGCAACCCAAAAGGACTGTGCTGCTATCAATTCAAGTACATACCAATTATAGTTATGGGCTTAGACACCTAATCCAACAGTCTCCCACTTGGATAAGTCTGTAACTATAATTGCTAGTATGCGTTCTAAATTTGACCAGCAAATTGTAGCTTCCAAAAAGCTGCTGCCGAACTCTGACCCAGTCAGTTACGTGTCCTAAGATAAGTGATCAGATAACCCTTCGTTCTGCTTGATATCCCCAGACAAAAGACATGGAATGTAATCAATCTCTTTGTCCAGAATCTATGTTTCCCGATTCCTGATTTGTGATGATGTAGGACTTCTAATCGAACACATCAATTTAGTCCTGGCTGGGCCCAGCACATAAGTCAACACCAAATCATCGAGGGGCCCACAGATATCGCTTTTCCTGTTAGGGCAAAAGGAACGAATAAACGTTGACTCATATGCTTGTATCTTTTACTCATCAAATTATGCATGACAATACGTTTCATAACACCAAGTTACTGATGCGTTTTCGTATCACCAATGCACAACCGACTTGTAAATTACAACTCATATATCTTCGTTTCAAGATTATAAGATATTATCGTCTCAGTATTACTCGTGATGAACTCCATGAAGTAATACTCTGAGCGAGGGTTTATCCAATACTCAAATCTCAATTTCTGAGTACTCATGAACGTTGCAGCAATTCTATTGCCATGTCTATCCTTAGACAATCTGCAATCCAATTCATGACAGTCTTAATTCATTACTTACTTCCAAGAGTACGAGCGACTGTGGAGTTTGAATAATCTCATTATTCAGGAAGTAAAACATGCAAAAATGAAACACAATAATAAACAATTGACAAAAGGTAGTAGCCAAACTTATAAATAATACTTTATTATTTAATCACCAAAAGTCAATTACATTTACTTTGTTACAAGTTTCAAAAACTAATCTAACTACTAAAACTAATATCATCTTTCAGTCCTATGCTCCGAGCATGCTGAATATGCTTAGCCCTACTCAGACCCTTTGTGAGGGGATCTGTTGGGTTATCTTCAGATGACACCCTCTTTACTATAAGATGGCCTTCTTCAACTCTATGTCTGATGAAATGGTACTTTCTGTCGATATGTCTGGTCTTACCATGATCTCTCGGTTCCTTTGTCAAGGCAACCGCTCCTTCATTATCGCAGAACAGTTCCATAGGCTCCTGGATGGTTGGAACAACTCCGAGATCCCCGATGAAGTTCCTCAACCAAGCTGCTTCTTTCGACGCTTCACTTGCTGCTATGTACTCTGATTCACAAGTAGAATCAGCCACCGTATTTTGCTTGGAACTCTTCCAAGTAACTGCTCCTCCATTCAGTAAAAACACCCAGCCCGACTGAGAACGGAAGTTATCTCTATCCGCCTGAAAGCTGGCATCACTGTAACCATCTACTCTTAAAGTATCACTGCCACCAAGCACAAGGACCCAGTCCTTTATCCTTCGCAAATAGTTGAGTATATTCTTAACTGCTATCCAATGAGCTCTACCTGGGTTTCCCTGATAGCGACTGACCATGCTCAAAGCAAATGCCACATCAGGACGAGTACATGTCATAGCGTACATGATCGATCCGACAGCGGAAGCATAAGGTACACGACTCATGTCATCTATTTCAACATCTGTACTCGGGCATTGAGTCTTACTCAATTTGGTATTGCTCTGGATAGGTAGCTCTCCCTTCTTGGAATTTTCCATACTAAACCTCTTTAGTACCTTATCCAAGTATGTGCTCTGACTAAGTCCAGTTAGTCTCTTCTTTCTATCTCTCAATATTCTAATCCCAAGAATATAGGCAGCTTCTCCAAGGTCTTTCATGGCAAAACATTTTCCAAGCCAAGACTTAACTTCTTTCAAGGTTGGAATGTCGTTACCAATGAGTAATATGTCATCGACATACAACACCAGAAAAGTTACTATACTCCCAATAGCCTTGATATACACACAGAACTCATCTTCACTTCTAGAGAAACCAAACTCTTTGACTTTCTCATGGAAGCAAAGATTCCAACTGCGAGATGCTTGTTTCAATCCATAAATGGATTTCTCAAGCTTGCACACTCTATTGGGGAACTTTGCATCAACAAAACCCTCTGGCTGACTCATGTAAACATCTTCAGCCAACTTCCCATTAAGGAAAGCAGTTTTGACATCCACCTGCCAGATTTCATAATCATGAAAGGCAGCTATGGCGAGCAATATCCTAATAGATTTAATCTTAGCTACTGGTGAGAAGGTCTCATCATAGTCAACCCCTGGGGTTTGAGTGAAACCTTTTGCAACCAGTCGAGCTTTGAATGTGTGCACATTCCCATCCATGTCTGTCTTCTTCTTGAAGATCCATTTGTACCCAACTGTCTTGCGACCTGGTGCACTATCAACCAAATTCCAAACTTGGTTGTCATACATGGACTTAATCTCGTTGTCCATTGACTCTTTCCACTTGGAAGCCTCTGGGCCTGCCATTGCTTCCTTATAAGTGACTGGTTCATCTAAGTTTACCAGTGTTCTGTCACTTATGAATGTGTCACCATCTGAAGTAATATGAAAACCATACAACTCAGGTGGCACACTCACCCTAGTGGATCTTCTAAGAGGTAATGAGTTATCAATTGGTTCAACAGGAACTGTTTCCTCTGGTTGAGTGCTAGTGTCATCTAAGGTTCCTTCATTGGCTGACTCTTGAATTTCTTCAAGGTCAATAGTGCTCCCACTGTCCTCTTTGAATATGAGCTCTCTTTCAAGAAAGACTCCTCTTCGTGCTACAAAGACCACGTTCTCACTAGGCCTGTAGAACAAATATCCAAAAGACTACTTTGGGTAACCAATGAAAACACATTTCTCACTTTTAGCTGCTAGCTTGTTGTGAGTCTCTCGTCTTATGAAAGCTTCACAACCCCAGACTTTAATATGTGCTAACGAGGGAACTTTCCCTGTCCACATTTAGTGAGGTGTTTTGGCAACCTTCTTTGTAGGGACAAGATTGAGGATGTGGGCGGCTGTCTCTAAGGCATACCCCCAGAAGTGAATAGGAAGCGAAGCCCGACTCATCATAGAACGAACCATGTCTAACAAGGTTCGATTGCGCCTCTCAGCTACACCATTTAACTGTGGTGTCCTAGGAGGAGTCAATTGTGAGACTATCCCACATTCTTTCAGATAGTCGTTAAACTCGATACTAAGATACTCCCCGCCTCTATCGGATCTAAGTATCTTTATCTTTCTGCCCAATTGATTTTCGACTTCATGCTTAAACTCTTTGAACTTTTCAAAAGTTTCTGACTTATGCTTGATCAAGTAGATATATCCATATCTGCTATAATCGTCAGTGAAAGTCACATAGAATCGATTAGCATCTCTTGTAGTTGATCTGAAGGGCCCACACACATCCGTGTGTATGAGATCCAACAGACCTTCACCTCTTTCACAAGACCCTGTGAATGGTGATTTTGTCATCTTTCCCAAAAGACAAGATTTACACATATCATCTGACTTTAGATCAAATGATTCCAACACTCCATCCTTTTGGAGTTGGGCTATGCGTTTCTTGTTAATGTGTCCAAGACGACAATGCCACAAGCATGCCTTGTCTACACTATTAGACAAGTCAATATTAAGTACACTATTTCCTAGGCTATCAACACAAGTCACTGTTTCATACACACCATTACAAGGCAAAGCTTCAAACATAAAAACACCATTCTTATAAACAGAAATTGAACCATTCAAATCATTAAAAGAATATGTAAAACCTTGTCTGAACAATGCATGAAATGAAATAATGTTTCTCGTCATCTCAGACGAATAGCAACAATTTATTAAATCTAATCTAACATCATTACTAAGCAGAAGCTGATAAACTCCGATCTTGGTTACTGGTGAAGACTTTCTGTTTCCCATGATCAGGTTTATCCTTCCTCGCTCTATCTCCTCACTTTCCTTTAGACCCTGCAAATCAGAACAGATATGAAAACCACATCATGTATCAAGGACCCATGAACGAGAAGATAATGAGTTATTAGCAGAAATAGTGTAAATACCTGCCGAAGATGGCTTCACTTTGCCATCCTTGATATCTTGTAGATATTGTGGGCAAGATCTCTTCCAATGCCCCTTTTGGTTGCAGTAAAAGCAAACTGCCTCTTTTGGATCAGAAACATAGGGAGTGGAACCATTGGGCTTAGCCTTTGGGCCATTACTAGATGACCCAGCTTGAGCCTTGCTCTTCCAGTTTTGCTTGGGAGGACCTTTCCTCTTTTTCCCCTTTCCCTGTCCAATAGCCAAAACAGGGGCACTCGTAGGTGTGGAGGGTATACTTTTACCCTTCATCCCTGCCTCAGCTGTCTGCAACAAGTTGTGCAATTGGGCCAAGGTCTGCTCAGTATTGTTCAAATGTTAAGTTAAAATAAACTGACCATAACATTCAGGAAGTGAGTTCAAGACCATATCAATGGCCAATTCCTCATCAAAGTGAATATTGAGCTTGACCAAACGCTCTATGTAGCGTTGCATTCTTTGCACATGTGACACAACCGACTCCCCATCTTTCATCTTGCAAGCCATGAGTGACTTGACTACTTCGAACTTTTCTTGACGAGCTCGCTTATGGTACTTTTCCATAAGGTCCTTGTTCATCTCGAAAGGCCAGTAGTCCTCATAGTACCTCTGCAGTTCTGGGGACATAGTTGCCACCATGATGCATGCCACTTTGGTAGCATCATCGTAATGTTTCTTGTAGGCAGCAAGATCTTCAGGAGTAGCTTCATTCTCATCAAGCTCTTTGAGCTCCTTTTCAAGAACATATTCTTTGTTCTCGAAACGAAGAGCCATCTTGATGTTGTGCATCCAATCGTTATAGTTTGAGCCATCCATAACGACTTTGGAGCATATATTGAGCAAAGAGAAGTTTTGGTTGGAGGAGGACGAAGCAGAAGTGTTTCCAGGAGTAGACATCTGAAAAGAAAGAAGGTTTTAGTTAGATTTCAAGATGCCTTAATAAAATAACCCAAAGATATAATATCAAGGTTAGGATCCAACTATGAAGATTCACAACTTAGAAATGGGATGCCGAGATCCAAGTGCAAATTTCATAAAGGTAGGTGAATGACGATTCACCAATTCCACCATTAGACGAAACAAACGAAGTGAAATTCCTAATTCTTTTGAGATACATTGAAACTATTCAATGACATGTTTTAATCTCAGATTATGCTCTTCTATTTGTGACTGGGATGCCGAGGATCACATACAAGATGTGAATAACCATGCAAATGTGCTTGGTAACCTCATTGTCTTTATCATTAACTATTGATGTGCTGGTAAACCACACACGCTCCATCAAAATGACAATTATGAGATACCCATTACTACTCTTTATTAGTGCCTTTTAGTGTGCTGGTTAACCACACACGCTCCACTAACGACCAATAAAGCATAATGTGCAATTTCATGGATTAGCATACTTTTCACATTTTTCCTAAAGTAACTAGAGTTGGGATTTTGAAAATAATGTTCTAGTACTTTCTTTAATATCATTATACTTTTAATGAGAAGTAGTTGTCCTATCAAATCCGTTCTGCTAACGACCCTCCACTAATCAAGGAAGCGGTGGGTGAGAGTGGACACCCATTCAACTACCATTTTATAGGCAGTTTCCTTATACCCCACTTATAGATTAGCTTCGTGAATGAGGCATACTAGCGATTTGACTGACCATATTCTTATACATATATAATATTAAACTTTTAATTATAATATATATATAAGGTGTGTTTTAAAACATTTTAAAACTTCAAGGGTTTATAAATTTCGAAATTTAAGCTATTAAATTTAAATTTAAATAAACCAATTAACTAGATTTAATATTTATCTTTTAATTAACTATTAATCAAATTATTAAATCTTGTAAGGATTATCTAATTAAATTAATCCATTAATTTAATCCTAATCCTTATCCCTCTAAATTTCGAAAAATAGGGTAAGGATAATTATCTAATTAATCTAATTAAGTAACAATTATCCAAAACAAGAAACCCTAGTTATCCTCTAGCATATTTCGAAATTCACAAGGGAGTAGGCTAGGGTTTTCAAAACCCTAACCCTAATTTCGATTAGGGTTCTTTGGAGGCTAGGGTTTTCGAAAAAAACCTTTGATCCAAAACCCTAGAAATCGCAAATTATGGCATTTAGGGTTTAATAGCTATAAACCCTAATTTGCAATTCAACAATTCTAGCAATTCAATTTAAAACAACAATGGCTCTGATACCACTGATGGGGTTTAGGTAAAACAAATAAACTAGAAAACAATTCCTAAGTTCACATGCAACCTACTTTGGATCTATGTTTTAACTATTGAACATACAACTTTGAATTGCAAAATAAGAACCCTAGAGGAGAGAGGCTAATTTCGAAATTAACAAACTAGGGTTTAGGGTTTACATACCTTTCAATTGTTATAGCAAACAATTGATAATCCTCTTGATCTTGATCTTGATCTTCTTGGAAGCTTAGCACCACAAATGTAATGCCTCTAATGGAATCACACCCAAGAACTAGCAAGAAGGAAACTTAGAGGAGAGAGGATGGAGAGAGTATGCAATTTCGGCCTTAGGGTTTCTTCCAAAGAAACCAATGACCTCAAATGTGAGCCAGGAGGCTCCTTAAATAGCTGAGGGATCTAGGGTTTAGGGAAAACCCTAGTTATCCTTTGCTTAGGGCCTAAGCAAGACCCAAGGCCTTATCTTGGACCCCTTGGACGAATTCTCTAGGGTTTCCCTTAGGGTTTTCGTCCACCCCCTTCCAAGGGAGTTCTGGATCCTTCCATTCAACTATCGGTTAATTGCAAACTAGTCCCTGCACTTTATAATTAATTCTTTTAACCCCAAAATCAATTCTGATTAATTTCTGGCTAACAATTAATTAAACATAATGATTTCTAATTAATATATTAATCCATTAACATATTAATAAATCATTTATATATATATATATATATATATATATATATATATATATATATATTAATTTATTAATCTTATAAATTAATATCTCTCCTTTCATAATTTCCTTGTCCAGTTGCTAGGTTGAGGGCAACACAAAAGGACTGTGCTGCTATCAATTCAAGTACATACCAATTATAGTTATGGGCTTAGACACCTAATCCAACATCCTAGCTACTCATTTAGTAGATAAACAAAAAACATTTTTAAAATGCAAAATAATTGAAAATTTTCGAATTTTTTTTTCAAATATTATTTTCGGAATATATATTTTACAAAAAAATATAAAAAAAATACCAAATTTTTTTTAAAAAAAATACATTTTTTTACATATTCTACTAGAATATTAGAATATTTTACATATCTGACAAATCTAGTAGAATATTCTAACATTCTAAAAATCACATCAGAATTTTTACAGTGTAATATTCTATTAGTATATTTCACGTATTTTAAAAAAAACGATAATTTTTTTATTTATTTTAATTTTTTTTATTTTTTTTAGGTCATTAAAGTTCCGAAAATAATAATTAAAAAAAGAATTTTTGGATTTTTCCTTTTATTTTGCATTTTAAAATTATTTTTAGATTTGGTCTCACGGTCTCACAAAATTAGCATGGTCTCAAATGAACCTGAACTTATATATATATATATATATATATATATATATATATATATATATATATATATATATATATAAGATTTAAAGGGATTATGACTGATAACTCGCTTTATTTCATTTTCCTTGTTTGGATGTGGACTTAGGGTATAGGTTATTTGTCCGAATGTCGTTTAAATTTTAGTTATATAATTGTATATGTATATAAATATAAAGGTTATTTCATTCAGTTTTCAATACCCTTTGTAACATGTCGAGCAAGGGGTTGCATTCATGAACAGTTAGTCTCAATACAAAACGTACATATAAATTATAATTGGTATAATTTATGATTCAAGAACACTAACTCACGGGTCAAGTATACAGGAGCATACTATTATACAAAGAATAAGGATTTGATTCAAAACTAGACAAGTGTGAACAACTTACATTACAATTCAAGTATACTAAACAAGGAACATACTATCAATCATTTACTTCAGAATGATTGATTTTTCTTTACTATTATACACGTAACGTCTATATGCTTTTTATGAGTAAATGTTCAGGTTGTTTGTACATTTAAACAACATAGTTAAAGTCCTGTGATTATAACCAGAATCTCCATCCGGAGATCGAGACAAATGTGTATAGATCTATATTGGGATTGACAATCCTGCACTCAGAATGTTAGCTACAGCTGGGCAGGCATGCTTATAAGTGACAATTGTTATCAACAGTTCCGACGCCTCCAAAGCGTTGTTTCAGGCCCTCTAGTCATAGTATGGTTATAATAACTCATCAAAAAGATATTAACAATACGGTTAGTGTATAATTAACTAAACATGAGTAAATTTTCAAAGTACTAGTTTTACAAAAAGATACAAGTTACAGTATAACAGTACATTTTACGATAACAGCTGGTGGAGCCAGGCACACTCACATTTACAAGTTTTACAAGGGAATACAAACAACGAACACCAATATACAAACAGGAGAGTTTTAAAGAATAGTTTCTGTGATTATTTAGCGTGTACACCAGAGTTGTATATGATGAGAAACTGATAGATAGTAGAATGTGTGACGTCTGTTTTGCTTCATTTTCTTTGTTTGGATGTGGCCGTACGGTAGAATCGCACAATCAGTTGTCTGTCCGTTTCTGATTATATATAATATGTACATACTAAGTGGTCATAGGATGGTCTTACATTGCATATCTGGTCTCAAGTCAAAAGAACATAACAAACGGAAAACTGGCTTTTGTAGTTTTATGGTGAATTAAAACTAAGTTTTCTGTTACATAGTACTTCAACACTCATTTAGAACGGTTTTATGGGATTAAAACTACTTTTCAATCACATCAGAAAATATAGGATTTTCTGGGATAAACAATATCATTTTACAAGTAAACTAGTACATTATAAAGGATTCTTAAAGGTTAATATTATGATTTCTTAGCCTATACATTCCCGAGTTATATATGATGAAGACCCGATAGACAATAGAATGTGAGATTTCTATCTTATTTCCTTTTCCTTGTTTGGATGTGGAACTAATGTAGAACCCCACAATCTATTATCCGCCCGACCTTGATTATATTATAACGTGTAAAAGCTAAGTGATGGCATATATTAATTTAACACTTAGTTATAATTGGTATAACTTATATGACTTTTTGTTTGATCTATAATACCTTAGTTTATACCCCAGGGTTACATATGATGAAGACTTGATAGACTAGAGAATGTGTGAATTCCATTTTACTTCCTTTTCCTTGTTTGGATGTGGACTTACGGTGGAATTACACAATCGATTGTCCGTCTAATCTTGATTATATGTAACAGGTATAAACTAAGTGATTATAGAAAGAACCGGCTTAGTCACACTTCTCATTAAGAAAATATAGGATTTTCTTATAGATCACGCGAACCTATTTAAAGAAACAAAGAAGATACTTTATATAACAAAATACTTATGCACTCACCAGCTTTAATGCTGATACTTGCTTTTCAAAATACTTGTATTCTCAGGGATCTAGTAAGACAGGTATTCTGACAGGAGTCGCGAAGATGGAGCATAGTAGCTTTTCGTCTTATCTTTTGATACAATTATAATATTAAACATGTAATGTTTTGAATACATTGTAAACACTTTAATATCAATACTATGTATGTTGTTGCTTTGATTACTATGATACAATTGTTGTGATACTACATATGACGTCCTCCGCCCCCGAACGTTTCCGCCGTTCCGGTTTGGGGGTGTGACAGACACTCTCACATCCAAATTGCCAATTAGAAAGTCTTTCTCAATGGACTCCTGCTTTAACATTACAATCTCTTGTTTAAGCTCATAAATGTTTTGTTGAGAGTCTTCATCACCTCCGTGCCCTGAGCCAATAGATATTCCCTTTCCTCTTGACTGAGGAATAGAGTCTTGAAAGGCAAGTAGCTTGGCTAGCTGGATAGATGCAACATCGTGCTCTGGAGTGGTGGGGCAGATGAGCTTCCCTAGGTAAACGTTTCCTCATGAGCTAAAAAGTCGAAGCCTTCGCCACAAATTGGACTTTGAACATCTTGATGAACCTGGGCTGGTTCAATAATTGGGCTTTGATCATCCTGATGAACCTGAATTGGAGTGACAATCGGGCTTTGGTCATCTTGAATAACCTGGGCTGGTTCAACAATCGGAGTTTGGTCATCTTGAATAACTTAGGTTGGTTCAACAATCGGAGTTGGCTGTTGTACTGGTTCAGTAACAAGCACTCCCGGCCTTGGATCTCTACGTCTTCGCTTTCTTGGCACCAAGGAGGCGTTTAAATCATCTTTATCACTCTCAGATGGAGATTCAGGAGTAACAGGAACTGCTTGGGGAGGCTTCCTTGCAGTTGACTGTAACCGAGCGATAAGAGCTTCTATCTGTTCGGGTGTGGGATCGTTTGGTTGCTTAAAAATGTTGATTTCTTTTTCTGTCTCAGCTGGAGAAATCACAGCCTCATTGACCGGATCCTTCGGTGGTACAAACATACGAAAATCCATACCATCATCATCACTATCACAACCATCATCATCATTATTAACATCATAATCATCATCACTATCAGAAACCTCAAACGAAAAACTGAGATTTGGTCTTGATGGCGCCACATGTTCTTCGGCCACCATAGCAATTGGAGTACTTGAAGTTTGAATACCTTCTGTCTCTGCAAACTTTCCAAAATTTACCAGCTCCTTCAATCCTTGATAGGCCACTTTGGCTACTTTTCTTGATTGCTTCATGAGCCTAAAGGTGTTGGCACCCAAGGCTTTCATATCCAAAGTATCAGACGACCTCTTAATTTGGGGATATTTTTCATTAAAGATCATTTGAAGGAACCTGGGATACATCAAAAATAGGTCATTCTTCTTCCCCTGAAGGTTGCTTTTCATTTCTTCAAAGACAAACCTTGAAAAGTTGTAATCCCAGTCCATTGCTAGAGCGACAATGGCTGAGGTCGCAGTCTGACTAATTTCATCCGATCCACCCTTCCTTCCAGAAATACAAATTACAAAGTAGAGTGCCAGAAACCTCCAGAAAGGTGGTAGCAGCTTCTTGACGGTGGGAGGATAGGTTCCTTCGTAACACATCTTCTCATGGGCTATCTTAACTTGATCAGCAGAATACTCAATTGGAAATGCAGGTGCATCACCAAATTCAAGTACTTCTCGGATAACTTGCTCAGAAATAACTACTTGAGTTCCCTTCACCATCGAATCAATAGCATCGGCTCCATCTGTTCCTTGCTTTTTGATTGAAGCATTTTTCCAGAATTCAGTTATCAGGTTTTTGAAGATGACTGGATTAACACGTAGAGCATGAGAAATCCTGCAATTGTTCAAACCCACGATCATGGATTTGAATTCCTTGTGTGCGGCAGGTGGATCCAAGAGATATCCTGCGATATTGTGAGAATCTACAAACTTCAACTGATCCGCCATTTAACTGCACCAAACGAATCAAGTGAGAATCATAAAAATTAAAAATAAAATTTTATTTTCTCAAAAATTCATATTTTGGTCAAAAATGTCGATTTCGGTCAAAAGGAAGTGAATTCGGTCAAACTATGGGATTTCAGTGAAAAACTGTTGATTTCGGTCAAGCTTTGAGTTTTCGGTAGAAAGGAAACGTTTTCGGTCAGATTCGATCGATTTCGGTCAGTTTGGCATGTCAAACCCAACAATTAATAGGGGTACAACAGACTCCAAATACACTTCTTTAATGCACTAAAATTTAGTACAAGGCAAGCAGAGTCGAACCACAGAGACACGGGATAAAAGTCTATACATCTTTGCGCAAGGTACTTTGGTCACAAAGGGGGATTTGTTTGCAAAAGTAAAAAAATAAAATAACAATCAACCTTAAAAGCATGCACAAAATGAAATAAACTTGTAAACAATTTGATTGAAGGATTCTAGTTCTAGTTCTCAATGTTGTTGTTCAACTTGATTATGACTTGATGTAATTCATGATTGCTATTCTAATTTGGTACTGAAAGATATTAACACGCTCTAATACCTCTCGCTTGTCAAATTATCTATCCAAAACACGCTCTTTGACTAGACCTAGCTTTACTTATTCAACCTAAACACGCTCTTAGATTGTATTGAAAAAATGCATTAAGTTTTGTACAAGCTTCCCAACAATGTTCATTTCTTCTCATACGCTCGGAAGTGTGAAAACATGTGATATATGTTTTACAATAAGAAAACTTATTGTTTGTTACCAAATATTAACTTCATAGAACGATTAGGTGCCCTAAAAGTTAATTAACTACACAAAAATTCAATTCATGAAAGTGGCCAATCAAACACAAATCAAATTCAAGGATTCTAGTTTAAGCAAAAACATAATCACTAGTATAGAATCACAAATCAAACATCAAATCATATGCTTCAAGTCAAGCAATCAACATGTTTTGAACAAGAACTAGAAATTAGGGTTTCTTAGCCACACATGGCTAAGAACAAATCAAACAAGAACAAAGATGGAATTGAAATGTCTAATGCTTACTAAAATGAATCAAAAGTGTTTGCAATGATTTGGTCTTCTTAAAAGCTCCAAGAATTCTCCCAAAATCGCCCAAACTTGTTCCATAAACCGTCCCTTGATGAAATGGCGACGTCTTCACTTGTTTTATTAATGCTCACGTGCTTGCCATAAGGCCATGCGTTTTTAGCATGGCCATGCCTTTTTGCCCATGTGTTTTTGGCATGGCCATTTGTCTTGACCATGTGTTTTTGGCATGGCCCATGCTTTTTGCTAAAATTCCAATAAGTCTTCACTGTTGCCTCCATCTTCAGTCTAGCTTCACCGCGAGTCATGTTGCTAAAATATAAGATGATAAAGGACAAACACGACCCGTGTCGGTGTGACATGAACCGTGTTTCAAACGTAGTCCTTTGCTATGATAATAATGTACAATGATCTAGGTTCCGTCTTCTTGTTCTCTTCCATGGCATGACCGGTACATCTTCTTTTCATGCTCCAACGCTCCGTGTTCCAAGATCCAAGCTCCATGTTCCATGATCCAAGCTCCATGCTCCATAATGTCTACAAAATAAATCAAAAATAGTGAAGTACCAGGCATTCTTAATAAAATATGCAATTGCCCAATTGATTAACTAAATGCAACAATTATGAAGTAGAATGCTGTGAAATGGCGGAATAAACATGCAAAATAGGTGCATAAAATGCACCTATCAAACCTCCCCAAGCTTAGACCTTTCTTGTCCTCAAGAAAGAACAAAATGAAGAATCACCTTAGAGAAGACGATAGGCGACTAAAAAGAAACTAAGATCAAAAGAACAGAAAGAACGAAGAGGGCTTAAAGGGAACAAAGAGTGAATGCATGTAATAAAAGAAAAACTAATGAAAATAATATATGTACAAAAAATTGCTTAAGAAAAATGAACCGAAGAAAAAAAAAAATTCAAAAACACGAATTTTTTTTAATATTATTATTATTACTATTTTTTTATACGATCAGACTTTACATCGATAGGGCTCCAATCACTAATACCTAGGCAACCATCCTGCTACCTTTCATGTATCGCAGACTCCCAAAGTGAGGAAGACCATGAAATGGTGTAACCCAATAGTCTAACCATAGTTTTAATTAAACTTTGTACCTTAATTAGCTTTGTGAGCGAAAATAACACAACCCGAGATCTCATGTCCTTAAGACTAGATAGTCAAGAATCAGAATCGACGCATCCTTAAGAACCCATCATGACAAATTAGCTTTCGCTGAAGCAGTGAGCCCACCCGAAGGGGCCCAACTCCTATGCTTTCACTTTTTCGAGAGCCACAAGTATCATATCACACAGTTCTTCATTCGTCATATTTGATTTTGAGATGGCTTCTAATTTGATTGAACTTGGATTTGTATCTTCGTTTTAAGCTTGAGTTCTTCAATCAACTTTTTGGATTTCTTAAAATTTCTTCGATTGAGTGTTTGAAATTTTGATTTGGGTACTGGATATGACAGTTGTACCATTTCTTCCTTCTTGACTGTGTGGATCTGATACTTAAGCTCTCTGTTACCGCGAGGGTAACGCGTGTCAACAAATAGGTCCGTGTTCTGTAGGTCCAGAGTTGTCGATAAAGATTCTTTTTAAACATTCAAAAGCAAATCATCCTAAAGCTGTTATTACCGCTCACAAAAACGTTTCAGTATGCCATTTTTTTTATTATCTAAGGTCGGTGTCTCAAATTACGGTGTTTGGGTCCCCTAGTTATGAGAGCTGATTCTACACTTTCAGTAACGACCCGGTCGCTTCAGAATTTTTTCATTTTGGTTTTTCGTTTTCCCACTTCGTGGAGCTATCGTATGTAAAGATTGTCTTCATCTCGTATTATTTTTTATTTTATTTTATTTTTTTCTAATATTTTTTTTTAATTTTTAATTTTTTTTTCCGAAACAATGCATGAAAATGAGATGCAAAAACTAGAATAATATTTTTGGGTTTTATAATGAAAATAAGAAAAGTAAAAAAAAAATTGTTTTTTTGTTATGAAATGCATGTAAAAACTAGAACCTAATGTACAAAGACCCCTCCCCAATCTTAAGATTAAACATCGTCCTCGATGCTCAGAGAGAGTAGGGAAACCTACTAAGACACGAATGTATAACTATATAGAGCATATTAACGAATTCTCAACAATTCTGGTGAAACAATCTTAGTATCATGCATCAAACTTGAGATATGGAAGGAATGTACCATTCAAATGCTTGAATGTGATGTGTGCTTGACTTTTTCACTTCATCTTCAACTTCAAGAAAAGTTGAGCTCTTCAATGGTGGAATACACAAATGGAGGTAAAAGCTTCTCTTCTTCTTTACAAAATACCTCCCCAAGCTTGCTCTTGAAACCCTTGGAGCTTTAATCTAGAAAAAAAATTGAACAAAAATTGGAGCTTTTATGTGGATTTAGGAAGAATTAACGATAGGGTTTAGAGAGGAATATGGAGGCACGTCGACTGAGGTTTAGAGGGAGGAAGGAACGCACGAAACGTGAGGGGGAAGAGTGAAGCAAAAAAATCATTTTTTTAATAAAACAAAGAAGTCGAAAAAACGCATGCACATGCTTCCATACGCACGACCCTTTCCAACTCGTGAGTTTTTCTCAAAAAAACATTGGATTCGCGACTTTGAAACTAAAACGCATGGTCAAGGGTTAAAAACACATGGTCACATGTTGGCCCGTGCATTTTTCTAATAGGCCGTGTGTTTTTTTAAGAAACAATTGAGAATGCGTCTCCTACACATGGTCTAGGGACATGCCGTGTGTTTTCGGTCCAGCCCATGCGTTTTTAGCATGACCCTTGAATTTTGGCATTAGGCTACACAATTTTTTTTTTTGAAACTTGCGACTCGCACGCACGGTCTAGCCATAGGTCATGCATTTTTTTGATCTAGCCCCCGCGTTTTGGAGTTTGTCCATGCCAAAAATTTTTTTTTATTAAAAACCTCGACTTCCTTGCACGGGGAAAAAATTGGACCGTGCTTTTTATGCCTAGCCCATGCGATTTTTGTACATGCCCACGCTTTTTATTTCTATAATCCAAAAAGTCACGTTTTTTTTTGTTAACCTCACAAAAACGTTTTTGTTTTTAACACATGACTCCCACTCAATCTTTTAGATAGTTTTTTTTGAACTCTAAAAAGACTCAAAACATTGCAACACAACAAAATAAAGTAAATAAAAGAAGAATAGAAAGAAAATACTCCCCGAGTTGCCTCTCGGTTAGCCGCCCTTGTTTAAGTCTTTGGATCGATTTGGCCCTTGGAATATGTTATTCTTTGAATGTTGGGGCTTTCCAACTCACTGAACTTATTACTACTTCCTCAAATTGGACACTTATCTTGTACTTGACTTTCTTTTTGCTTGGGAACCATACTGGACTTAGACCCTTGATGATAGCAATCATCCAACTGACCCCTTTCATGTACTTGTCCTGTAAGGTAATCAACTCTTCTTTCTTTGATAGGTTGGTTGAGTTGATGACCGATTGGGTCTCTTCCTTCTCGGGATATATATCCTTTGAAGGGTCCGACAAATTTATCGTTTTCGACTCTAGTGTTTGTTCTACCAGTGAAAGGATTTTATCATTGGTAGTGGGTGGCTCAGCCTCTCTTTCGTCAACCTCCAACACATCCTCTACAACTTCCATGTCAGCCTTCTCAATTTCTACTTCTTCCTCGATAACCTTTTCCACTTCTACTTCTTCCTCCTCTTCCCAATCTTCAAATTGCAATCTTGGGTCATCAAAAAATTTCCCATCGTTTAAGGTGATGGCAGAAACAGTATGCCTTGGGTCCTCTTTGGTCTGCGATGCTAATTTGCCTTGAGTTTCCAATATACTCACAGATTGAGTAAGTTGTGCAATTTGTTGCTCTAAGCTTTTGAGGCTAGCTTTGGTTGTTTCCTGGAAGATTTGGGTAGTAGTGGCAATGCTTTTCACAATGTCATCCAAGGACATGCTCGAAGTTTCAGTTTGTTGGGGAGGTGGAGGATATGGTTGTTGGAACTGTGAAGTTAGGTGGTATTGGTCATTTCCCCAAGCTTGGTATGGGTTTTGGCATTGATTGTTTCCCCAATCTTGGTTGTTTTCCCACCATTGATCATGTTGAGGTTGATCATAACTCCATTGGTTTGGCCGGTAGTAGCTTCCCCTTTTATGCACTTCCTCCAATTCCCTTGTGAATATGGACACATGTTGGTATGATGTCCATTTTGAGTACAAAAATCACAAGGAATAGGTGTGGGTTGCACACTTTTGTCATTTCCAATCATCATAACTATCTGGGCTAGCTCAGAAAATTAGTCTTTAATGTAAGGATTGTTCATTTCCGAGCCACACTTCTTGTTTTTTTTAAATAAAGATATACCTGCTCACAAAAATCTTGACATAAACAATTAGTAACACCGTGTCCCTGGCAACGACGCCAATTTGTTTGGCGTGTCAAATCCAACAAATAATAGGGGTACAATGGACTTTAAATACACTGCTTTAATGCACTAAAAAGTAGTACAAGGCAAGCAGGGTCGAACCACAGAGACACGGGATAAAAGTCTATACACCTTTGCGAAAGGTACTTTGGTCACAAAGGGGGATTTGTTTGCAAAAGTAAAATAATAAAATAACAATCTACTTTAAAAGCATGCACAAAATGAAATAAACTTGTAAACAATTTGATTGAATGGTTCTAGTTCTAGTTCTCAATGTTGTTGTTCAACTTGATTATGACTTGATGTAATTCATGATTGCTATTCTAAGTTGGTACTGAAAGACATTAACACGCTCTAATACCTCTCGCTTGTCAAATTATCTAACCAAAGCACGCTCTTTGACTAGACCTAGCTTTACTAATTCAACCTAAACACGCTCTTAGATTGTATTGAAAAACTACATTAAGTTTTGTACAAGCTTCCCAACAATGTTCATTTCTTCTCATACGCTCGGAAGTGTGAAAACATGTGATATATGTTTTACAATAAGAAAACTTATTGTTTGTTACCAATTATTAACTTCATAGAACGATTAGGTTCCCTAAAAGTTAATTAACTACACAAAAATTCAATTCATGAAAGTGGTCAATCAAACACAAATCAAATTCAAGGATTCTAGTTTAAGCAAAAACATAATCACTAGAATATAATCACAAATCAAACATCAAATCATATGCTTCAAGTCAAGCAATCAACATGTTTTGAACAAGAACTAGAAATTAGGGTTTCTTAGCCACACATGGCTAAGAACAAATCAAACAAGAATAAAGATGGAATTGAAATGTTTAATGCTTAATAAAATGAATCAAAAGTGTTTGCAATGATTTGGTCTTCTCAAAAGCTCCACGAATTCTCCTAAAATCGCCCAAAGTTGTTCCAGAAACCGTCCCTTGATGAAATGGCGACGTCTTCACTTGTTTTATTAATGCTCACGAGCTTGCCATAAGGCCATGAGTTTTTAGCATGGCCATGCCTTTTTGCCCATGTGTTTTTGGCATGGCCATTTGTCTTGACCATGTGTTTTTGGCATGGCCCATGCTTTTTGCTAAAAGTCCAGTAAGTCTTCACTATTGCCTCCATATTCAGTCTAGCTTCACCGCGAGTCATGTTGCTCAAATATAAGATGATAAAGGACAAACACGACCCGTGTCGGTGTGACATGAAACGTGTTTCAAACGTAGTCCTTTGCTATGATAATAATGCACAATGATTCGAGTTCCGTCTTCTTGTTCTCTTCCATGGCATGACCGATACATCTTCTTTTCATGCTCCAAAGCTCCGTGTTCCAAGATTCAAGCTCCATGTTCCATGATCCAAGCTCCATGCTCCATAATGCCTACAAAATAAATCAAAAATAGTGATGTACCAGACATTCTTAATAAAATATGCAACTGCCAAACTGATTAACAAAATGCAAAAATTATGAAGTAGAATGCTATGAAATGGCGGAAATAAACATGCAAAATAGATGCATAAAATGCACATATCACGGTCGGATTTGGGTCAAACCGAAAACCCGACTTTTCGATTTTTTTAAATCTTCGATGAAATCGCTGGAAACCATCGTCAGCTCGCCGGAAACCCCATTAAATACCTGCAAAAACTTCATGGAAACACATAAAACTTGAAGCTCATTACTTGACATCCATATACCTTGTAAAAGTTTCGAAGAATCAGGAAAGAATAAGTGATTTGGACCGAGAATGAGGATAAGATGAACGAACAGTGAACGAGAATTTCTCTTAGGGTTTTGAGAGAGAATTTGAGATTTCGGTGGTGAAAGTGAAAAATGAATCAACAAACAAACAAAAATAAGTTTCTATACCCAGAAATGAGTTCTCGGCCCCTTGGGCCACTGAATTCGGTGGGCCCCCAAAGTAAAATCCATTTATAATTTGTTTATCAGATTTAAAATTAGAAATAAAATAAAAGTAAATAAAATAAAAACTAAAATATAAAATATAAAATTTTAGATGAATGCAAATTAAATGAAAAATAAAATAAAATCAATAAAAAAATTTAGAAACAAAAATAAAATAAAATAAAACAAACGCATTTTAATAATTAAATTTAAAACATTTTGGGATCATAAGTTGTCAAGCAATTTTAATACTGTTTATCAGCACACACCTGCATGGATGGCTCTGGTCAATCACCAATATTGTGGTCCACTTAAACACAAAGGATATTTGTAAGTTGGACAAATTATAAGTGATAAGACATTGCAACTATATAGCTAAATAGACCATTTAGCTGACGACGACCAATGATATTGTTGTCCACTTAAATTCAGCAGCGAGATCTACAGTTAACCTGTAAGCATGTATCAATTCAATTTTAAGCGCACTAGAACGTGTTTCGCACTTCACGACATACCCTAGTAATCAAGGAATTCCAAAGAACTCTTTATTTTAGGTGAGTGTTCAATTATTTAAGAGAGAAGATAGATAGAAAGATACGTGAATATGTTGTGTCCCAGGTCGGATTTTTCCAATTACGCAGAGGGGACAACATATGACTAACGTAAGTAGAAGGATAGAAAGATAGAAAGGTACATATGATGTGTCCCAGGTTAGATCTCTTCCAATCACGCAAAGGGGACAACATATGACTGACATAGATAGGTAGAGAGATAATGCCTAGAAATAGAGATGCATATGTTGTGTCCCAGGTCGGATCTCTTCCAATCATGCAAAGGGGAAAACATATGACTGACATAGAGGATAAGAGAGAAAAACAATTTCACACAGACCTACTCTATCAGAATCCCCCAGTCACCCTTCAGCACCAGAATTAAGGACATAAGTCCGTACGTCGAAGAAGTGTTGAGCCACAATTCTAGATGATAATTAACTTTAATGTATCTCGCAGACTCCCTATTTATCTCACTGCTCAATCTACCCGAGCGCAACATGGTCAGTCCAAATGTAACTATCTAAGTCCAGATGAATTAAACACTGTCAAGTCCTTTCATTTTGAATCCTTCGTGCCTACCAACACATTGAACACAGAGTCTAAACAATTTACCTTCAGTGCATTACACGCATTTCATATTGCCCTTTAACACTAAACTTCATATCACTTCCCAAGAATACTTACGAAGGAAGACATATTTTTGAAATTTTGATTTTATAATTTTTTTATTTTTGATTTCTCCCCCTAAATTTGTGCATAGGGTAGAAAGGAAATAAAATAAATGCACAAATTTAAAAACAAACAAAAATAAAATAAAAAAATAAAAATTAATCTTCGAAACGAATCATTTTCAGAAAACCCATAAGCACATCGAATCGAGCCTTACTGAAAGGTTTAGTGAACAAATCCGCCACATTGTTATCGGTGTGAATTTGTTCCAAACGAATGAGCTTACGCTCATAACAGTCTTGAATAAAATGATCTTTAATGTCGATGTGATTGGTTTTTGAATGTTGAATGGGATTTTTAGCAATTTGAATGGCCGCATCATTATCATAGAGAATGGGAGTGTCGAGAAAATTCAAACCATAATCCAACAATTGGTGTTGAATCCAGATAACCTGAGAGCAGCAGGCTGAGGAGGCAACGTATTCAGCCTCGGGCCGTCGAGGTTGACACTGTTTACTGTTTCTTGCATTGCCATGACACCAATTGGTCCCCCAAGAACTGACATCCATCCGATGTAGATTTCCTATCAAGATCACAACCTCCATAGTTGCTGTTAGCAAAAGCATATAAGTCAAATTCAGGATTTTTAGGATACCAAAGACCTAATTTTGGGCTACCTTTAAGGTACCAAAAATCCTTTTAACAACAATTAAATGGGAAAGTTTAGGATTAGCCTGATAACGAGTGCATTAACAGACGGTAAACATGATGTCAGGTCTGCTGGCAGTCAGATACATTAGAGATCCAATCATCGATCGATATTTTGTTTGATCTACAGATTCTCCTTCTGGATCTGGCATCAACAGTGGTCTTTCTGTCATTGGAGTGGAAGCAATTTTTGAGTCTTTAAACCCGCACTTTTCTAGCATGTCTTCCACATATTTTCCTTGATGAAGTAAAATTCTAGCCGAATCCTGTCAAACTTGTAACCCTAGAAACATTGTCATTTCACCCAGTGAGCTCATCTCAAATATTTTCTTCATTACATCCTCGAATTCTTTGCATAGCTTTGTGCTGGTCGACCCGAAAATGATATCGTCTATTTACTGCATCCACTTTCTTGATGAATAACGTCTGATCGATCATTCCCCTTGTGTACTCGTTCTCCAGCAGATGTTCAGTTAAGGTAGCATACTAAGCTCTAGAAGCCTGATGCAAACCATATAGAGCCTTGTCCAGTTTGTAGACATGATTTAGAAACTTTGGATTGACAAACCCTGGTGGTTGATCAACATAAATCTCCTCCTTCACGACTCCGTACAGAAAGGCTGTCTTGACATCCATCTGATAAACCGTAAACCCCATCTAGGAAGCGTATGCCAGGAATATACGAATGGCTTCAAAACGCGCCACAGGAGCATACACTTCGGTGTAGTCAAGACCCTCTATTTGCCTGTATCCACGTACGACCAAACGATCTTTGTTGCGCACAATCACCACGCTATCATCTTGCTTATTTCTAAACACCCAACATGTATCCAAAGACTCCTTGCCCATCGGTAGCTCTACCAACTGCCATACTTTCAACTTCTCGAACTGATTCAGTTCTTCGTGCATTGCATCCACCCAGCTTGTTTCATTTAGAGCCATGTCCACATTCTTTGGTTCAATTTGAGATATGAAGCATGAGTAGAGACACTTATTGACATTTACACTTTGACTTATGGTATGAACCCTGCTTTCTAGTGGACCAATAATGTTCTGGATAGGATGATCACGTTGAACTCTGGTTGGGATTGGATGGCTGATATCATTGACTGCGACTGAAATATTTGTGATGTCAAATCTGCTCGCTGCCAAATCACCCCCTTCAGAGGATCTGTGATCTTGAGAAGTACTTGCCACAAATTCATTTGCGAATGGCTCGGGAAAGAGAAATTCCATGAAAGTTTGTGTGGCAGTTACACTTTCTCTTGAGAGAATCTCAGCTTCTTCGGGAGTAAAGGGAGTGGCTTCGGTGTCGGAACTAGCCTTTTGTACTGGTGAGGAATGAGGTGTACTTGGTGTAGCTGTATCTATCGTAGGTGATTCAAGAATCACCACATGTCACACCCCAAACCGAGACGGCAGAAAAGTTCGGGGGCGGATGACGTCATACGCAGTATCACAACAATTGAATAATAGTAATCAAAGTAACCACAACCATTGCATTGATAATATAGTGTTTACATTTGAGTTTGTAACATTTTTTGTATAACACCAAAATGTATAGCAAAAGTATAAAAGATGCGACTTTATAAAGCTCCGTCTTCTAAAAAACCTGTAATGTACCTGTCTACTGGTTACCCGAGAATACAAGTGATTTTGAAAGGTCAACATCAAGTTGGTGAGTTCATAAGTATCTTTTTGTAATATAAAACTTATCATTGTCCTTGAAAATGTTAGTGTGTTCCTCCATAAAATCCAATATTTTCTTTAGTAAATGAAATGTAGTCTTAGACCTTACGGTAATCTTATTAATAAACAAAACTATACCATGAATGTTTCTTTGAATTGTGTATTGTACTGTATTACGAAAATAGTATTCTGTAATAGTAAGATAGTGTACTGTATTGTGTTTGCATGAAAAAAGCCCTTATGTATAATAGTGCATGGAATCCACCAGTTGTAATGTAAAGTAGTGTACGGTAGTTCCATTAATTAAAATAAAACCCTTGAAGTAGTGTTAATCTCGTAAACAATGTTTTAGTTGATACTATTGTGAGTTTCTTATAACCATGCTAAAATGACTAGCGGCCTCTACGACGTTCTTCAGGCGTCAGAATGTTATGACATTTGTCACCCCAGGTCTGTCGGCCTAGCTGTTGCAAGCAGCTCAGGTGCGCGATTGTCAGTCCCGTATAGATCTATACACAAATTCATGCTCTCCCTCTAGGAGACTCTAGTTATAATTTATAGGACTTGAACCTGTACTATGATGGGGTACAATGAAGTAGTGCATCACAATACTGTATTAACTAGTTTAGGTGTAGTGTTCTCTTGTACTTGAATCGTATGTATTATCTTGTAGTGGTGTACTTTGAAATGTAAAATAATTATACTTAAATAATTATTTTAATAGTGTATCCTTGTAATAAATGAACTAGAGTAGTGTTCCATAAACTATATTCATTATAGTTTATATAACTATTTCGGTATAGTATCCTCGAATCTTGTAAAATAGTGTAGTATTTCTCAAACTATACCTATTATAGTTTAAATATATGCTCTTGTATTGTTTCTTGAACTTAGTAAAATAGTGTAGTGTTTCCCAAACTATACCTACTATAGTTTAAATGTATGTTCCTATGGTGAACTGAAAACCTATACAGTTTATCAGTGTGTATTAAGTAGTAATAAATGATTTGCGTAAAATGCCCTTTTGCTCTACATGTTACAAAAGGGATGACAATATAATGAATTATATTTAAAATGTAGTGATAAAAACAATTTGAAACGATTGCAAATGTTTAAAATAGTTTGAACTCGTTTGAACACTAAGACAAGAGTCCTTGTGTTTTACTTGTATTCCCCCCTTAAAAACATGGAAAAATAGTGAAAACGTAGGGGTATGAACTCACCTCTAGTGCGTGTTCGTGTTCTGATAGCGAAACTGTAGCGACGATCCTCGGGCTAGCGTACGTGAAAATAGCGGTATCCTAAAAATAATTATATCTGACGTCGTATTTAAATTAATAAGATATTAATTTAAATAATAAATTAATTAGTAAATTAAGTGTTAGACAACACTTAATGATGTAATAAACACTTACAAAAATTGTTTGGAATTGTTTGGAGTGTTCTTGACGTTTTCGGTGTGCAAAAGGGGTTTTCGGTGGGCTTGGTGAGTTTTCGGTGTGTTCTTTGGGAAAACTTGGAAGATTTGAAGATGTTCTTAAGAAAACTTGAAGATATGAATTAAACTATGAATGTTCTTGATGATTTTGGTTGAAGATATGAATATGGATGAAGATCTGGGTAGAAAACTCTTGAAGATATGAAGATTCTGTATGACTTTTGAGAGCAAATTTGGGGTTTTTGCGTGTCACACCCCCAAACCAGAACGACAGAAACATTCGGGGGCGAAGGACGTCATGTCAAGTATCACAACACATGCATTATAGTAATCAAAGTACAACAACCATTGCATTAATAATGTATAAGTTTTTACATAAGTCTTCAAACATTAGATATTTGACATCAAAAGTAGATACAACAAAAGACAAAAGACGCAACACGACACTAGGCTGTCTTCTCAAAAGTTCTGGGAGTGTACCTATCTACTGGATCCATGAGAATACAAGTTGTTTTGAAAGAGAGGATCAACATTTAAGCCGATGAGTTCATAAGTACTAGTTATGGTTGCTTTAGTTTTAAGAAAATGATTAAATACGTTCCAGAAAGTCCTATACTTTCTACTTTACAACTGAAAAGTAGTTTTAATCCCATAAAACCGTTCCGTTTAAGTGTTATTGTACTTATAACAAAGCTTAACATAATTTTAACTCTCCATAAAATTATAAGAATAATGTTTTCCGTTTTGTTTGTGAAAAGTAGTTTTAATCCCATAAAACCGTTCCGTTTTGTTTGTGGAAGTCTTATGAGATTCCGATCAAAAGTCAAATATCGAAATTTAACGAAAAATATAAAGTTGGAAATAAGTAAAATTATGTTATTGAAAGTTTTAAATTATCTCGTTAGAAACGTTTAGGCGAAAACCTCATCGAAATCCGAGTTATAACGAAGAAGTTATGACTTATTGAAGTTTCGCGACAGAACCGGCACGATGTCGTATGACGTAAAAAGTGAGTTTTTGATAAACAACTTTTTAGCTTTAGCGATCTAAATGAAAGTCGTAGTATTCGTTAAACCGAGAATTTTCATAAAAAGAACGTCAAAATCTGACTTCATATGAGGAAGTTATGATTTTTCTAATATTCGATATAACAGTAGACAACTAAAAACTCGAAATAAAGACCGAGTGATTTTTAGCCGACACAATCTAAAAGAGAATCGAAGGTCTCGTCAATAGTAGTACAACGGTAAAAAGACAGACGAAAACGGACTTCGGATGAAGAAGTTATGAAATTTTAACTGACTTTTCCTGTCCCGGCCTGTTAAAAATATAATATTAAAAATGAAGTCAAAATTAGTCAACGGAATCTAAATGAAAGTTGTATAGCATAATTTCACCTATGCGTGGATATAAAGATCGTCAAAAACGGAGTTCGTATGCAAAATATACGAATTTTTGAAGTTTATGGCACAAATTACGAAACTAGTTCGAGGAGGTACGCCCCGCATAGAGGTTTACGCCCAGTGTTCGCATGGCAGGGCCTCGGATCGGCCACGTCGCCCCTCTCTTCGCTCGGATGAAACAAATCTCTTATGCAGACACGTACGAAACACGGAGTCCGAACATCCAACACATAGCCTCGTACGCCCCGCGTACTACGAGACTACGCCCTGCGTAGTAAGGTGCTTCGGACCCCTATAAAAGGGATGCGAGGCTGTCCGGATTTATGTTACAAAATTTCAATCTCTTTCACTCTAAAACCCCTTTCTATCCTACTTTTAACCCCCGAAGTCCCGATATCATCCCCGACACCCGAAGCAAGTCCCGACGCTCCGAAGTTCCCGAGAAAATCATATTTTCAAGTCGAAACTTTGCCCGCGTAAGGCCGATTTTCAACTAAAAATCCCCTGTTTCGTCAAAGAAAGTCACTTTTAGACACAAAGTGTTGCCCAAATTAATACTTTAACCCCCGGTTATTTCACGGTGAGTTCAATATATATGAACAATTGTATGTTATGCGTTATATGTGCTATGTGCTTTTCCATGTTATCATCTCGTGTTATTATTTCTGCTATTTTGATAGCAAAGTTGTACCTTTGGCCATGTGATCAGTGAAAGGACTTAGATTCACAGGGGTATTGGTATGTAGCCTCTGGCCGTGTAGAGCATTTCTCGCAAGAGAATAACTTCTACCCCTATGGCATTGGCAGAAGGTTAGATAGGGCTAAAAGCCTGAAATCTACCAAAATGTTTAATCATAAATTATATGTCTTCTGTGCCATTTGGGCCGAAGCGTTATTAATTTATATCAAGTATTGAAATTGTTATGTCTCATTGATTGTATATCTTTGAATCAAATCATTGATTGATATGGAAAACTTGTCACATGATTCACATATGCATTTGTTGTTCCTTGTTCCCCTTTGCTTCTGCAATATTGAAGTACATATATGGCATAACGTTATATTGTATCTATTATTGAACTCACTAAGCGTCACCGCTTACCCCTCTCAATGTTTAACAATTGCAGGTAATAAGCAACCAGTATAGTCATATACTGATAGAAGATTTAGAATAGTTTATACTATTACTTTTGTACTTGGGTTACGTTTGTTTAAAACTTTTAATATTCTGGGTAGTTATGTAATATACTAAAACTTATTTGGTTTGTATCCAATCTTTTGTAATCAAATTATCAATGTAAAATATTATTTATGAATATGCATGTAGCATGTTTTGGAGTAACTTGGAGTAACAATGTCTTAAATATGAAAGTGTGGGTCTTTCAGAAATCATGGACGTTTTGGAATCCATTTGAGAATTTGAGATACATTTTTGACGATTCAAGTTCCATTTGCAACGAACGAATCAAATTTAGAAGATCTTGGTTCTTTTGTTGGAACGAGAAAATCTCTAATTTGAACATTGTACCACCCACGATGCGTGTTGTACAACTCGTTCTTTGGGTTCTTCGTGTTTTTCAACGATCTAATAACATCTTCATAAGAACCATCAACACTTTTGGGTTTTGAATTGAATTTCATTGCAACATTTGGAGATTGTTGCTTTGGAACCCAAATTTGCTTCAAGGATTTCGGCTTCACAACAACATTCGACGATTTTTTTGTGAGTAAACCCGCCTGTTCTTACGTTTGATCTTCTTCTTCTTTTTCTTTCTCATCTTTTTGCATTTTGAAGATTTGATTTCAAGAACCACTTCATTCTTGACAACTTCAACTTTGCAAGTTTGAATCAAATCTTTTGGTGTTTGATACTTGTGAATTTCTTGGATTGGCGGCTTTCGATAAGGAATCATTCCTTCAAATGAATCACAAGAACAGAAAATATTATCGGTTTGAACTCCAATCGAGCAAAAAACTTTTTCATCTTCATGAGAATAAACTTGAATCTTCTTGTCATGAACTTCAAGAACATCAAGAACACCACATTGAACTCCATAGTCTTGATCTTCAACAACCTTAAGAGCATGAAGATCATTTGGGCATTCAATAAGAGAAGTATATCTCTTATTAAACAAACTTCTTTCTTTTTCATTCTTTTGATTTTCACTACTACCTAAAATGAGTATGGAAATTGCAAACAAGCATTCAATCTTCGAAAGTGGTTGAAATATCAATCTTCCATGATCATCCTTCAAACCTCCATAAGAAACCAAAGTACTCCATGAATCAACCCACCTTTCAACAACAATCCATAGAATTGATTTTCATTGACTTTGTATTTGACATCTTCAATGATCACAATCCAAGAATCATAAGCCAAATACACCATGATTACAAGAACTTGGATTTCTCTAGAGAGAGAAAGTGATAATCAAAGAGATCTCTAGAGAGAGAAAGTGAATATGAACCAAATTCTAGAGAGACAAAGTGATACAAACGAGTATTCTGGAGAGAAAATCGAATTATGGATCAAATCAAGGAAAAATTCGATTTCTAGAACACAAAACACTCTCTAAACACGAAGATCAAAAAACAATGAAGAATCACCAAATAAAGAATGTCATAATGGATCAATTCTTGATCAAATCAAGAACACCCGCTCTGATACCAATTGTAGTGGTATTGATTATGATGAAAAATGAGGAATATGAAAGATTTAGTGAATCATTGTAAGAATCATGAACATGAAGAACACAAGAGAGTAAATAAATCTAGGTTTAAGCTCTCATTAGTTTTTGATAGAAAGAGTACAAATAGGTTTGCTATTTCTCTCTCTAATACTAATGCTCTCACAAATGTTCATCTCCTAAATGAGTGTCACTCACTTTCTATTTATAGGAAAGGCAACTCATTACACACTACAAGAGGGTAAGCACAAAATACATCCAATCGTGACTTTGCACCCTAACAATTTATGTAAGTTTACTACTAGGTAAGGACCATCTTTATAATTTTGTAAAACATATGGTACGAAAAAGATAGGTGTTGTTTGTTTTTTTGAAGCAAAAATTCATGAAGTCTGCGGACCACCTCTACAACCCTCTGCAGCAGAAGAGGTGGACCAAACAGCTGCAAACTGTAATAAGAAACGTGTTTGTTTTTTAACATTTGTATGTTGCTGCAAATATTAAAAAATTAAAATAAACTTATTTTATATACCTTAATACCGAAAATTTAATAATGTATAACATTTCACCAAGATTTTATGATATTTCAGCAAAAAATAATGATATTTCAGCAAAAAAATAATGATATTTCAACAAGAAATTATAATTATTTAATATAAAAAACAAAAAAATAATAATAATTTAACAAGAATAAACCAAAAAAAAACGAAAAAGAAGAAGATGAAACAAGAATTCAGCAAGATGTCAGCAACATATAATCAAGATTTCAGCAATGAAAAAAAAAAGGTTGGAAGAGACAATACAAATGCAACCTTAAACAGAACACACCCAGAGGTTTTTTACTCCAAGAACTTCTAAAAAACAAACAACGTCGAGATGAAAAGTGTTGTGCTTGTGTTGCATCGAGCAATAATAAAAGGTTTGAAGAGGTTTAAAAAAAAAACAAACAGCAAAATAGTGACAATTTTATGAAATATTATTGTTAAAAGACAGGCCAACTTATAAGATAGCCCGAAAATAAAATGTCAATATGTCATCAATTTAATAGGACTTCTTTATCTAAATTTCTAAATTGAATATTAAGTCATCCAAACTATGTACTCGCATTCATATACATGAAACTACAAAGACAAAACTGCATAAATGGTCCCTATGGTTAGCTGAAAATTGCCACTTTAGTCCAAAAAGGTTTAGACTAGCACCAGAGGTCCAAACTTTTCATTTTGTTGCGAGTTTGGTCCAGTTTTCTATAAACTTTTTCATAATGACTATTTTGCCCTTATCTTTTTTTTCTTTTTCAGTTTTTTTATTATTTAAATATTTTTTTTTATTAAAAGAAAAAATGAAAAAGAAAATTTACATTTTCAATTTTATTTTTATATTTTTTTATAACAAAATAAAAAAAATAAAAATGAAATCTCTCTCTCTTGGGTTTGTTTTGATAAATACCCAAGAACATCATCATAAATATCATAAATTCAAGAGCACTCAAGAACATAGCCATCACCACCATTCGACCACCGTCCGCCATCACCACCGTCCACCATCAACACGGTCTGCCACTACCACCACCTCTATCTCCACCTAAAAATCATTCTTGAAACAAAAAAAAAAACACACACACACAACATCTGGGTTTGTTCTTGAGCTCTCCCCCAAAAAATTATTGCCAAATCTGAAGCTTCATCAAGAGTTCAAGAACACACACACTTACATTCAAGAACACATTCATGAACCCCATATCTGATTAACATAAACACGCACGAAATCAGATCTGACAAACACACACACACACGAAATCAAATCTGATGAACACACTCACATACACACGAAAGCAGATCTGATGAACACACTCACACACACAAACACACGAAATCAAATCTGATGAACACACACATGAAATCAAATCTGATGAACACAAACACACGAAATCAGATCTGATGAAGGGCTTTCAGATCGAGTTAAGGGGTTCTCGGGTTCACATCTCCGATATCCTCATCAGACGACGAGCTCCTCCTCAGATGAGTTGCCTTCGAGTCGCACATGATGGAGTTGGAGCCGCTTGTTAAAGCAAGCCCTAGAGCCGCCGTAGAAATGCCTGTCTCCAAAATCGGCTCACGTCTCCGATCTCGTCCTTGAAAATGAAGAATTTTTTGTATGTGTTTGTGTGTGTGTTTCCAGGGGACGAAGAAGAAAGAAGGAGAAATTCTTGTCTCGAATGTTGATTTTTTCAAAGAGAGAGAGAGAGAGAGATATTTCATTTTTTTATTTTCTTATAAAAAATTATAAAAATAAAATACAAAATGCAATTTTTCTTTTTTATTTTTTATTTTAATCAAGAAAGTATTTAAATAATAAAAAAACTAAAAAAGAAAAAAAAATAAGGGCAAAATAGTCATTATGAAAAAGTTTATAGAAAGTTGGACCAAACTCGCAACAAAATGAAAAGTGCGGACCTCTGGTACTAGTCCAAACTTTTTTGGACCAAAGTGACAATTTTCAGCTAACCACAGAGACCATTTGTGCAGTTTTGTCAACTACAAAATAGCGAATAGCACAAATGCTCATCCCCTCCTCATTTATATTTATTTGATAATAAATAAAAATGAAAAATAATAAATATTTAAACTAAAAAAAATGTAAACAGTGGCGGATGCTCTATAGGGCCGCGGGGGCCATGGCCCCCTGATTTTTTTACTTAATACACATATCTATATACATACAACCTTGGTTTTGTTTTTTACTACCCTCCTCGCCCCCAGGTTTATTATACATACATGTATATATGTAATTCAATCGATAGATTTTGATAACAAATTAACTCCAAAAAAATAAAAAAAAAAATCTTATTTAATTATTTTATCGGTTAACTAAGGAAACTAAACAAATAGTCAAACCAAGATACAAAAAATCACTGAAGAAATGAAAACCAATACTAATAAAATTAGGATAACAATTGATTAGGAAGTTAAAACTATATAAAAAAACAATAAACTATTCTAATATACAATTTATCAACACAATGTTTGAGAAAGTACAAAACCCTATCGTCAGTGTTGCCGTAAAAAACTGCTCACCGGAAAGTACCACCGATGGAGTGTTCACCACTCCATCTTGCCTTTCGCTGAAAGCTGCTCCTAATTCCTCTCTGGCGTTCGGTTTCTGTCTCTTGACTGACCTTTGTACGGTCTTCGTCACTCCTCAGCCCTCTCTACCATTCAACGATTGCTATTCCAACCAACAACCTCCGTGACCAGTGCTTCCTCTCCAACGGACTTGTGCCGATCTTCGTGCTCTCCGGTTCTCCACTCGGACGGCTTCTACCTCTCATTGTCGGCCTTGTAAGTTTCTCTCTCTTTCTCTCTCTAACCTCGTGTTATTTACTTTTTTTGTTTTCTTTTCTCTCACTAGAATGTGATATGATGAACTTTGAAAAGAAAATGTAATTAGTATAGCAGTAAAACAGTAAAAGTATTAAAAGCTGCAACAAAGTTTTTATTAATTATTTAGTGTATTCAATTTAGGGGTGACGTATGGTCACAAAAATCTGCTTTATTATTAGTTTACCCTACAATATAGGTTAAAAAGTGAAAAATCTTAAGAAAATCATATTACTAATATATATTACGATTATATGATAATTTTGTTAATTAAATGTATGCTAATTTCTTTATTTTAAATTAATTTTGCTATTTGTTGATTGTCATCAAAGTCTAAGTATAGTTTTTGTAAAATGAGTTTAATAAAATCAGAATAATTAGTTATTTGTTAAAATGCCGTTGTGAATTGTTAGTTTATTTGATTTTTTTTAATCGTTAGTAAATTGTGTTATGAAGTATAAATTAAAATGAAAAAGAAAATCAACTATTGACTGTATTTTAAAAGAAAACATGCAAGATTTTCTTAAAATTCTGAAAAATCGCCAATATTGTTTTGGTTTAAAATACTCTTACGGCTGGAGCTTATCTAGAATTGAAAGACTTTGATCTGAATTTAACTTGTTTATATTGTTTTGGTTTGAAGTTTTGGTTTCGGCCCCTAGTTCTGTTGTTTGTGTTCTGCCCCTGAACGTAAACTATAAAAACTTTAACTACAACTTTCCATGATTTAGACTTAAGACATAAATGATAAATCTGAAGTTCTAATAAAAGGGTATGTGAAGTAATGGTAATAGTTAGTGCTCGGTTAGGTGTAGTGGTGCAATGAGGATGACAATTTGTACAAGTAAGTAATGTATACAGTAAAAAATTAATAACTTATCATGAAATATTATTTGAAGTTGTAAGACCTTCCGGTATACCGAGCACGAAAGGCTCCGTGGTTGACGTGGCAACGAGAATTGTTCGTGCACACCACCCCTATACACCGTTATCCTTCATCTTCGTTGTCGATTGTGGTGGGCATGACGAAGGAGAACGCCCAATCATTCTCTTCTCCTCTCTCTGACTTCTTCTTCTCCGACTCTTCTTTCTTTCTCTTCGTGGTCGTGGTGAGTACCCCAGTTGTTTGGGTGGTTCGTGGTTGCTGATTTGGAAGCTCTCCACGACCCTTGCTCGTGGAGAGCATTACGGATGGCCTAAGTTTGACAAAAACGACAATAAAATTTAGCTTCTTCTTTTGGCGTATAATTAGATTATATATGGGCTCTCTTTCCAATTTTCCATACTTTATAATTGAACGACTTAAATAAACCTTTTCCACTAACTTCATGCATTCCTTCCGTAGGTATTATCCTTTTCAGTTTTCACTATGATGGTATTTTATGAATACCAAACAAAATATATGTATTGATATCTTTTTACTTGAACTCATGGCATCATGATTGTAAAAATCATGCCATTATGACTGTAGCTACTTGTTTTCTAACCGGGTTCCGAAATAAGTTATTTTTATTGTGATTGAATATTGGCTAATAAAATAAACAAAAAAAGTTGAAAATAATACCTGTTTGGATGTGTTTTGCTACTTGAAGTTTTCTCATTCTCTCACGTGATCAGTTTTAAAATGGGTTTAATATAGACTGTATGAAGAGTAGTCATGATTTTGTTTTAGGGTTGACCATATAATATATAAAATAAGAACAAGTAACAAAATACTTGATAACAAAATGTAAAATATATGATTTTAAAATAAATTGTTCGTTTAAGTTAGAAATAATTGATTAATTAACAGAATAGAAAAATATTAATATACGAACCTAATGAATGAGGAATTCACTGTTAAGATTGAAATGCAATTTGATCTATTCAAAAAATTATAGCCTCAATTCGTACGTAAATTATTTCCTTTATTATGAATTTAAGTTTAGAATAGGGTGACCAATTTATTCACAAACTTAGTTTTTTTCATTAAAAAAATATAAATTTTATATATAACATATATTTTACTTTAAATTTGTATAACTTAGTTTTTTTCATTAAAAAAATATAAATTTTATATATAACATATATTTTACTTTAAATTTGTATGAGGTGGGCCAATGTCTCCATTGCACCCATATAGCTACACCTCAATGGGGAAGCATAGGCGTGGGCATATAGAGAGTAGGTGATAACTTATACCGTATATTCCATATTTATATCAATGAAAATAATTTCTTTTGCATTTTATATATTATTGATTAATATTTTGGATATTAAGGTTTTATTTTTGTTTTTCCATTTTGAAACTGCTTTTATTTTCTTTATAAATTAAACATCATTTTTTTAAATTTTGTTTAATATTAACACCTCCTTGTTAGCCAAATGGACTAGTCCTGACTTATATTTTCTCTAGGTGAACCCTTGACATATTCACATCTCTCATTTAAACTATTCATACGTGGATAAGAGGACACATTTAATTCAATACCAACATACACATCATTCAATACTCCAATTTACGGAGTATTAGGTTTCGTTAAGTGGGTGTATGCTTGAAATTTGAGCATTGATCATCATCTAATCGAAAATCAAAAATAATTTAAGCTCGGTCGAACTACAATGACTTTTTATAGAATTTGTCCTCATTTTAATTATAACCAATGAAACTATATTTACAGAAATGCAAAAAAAATGAATATTATAAATTATAAAAGCTAATCAACACCCAAATAAGTTATAAAATTTTTACAATGTTTTTAAATAAAATAATATATAAACTTTGTTTCATAATAATAATATAAAAAACAAAAATGACTTATGTTACAATATCTCATTTCATTCGATAAGAAAATAAAAGGAAACTCTTCAACTAAGGAATCAAATATGGTCATTTTCATTCCATCACGCAAAATAAACAAGAAGCTTTTCTTTCAATTCCATGAAATAAATAATTCTATTCCTTTCACTATCTAAGTGACACTAAAAACAATCTTAACTGTTTTAACCATGACAAACCATATAATCAAAATTAGAATTAGCTTAACCACCCAAAACACGCTTTCCAAACACCGCCTAATACTTTTTTTGTTCCCATTACGAAATGAACATTCTTGTCATTTTCAGTGATGATTATTCCGGAGGTAGGCCACGTCAACTACTCTTGACCCTATGAGATCTTTATAAAAAAATAAAATACTATTAAACTTAATTTTTGTTTGCATATATTACAATTAAACTTAATAAAGTGTACAAAAATACTATTATTACCTATACACTCATTACCAACTAGGAATTGTAGTTTTGAGGGTTTAGAGCTGCCTTATTAAAGGAGGAGGAGCCGGATGACGAAGAAGCCATGTTGAAGGAGGAGTTGGATGATGAAGAAAGAAGGATAAAGCTGAGGAAATGAGGTTGTAAGGAGGAGCTTGATGATGAACATGTACAAATGTATGTGAATAAATATTAAACAATATATTACACTGAATGCATTTAAACCATCCAACTGTTAAACCCTCAATGTAATGTATCCGACTCTTAAACCCTCATAAGATGAAAAGTCACCAAAACGTCTTCTCGATATCGTGCAAACATCTTCTCAATAAACTAGTGAAATGTGGAACATTGAATTTCCATTTCTTTATAACAAGCAAAATTAGCAAGAGTATCCGCAAATACTACCCCCTACACATAGAAAAAGCAAATAAAAAAAGACTCATCATAAAAGAAAATGGTGAGTTCCATCCTTCTATGAGAAATACCAACTGACTCTTGGAATCAAGCAAGATTTATGAAAGGATGCTCAAAGAAGGAAATAAGTCATGTGTAAGTGGGAAGAAATCAAGTCATTGATTGAACGGAAGAAAAGAATGTTTGAACACCTTCATAGCTTTCCTTAGTACACCAAAAGGTGCTTAATACAACTCTACCTAAGCGACTAAGTAGGAAAAGATATGCAAAACCTCTAGTACAAGTTGGTTGAGGTAGGGATGACAATGGGGCGGGGATGGGGCAGATTTACCATCCTCATCCCCATCCCCGAGCTTGTAACCTTATCCCCATTTCCATCCCCATCCCCAACGGATGCGAGAAATCTAATCCCCTCCATTTTAGATTTTGGGCTTGTCCCCGGCCCATCCCCGACCCATCCCCGTGCTATCAAAAGTTCAAAACCATATGTCAAATAAATCAACTTAAGCCAAAAAAAAATCATGTTTAATAAACTATCAAAACCATATGTCATAATTAGATTGTTTACATCAATCATAAAATTTAACAACCATCAAAACGAGAACATGATTACACAAAAGAAATTTCAAGTCTTTGGTTCTATTTCTCTGTTTGAAAATTACTCAACATCCTCATCATATGCAATTGTCTGATCAAACGCTTTTGGTTCTCCTTGCTTTTTACCTGAAACATATAGAACTTATTTTTAGAAAAAATAATATTTATACACAAGTATGATATAACAATTGATATATTTATTAAAAATTTACCTTGAAGTTCCTTCCGTAACCAACTTTGGCTACACATTAATGCCCCAACTGTTTCCGGTTTGAGTCGATTACGTTGTTTTGTCACTTTATTCCCGCTCATGCTAAAAGCTGATTCCGAAGAAACTGAAGAAATTGGAATGGCTAAGATATCTCTAGCAATCTTCTGTAATATAGGAAACTTAGAACCATTACACTTCCACCACATTAATATGTCAAAGCCCTCCTCATTCGGTAACAACTTCTCAGCTAAATAATCATCCAATTCAGTTTTAATTTTCAAATCCATCATCCTCAGAAAGCATATTCTCGAAATCCAACTCCCATGTTGATTTGCTTAAAGTAGAACCCCTTCCCTGAGAGGCGTTTGTTTCACATTGTCGTTTCCAAGAAGCTCCTTGTTTTGCATCATGTTTCTTTTTATACTCTTCAAATAACTCAGTAATTATGTTGCGTACTTGCATAATCTCACGAAAGAAATAATTGATCAACTTTAACTTATACCTAGGGTCTAAGACAGTTGCTACACTCATAACATTATGTATTACATTCCAATACTTCTCAAATTTGATCAATATAGTTGGTGCCATAGACTTAATAACATTATTATCAGATACGCTCCAACTCAACAATGATAGTTTCATGTCACAAATTAAAGGAAAGAATATGTTTGACGTGGGATATTTGGTACCAGAAAATTTTTCAGTCACTTGATAGAACAATTTCAGTTTTTCACAAACATTTGATGCCATATTCCATTCATCTTCACTAGGCAAGCAAACATAATGTTTAGGGATGAGCATATGGACCGGGGAACCGGCCGGAACCGGTACCGGAACCTGAACCGGCACCGGAACCGGAACTCGATGGAACCGGTCGGGCCGGGACCGGGACGTTATTTTTGTGGATTTTTGGAACCGGGAACCGGTAGAACCGGAACCGTATGATGTTATTTTTCAAGGACCGGTTCCAACATTTGAAGACACGACAAGAACCGGTAGGAACCGGGTACCGGTAGAACCGCCGGGCCGGTTTGGTTCTTGATTTTGGCCGAAGCCGGTTCCCGGGTCGGGTCCGGTTCCGGCCGGTTCGGTCATTTTGCTCATCCCTAATAATGTTTATCTTTTTTGCTCAAACGACTAAAAACTTCTTTGTACTCCAAAGCAACACTCAACATCATATAAATGGAATTCCATCTTGTTTTGCAATCAAGAAGTAACTCCTTTTGGCAATTAACACCCACTTGCCGAGCAAAAAGTCTAAAATCTTCTATTCTTTTAGGAGAACTTGTCCAATAGAAGACACTATTCCTAACATTCTCAATTGCATTGGCAATCACAGAAAATCCATCTTGCACAATAAGATTAATTATGTGCGCACAACATCGCATATGAAATATTCTCCCCTTCAAAATTAACGATGAAGTAGTAAGCGTACCTAAAAGCTTGTCAACGATGGCATCATTTGTTGAACACAAGTGTTAATGTTGACAACTTGTTGTCAATGTTCCACTCCAAAAAGCATTCCATCATAGCTTGTGACAATGCATCAGCAGTGTGTGGAGATGGCACATATATAAAGCTTCATTAAATAAAATATAACACTTAAAAACTTCATCCAATATAAATTACAAATAATAATATTAGTTATAGTAAATACCTCATAATTTGATTTTGTAACTTCCAGTTGACATCTATATAATGTGTTGTGATTGCCATGTAACGTTTCTTTTGGTTACTTGTTGTCCACATATCAGACGTGAGAGCAATCCTACTATCGTTCTCTTCAAAACATTTCAAGATATGACATTTTTTATCTTCGTATACCTTCATTATATCGCCCTTGACTGTATTACGACAAGGCACCTTAAATAAAGGTTGAAGACTTTCGGTATACTTTCGAAAACCATAATGTTCAACAATGGAGCGTGGGTAATCATGAATTATAATCATCTTTGCTAGTTCATCTCTAGACACTTCAGCATCAAATGAATATTTACTCATATAAGCTTTATCATCAATAGTTTTTTGTCCTTGAACTAATATATGTTGCCTAATGTCTCTTGTATTTTTGCCAAGGCATATCCTGTAACGATCTTTCAAATGTGTTGTTCCATCATTGGATCTACCAGTCAGTTGTTTCTTGCAATGTTTGCACTTCGCCCATCTATGAACATCATCAACAAAAATCGGATCAAAATGGTTCCAAGCAGCGGATTTCAACCTTTTTTTAGGATGCTCGGTGGTCGGATTATTTTCTACAGGTTCTTGTTCATTATCCTCAAGTTCATCTTCTTCATTCATGGTTGGTTGTTTATCATTTTCTAGTGTAGCCATCTAAACCTACAAAAAAAACACAATTTGTAACATCAAATAAAGTCTAAACATCATACAATCTACACAGAAACATTGATTATAAACATAAATTCATCATCATCATCCAAAATCTAAAAAACAGAGTATGAACATCACAAAGTCTGCACTCTACACAACAAGATCAAGTTGGAAAATCATAAACACATATTTGGAATGATGTATTAAGAATAATCTGCACAACAGCATCCTAAATTCGTAATGACAAAAGAAAATTGAAACAGTTAGTCTAACTGAAACAGTTAGTACAAAAGAAAATCATGTCACTGTAATGAAAATTGAAACCGTTAGTACAAAAGAAAAATCATGTCAAACAGAAGCTGAGAAGCACGATTGGAGTCAGGAGATTGGGTCGATAAGTCGCTAAGTAACGTGTAAAGTGTAACCTGTTTCGTGCCAATGTCGAGTGCCGACCTGCCGCCTGCGAAGTTCAAACAGAACCACGAATATTCGATCAAGAAGCGATCGGAAATCAGAAGCGATCGACGGATGATCATGAAGCGATCAGAAATCAGAAGTGATCTCAGTTTTGGCCTTCTGGGAAACGACTCGTCACTGTCGCAGTCTCGCAACTCACAGCGTGCCAATTGCCTAAGCCTAAGAGAAGCGACGGATGATCATGAAGCGATCGGAAATCAGAATATGCGATTCTAAGTTTCAATTTGGGTCAATCACTATTCACTCAATCATGGGCTATTGGGCTGATTTCAATTAAAATATATAATATTTATATTTACTGGATAGTACTCGGTGTATAATGATTAACGAATTGATATATAATACTAATATGTTATATGTATAAGTGGGTATAATATAACCGGGGGAGGGGCGGGTTGGGGAATAGCATACCCGTCCCCATCCCCATCCCCACTTTTTGTCATACAGGGATTCCCGGCCCCATACCCGTTACCCGGTTTTGCGGGGAATACCCTTCCCCGGTCGGGGCGGGTTAACCGGGTTCCCCAGCGGGTCGGGTCATATTGCCATCCCTAGGTTGAAGTTCTTGATGCAAGGATGGAGAACAAAATGACATTCCTTCGTATACTTGATGATATGTGATTTTTTTTTTTTTTTTGAAGTTTAACTAGTTTTCTTTTGGATGTTTTCTCTCACATTCGCAAGTACTTTAAGTATATGTTTTCGATATATATTTAGAGTTTTGAATTAAAATCATTGTCTTTTCCTTAATTTAGTTTATACATATGGCACGTTTGTGTTTCACCTCGGTTGCATCTCATCATATGGGGGGGAGGGAGGGAGTGAGAGAGAGAGAGATTCAACAAAACAAACTTTATCACCACTAACCAGACTAAGGCCCCGTTTGTTTGCATCTTAATACCACTTAATAAGAGGTAGGTCTGAATCGGTAAGATTCAGACTGTTTGTTTACCTCTTATTTTGTGGTCTTAATCTGAATTTTATCACTTACCGAATCATCTGAAAAGAAAAAAAAAGACGCCCGTTCCCTTTTTGCCCTGGTACGTCACCCCTTTCCCTCTTCTCTTTCTTTCACAACCGCCGACCCCTCCTTCTCCTCCATCTCCAATCACACAATTACAACCCTCCGACATCATCCGTTTGGCTCCGTTAAATCTGCAACGCCGCCGCCGTCGCCGGATTCGCCGCCGTCTCCGACCGCATCGCTTATGTCGCCTCCGCCTCCGGGTCGTGCTGCTTCGCCCTCACATCTTCTTCAGGTAATTATAATCAAATCCGATAATGTTTCCGGTTCGTGTCCGGAAAGAAATTGAAAATGAGTTGAAGTCAAAATTCAACGATGATTTTGATTTTTATGGTCTATATGTGTTCATTCGAACATACAGGGAATGGTTTTACTTGATTGAACATACTTGTTTGATTGGAGTCGAACGCAATTGAGTCAATTGTGTTCATCGGAGTCAAACATAAAAAGTCAAAATTGAATTCTTATTTGTTGATTCAGTGAATTTCAACTCTAGTTTTGTTCATGTTGATAGCGAATGGCTCGATATTGAGATTGGGAAAACCTGGATAGCGAAGATGACACAGTCGATTTGAATGATTGGAAACTATTGGCTAGTAATTATAATGAAATATTAGGTTGTTTAGTTTTCATTGTATTTTTTTGTAATATTGGGTGTAATGTTTAGCATCCTACTTCCATGGATTTTTTTTTCAAAGATATGATGTTGTAATTGAAAGAAATGATACAAAAGGGTAAAATTGTCATTTTTATCGTTCAGCACCAAAATTCAGAGGTTCAAACCAAACAGCATGTTAAAAATTCAGATCTTAAAAATTCAGACCCTCTTAGAAATTCAGACCTCTTAAAAATTCAGATCTTAAAAATTAAGATCCTGCCAAACAGCCCCTAAGCCGGAGAATTAAAGTACAATGCTATAATTGGATGGTTTTTCCAAAATACAATGTTTAATGGTAATATATGAAAGAAAAAAAAACTTATAATGATATTTTTCACAAAAATGTATGTTACCCTTCTATGTCGTGTTCCCTTTAAGTCTTTAACCAATTTAAATGATTTATTAAATCACATATAACATATTGGCCAAATGGTTATTACCATGTAGTATATTGTATGTCAACAAACTTTTTGGAGCATTAAGGTTTTAGTTTTTATGTTATTTATCATCTTTCAAAAACTTATAGCTACTTTTATCAACCACATCTACACAAACAAAAACTACAGCTTCCATGCTCCAACTACTGTTTCCAGCTACTAGTCAGTTTTGCCAAACAAAACCATAAAAATACATATCTCGCATAGGCAAAGCTTCACAAGTACTCGATCCCTCAAACTCAAATACTATGCAGAAACAAGCCATGAACAACTCGATAAAAAGCACCAAAACTTAAAAACACAAATGATCCTTGACAAATGAAAGACAACAATTATACAATCTCATCACAACACCACTTTATTCATAATCCTTTTAACCCCAACTCCACATCTTCAAGTAACTTCTTAACTAACTTAAATCTACATCAAAACTTGCAATAAAGGAACATGCATGTAAACGAATCCCAAAGTGGTGACAACATATTCAAAAGAATGTATCCATCTCTCTTCAAAAAACCAAAATCAACATCTTATTTGTGTCTCCTTTAACAATTTTTCATCTCACGTTTACCTGAAACATAGAAATAAAATTACAATACAACATAGGGTATGCAATAAGCAAAAGGTAATGGAACAAGTCATTACATTCCATGATCAAGATTAATGGATACCAATGAGAAAGATCAAGATTTTAATAAATATTGGGAAAAATCAAACCTGGATAAAGGAAACATCTTGGTTTATAGCAATAACTCTGCAATCTGAACAGCATTGAGAGCAGCCCCCTTACGTATTTGATCCCCACAAACAAAAATATCCAACCTTTTTTTTAACAAAATACAACAATTACAATCTAAGACATAAATAAACAAATAAAAAAATCAAATGTTGAAAAGTTACAAACCCATAATTTCCATCTTGAGACTCATCCCGACGGATTCTGCCTACTGCAACATCATCTTTATTAGAAACTTCCAAAGGTGTAGGGAAGTGATTGCTAGCTCTATCATCAATCACAACCACACCAGGAGCTTTCTTCAAAATATCTCTTGCTTCATTCTAAATATAAAACAGAAATTATCGTTTTAGTTTTTTTTAATATATATAATAAATTATGATCATAAACAGAAATACCTCATCAAGGGGGCTTGCGAATTGCAGGTTTACACTTTCAGCATGTGCACGCATCACAGGAACTCGTATACAAGTGGCTGTTACTTTGATGTCTTTACAATTCTATGGTGTAAATCAGAACATCACATTTAGCAAAAATGGCGTATTGACATATGCTTCAAGGGATATGAAAAACAAAACTTACCCAGATTTTCCTTGTTTCTTTGACTAATTTCATTTCTTCCTCGTTGTATCCATTTGGGAGAATTGGTGCGTTGTGTGAGAATAGATTGAAAGCATACTGCTGTTTGAAGATTTTGCAAGTGGGTCGTTTTCCTTCAAGCACCTTCATTCCAGAAAAGAGAAATCAAATTCAAGACACTTGTTATAACTTATATGCTAAAAGATATGCAAAAGCAGAACCTCGCGAGTCTGCAGTTCAAGCTCTTCCATGGCCGCAGCACCAGCACCACTAGCAGCCTGGTATGTGCTAACAACCATACGCAATACCTGCAATAATCGTGTAGTTGAGAAAAAGCATGGCGATGTTGATTGGGATACAACTGTTGAAGAACAAGTGAAATTGCTAACCTTTGCTCGTCGATGAAGAGGAGTGGCAGCCATCAAGCAAATGATGGTAGAGCAATTAGGGTTTGCAATCAAAGCCCCTTTACCAGACCCTAGTTTAATATGCGCCATTGCATCCGGGTTGACTTCCGGAATCACTAATGGAACGCTGTCATCCATACGAAAAGCAGAGCTATTATCCACCACAACGGATCCACAATTCGCAGCAATAGGTCCAAACTCCTTGCTAATTGAACCACCGGCGCTGAACAAAGCAATGTCAACGTCTTTAAAGCTGTCACCGGTTAACTCCTCGACGACATATTCATTGTCTTCAAATGTGTATTTCTTTCCGGCGGAGCGTTTGCTAGCAAGCATCTTTATGGATCGGTGGGGGAAGGAACGGTCGGAGAGGACGGAGAGAAATTCCTGGCCGACGGCACCGGTGACGCCTACGACGGCAAGGGATGGGGCGTCCTCGCGTAGTGACATGCGAACTGAGAAGGGGCGGGCGGTAGAAGGAGTAGGTTTGAAATGGGAAAGGGGGAAGGAGGAGGCGGCGGCACCGCCATCGAGGAAGTGGCGGTGAGCGACGGCTGCAGACTGCATTTTTGCCAAAGTAAATGACCGGAGAAATGAAGAGAAGAATTTCCAACCGAGAGCGAGAAAAGAGGCGGCTAAATGCTGATAGGGTTTGGACTGAAAATGGGGAAAATCACACTTTAGTCCATAATTTATCATACAAATACGTTTCAATCCTCCAAGTTTGAGTATAAAGTATAAACCGTAAATGTTATAACATTAATAACTTCTGTATGATACCATATAAAAGAAAATGATAGTCTTGTGATCTGTATGGTTCATACTATTTTAATAGGAACAAGTGTTAGACGCCTAACAGAAATCAAGTCTCTATTGGTGGAGAAAAACGGTGAAAGAAAGAGAAATGAACGCGCGTTGACACACAATATACAAAATGGCAAAATATACCCTCTAAAAGAAACAGCCTAGGATTGTTACGATGGAGGACGAATTATGTCAAAAACTTAAGAACTTTACTGTTACTAGACATTTTTAATATATATATATATATATATATATATATATATATATATATTAATTGTAAAATTATTTTTATATGTATCTATGTATGCATGCATATATGTAAGTATGTATGGTGTGTTATTTATGATAGAACCCTAATGGTTGAAGTGCAATGTTTCCGATGTTCAAATCGTGTCAAAATACTATTAATGCTCCATGATTGACTTCATATGTAATGGGCTTTAACTTAAGGTTGGACGTTCTTATGATATATATATATATATATATATATATATATATATATATATGACCCCTCCCATATGTGTTTTTTTTTATGCTAGTAATTGTTTTGGCCAAAAAATAATTGAATTAAAATAGACCAAAGTGTATGAGAGGTCATGATGTTCAATGTAAAGCAAATAAGTAAAATGAATCAAAGCAACACAAATCGTTTACAATGAAAGTCATTGATCCTTGTTAGGATCTCCGGTATAAAACCTTGCGAGGTGATAATGATCACCTGCCTTGATGTTTTTATTAATTGAAATGAAAATTACAGAGAAAATGGAATGAGTATGAGTACAAGTAATAGTATTCTGCCAGAAAATCGTGTGTAGTGTGATGATTACAAATGTTTTATATAGTCAAATCCTAACAACTAGAACTCCGAGAATTTCGGGATCCTCCAAGATTACTTATATCCGTTTGCTTGACTTAGTCCTCCGGGTCTTTTGTATAGTTGTGATGACTATCCGTTGAGTATATGACTTTGACCAGTTATTTCTGCACATGTGAGAAAGACAAAAGAATATATGTCCATTATAAATAATAAAAAAATATTAGTCAGGATCCTAGAGTATATTCGGGATCCTGAGGTTTGAGGATCTTGAGCTTTTGAGGATCCTTAGACTTGAGGATCCTATAGCAGTTTCAAGATCCTAGCCCTAACAATTGCCCCCCCAAGTTATTCCTGAAAATAAGCGAGTTAGTTTCGATAGTAATAAAGGAATCCCTTAAAGTTAATAACTAAACGGAGAGAGAGAGAGAGAGAGAGAGAGAGAAGGGTAAATTTTGAATTTAATCCCTAACGGATAGGATTTATCCATTCGAGAGTCATCATAGTCGGTCTAATCAATCTTTCTCTTTCTTCAGTCATTAGCCTAAATAGAGGCAATCGATTAGGGCTACTCCTCTGTGCATCTTTAAGCTCTTATTCAGTCGCTTTTGAAGGTACATTTCTCTCCTCTTCTCCTTACTTTTCTTTTTCACTAACGATGGGCAAAAAAATAACTGTATCTCGCAAGGATATCCTCGCCTCCTCTGGGGATGATTTCATCGACTAGAGGATATTATCCTATGATGAGACATGTTCTTTCGACGACGATGATATCGAGTCGTTGCAAACAGTTGGTGCTTTTTCTAACGAAGTTGTCTTCAAACCCTTCGATCTGAAACTCCAACCTGATTTAGCTTGTTTGTCTTGGGTCTGCTTTCCTGGATATCCCTTTGGCTTAGGTTTGAAATATCCCTTTTCCGGGATTATTTCCAAGTTCTTCGAAATCACTCAAATTTCTTACATTCAGGCAATACCCATTGTCTGGAGAGTCTTGTTTTGGATTGAGAAATTGAACCAGTCCAGAGGTCTATATATAGGTTTAGCAGAGTTGGCTCACGTGTATAATCTTGCTACCTTTGGGAATTCTCGTTTTCTTCTTAGGCTTAAACCACACCAATCCCCTTTCATTCTAAAAACGAAACATAATGAAAGTGCTTGGAAGGAGAAATATTTCTTTGTGACGTGTGACTCGATTCTCGGTGGGAATTCCTTACTGAAGACTTGGGTTAAAAAGGGTAGGACCAATATTTCCTTATATTGAGTATCCCGGGATTCACCTTTCATCATCTTATCTGTTGTTTGGCAGCTTTTAGGTTCTAAGAACTTATTCCTGTTGCCAAGGATATTGTAGAAAAGATAGAGAATCTCTTTGTTGTTCCTGCGGCTGATAGGTCTTTCAGGATCAATTATCCCAGTCTTCAAGAAGGCTCATCTACCACTACATCAATGGCAACTGTTAAGATCTTTATATTTTCTATTGTAATTTAGAACCGATGAGGATCCTGAATGAAAATCATGTATTGATGATGATCTTGTGTGGCGTGTAGGATCCAAGGCTTCTCGTCCTAATGCTCGATTCGCTTTATCTGACCTCGAAGATGATGTGTCTAGTGGTCTGATCGCAGTCAAAAGAGAGAAAGTTGTCATGCTCTTCTTCCTAAGAAACCTCTCATTGATCTCACCGTGAAGGCCCTAAGTTCCCGTAAGAAGAAGACCTCAGAAGCCACGAATCTCAACTTGGAGAATCTGGGAGCCGAAGAGTCACTTCAGAAGTTGCTTTCCTTTTCCCAAGCAGTAAGTGTCTCTATGACATTAATTTCCGATTTCTATTTGTTTCTATTAACGCCATACTTACTTCAGGTCTCTGCTTATGTTTCCCAATCTGTGACTGATCTAAGGATCCGAGTTGAGGAAGTTGAGCGAGTTCTGAAGGAACGAGGGAAGGAGTGGAAGGCGACCTATGAAGATCTTTTCGGGAGGATCGAGCTTCTGATCAAGGTGAAGGACAAGAAGGAAGAGGAGCATATCTTGGAAATCGAGGAGGTTATCGCCGATGCAAAGGCAAGTGTTGCGGTAGCTATTGGGGAAGCTAAGATCAGGATGATGGGGGATCTTGAGAACTCAGGATCCATGAATGTAGCCGAATGGCGTGAGGCATTAGCCAAAATAACCAGTAAGCATGCCATTCCTATTGAGGATCCTGGGTCTAAGCCTGTAAAGGAGGAGAAGGAGAAGAACGCGGCCGATGATGACCGCACTAAGGTCTAGGCCTGCAAAAAAATTAGTTTGGGTAGCTTTTTATTTTAGTTAATGATGTAAAACAGTTAACTTTCTGTGGGTTGCTGAACAACCCCTTTTGAATGCAATGGTTGTGTTTTCTTTCTATATCTCTCTCTTGATTCTTCTTTATGACTTGTTATGATACTAGGATCCTTAAATAGTCAAGATCTTGAAAAACATGGTTCCTGCAAACAATCCTAAGACAAAATTCTTTTAGCGAATCATTGTTTAGCATACTTCAATTTTGATAACCAAATGATTTTTTCTAAGGATCCTAAAAGGTTCAGGATCCTTAAACTTAACAAAGTTTTTTTTTAGAATAAAGATAGATGGAACCTGTAGATCTTAGGAAGAATCTGAAGTCATGAGTTCCTAACCTTCATATGGTTACGATACTACCATGTGAAAGGGTCTTTGCTTTAGGAGTTCATTGGGAAGGATCTTCATTTCAGGAAGGACCCTTAACCTTAAACTCGAGAAAAGTCTTCGCTATGAATCTTCTTTGTTTTGGGGAGTATCCCATTTTTAGCTAATGTTTTGACATGTTTCTTGGGGGAAATTTCAACTTTAGGTAACATGTAGACGCTACAAATCTTAGTAGTTTTCTTGGAAAAATTTCAAACGTAGGAGTTTTCTGGGGAAGATCCCATGTAACATATACGTTCAGTTATCATGTTATGTAATTTTAAAAGTGAATAATATAATGAAATATTATATGAATCCGAACATTGAGTTCTAACAAGATAGTTTTTACTAGAATTGAAGTAAAACTATGTTTAGAATCGTTTAGAGAATGATGGGAAATCTTATGAGATTCCGATCAAAAGTCAAATATCAAAATTTAACGAAAATATAAAGTTGAAAATAAGTAACATTATATTATTGAAAGTTGTAAAGAATCTCGTTAGAAACATTTAGGCGAAAACCTCATCAAAATCTAAGTTATAACGAAGAAGATATGACTCCTTAAAGTTTCGCGACAGAACTGGCACGACGCCGAATGACGTAAAAAGTGAGTTTCCGATAAACTACTTTTTAGCCTATATGATCTAAATGAAAGTCATAGTATTCGTTAAACCGAGAATTTTCATAAAAAGAACGTCAAAATCTGACTTCGTATGAGAAAGTTATGATTTTTCCAAGATTCGGTATAGTAGTAGACAGCTAAAAACTCGAAATAAAGATCGAGTGATTTTTATCTGACACAACCTAAACGAGAATTGAAGGTCTCATCAATAGTAGTACAACGGTAAAAAGACAGACGAAAACGGACGTCGGATGAAAAAGTTATGAATTTTTAACGGATTTTCCTGTCCCGGTCTATTAAAAATAATAATATTAAAAATAAAGTCAAAATTAGCCAACGGAGTCTAAACAAAATTTGTAGAGTATAATCTCACCTACGTGTGGATATAAAGAACGTCAAAAACGAAGCTCGTATGCAAAAGATATGAATTTTTGAAATTTTGGGCACAAACTTCGAAGCTTATCCGAAGGGAACGCACTGCGTTCGAAGGAACGCCCCGCGTTCGCATATACATGGTCTAAAGTCAAGCCACGTCACCCTTTCCCTCGCACGCCGGACACGTATCTCATATGGTAGACACGTCCGAAGCCAGAATCGACACCTCGCATCTACGCGCTGCGTCCGAAGGAATGCCCTGCGCTCCTCGCAGGAACGCCCTGCGCTCCGAGGTCAGCAACATACTATAAATAGAAACCGAAGGTTGCCATATTTTGTTTACAAATTCTATTTCCTCTCACTCTCTACTTCAGCTTTAGTCTGCTTTTAACCCCCTCCCCCCGGTTATCATCCCCGACACCCGAAGCAAGTCTCGACGCCCCGAAGTTCCCGAGAAAATAATATTTTCAAGTCAAAACTCTGCCCGCGCAAGGTCCGGTTTTCAATAAAAATCCATGGTTTTGTCACAGAGTGTCGTTTATCGAAACGAAGTGCTGCCCAAATTACTAACCTCCGGTTATTTCACGGTGAGTTCAATATATAGGAACAATTGTATGTTATGCGTTATATGTGCTATGTGCTTTTCCGTGTTATTATTTCTGCTATTTTGATAGCAAAGTTGTACCTTTGGCCATGTGATCAGTGAAAGGACTTAGATTCACAGGGGTATTGGTGTGTAGCCTCTGGCCGTGTAGAGCATTTCTCGCAAGAGAATGACTTCTACCCCTATGGCATTGGCAGAAGGTTAGATAGGGCTGAAAGCCTGAAATCTACCAAAATGTTTAATCAGAAATTGTATGTCTTCTGTGCCATTTGGGCTGAAGCGTTATTGATGTATATCAAGTATTGAAATTGTTATGTCTCATTGATTGTATATCTTTGAATCAAATCATTGATTGATATGGAAAGCTTGTCGCATGATTCACATATGCCTTTGTTGTTCCTTGTTCCTCTTTGTTTCTGCCATATTGAAGTATATATATGGCATAACGTTATATTGTATCTATTATTGAACTCACTAAGTGTCACCGCTTACCCCTCTCAGTGTTTAACAATTGCAGGTAATAAGCATCCAGTATAGTCATATACTGTTGGAAGATTTAGAATAGTTTATACTATTACTTTTGTACTTGGGTTTACGTTTGTATAAAAATTATAATATCCTGGGTAGTTATGTAATATACTAAAACTTAGTCGGTTTGTATCCAGTCTTTTGTAATCAAATTATCAATGTAAAATATTGTTTTATGAATATGCATGTAGCATGTTTTGGAGTAACTTGAAGTAACAATTGTATTTAGTATGATAGTGTGGGTCTTTCATCCCAACTTAGGATAACATGTAAATGGTATAAACCTTAGGAATTTTCTGGGGAAGATCCCAACTTAGGTGTAACGCTTGGTTCCGGTATGAATTTATTCCCCTAAATTGTTGATTTTTCCTATTGGACTCGGCGAGTTGAAAGCTTCAACTCGGCGTGTTGAGTGGACTTTGGCGGCGAGAATTAATGAGCCAACTCGACGAGTTGGTGGCTGGGAAGGAAACCCTAATTTTTAGGGTGTTGCACTCTATTTAAAGGCCTTAAGTCTCTTGGTTGGCCTCCTAACCAGCCTCCTCTGTCCAGAAAACCCTAAAAGCATGTATCATCGTCCTTGTGAGTGTGTGAGCTTGTGGAGGGCCTTAAGTATTGATATTTTGCACACTTTTGGTGAATCTTTGAAGTTGAAGGTGCATAGCTTGGAGGGAAGACTCAGATCCAGAATCTCCCCACTCATTTCAGTCATTTGGAGGTATCAAGTTTATACCTTGCCTTGTTATTGTTTAGATTTCTTTGTTTTAGGGTTTTATCTTGATTTTGGGCTCATGGTTGAGTTGTCCAAGAAGTTGAGTGTTCCAGGGGTTGTCATGTTAGATCTAGCCATTTTATGTCCTCATTTGGCTTAAAGTTGCAAGCTTTACTAGGTCCTAGGTCCCATTTATGCAATAAGTCCTTTATTAAACCCATATTGAGCTCCAGGGTTTCTTTTAGCATGCATAGACGTAAAGTTGGAAACTTTATGTGACTTTCCAGCCTTTGGAGGCCAGATCTGCATTTTGGGACTCTGCTTTGATATTTTAAGGTCTTAATGGGTCAAGCCTCACTCTAATGGGTCTAGGGTTTGGGTTTGACTCACTTTGGATGGTTCCTGAGGGTAAAGTTGGAAACTTTACCCTTCTAGACATCATTTAGAAGGAGATCTGAGATTTGGAGTTCCTAGATTCGAGGGAAACAACTTAATGCATTAAGCTGTTAGATTTCTGACTAACTTAGTGAGTTGATTGGTGAACTCGGCGAGTCGATGAGAGTATTCTCGATCTGTGTAGTTAATGGAGAAACTTGATGAGTTGAAGTACAACTCGGCGAGTTGGGTCAACTCGGACCGTTGACTTTGACCTTTGACTTTAGTCTTTGACCAAGTTTGACGTATAAGGGGGGTTTTCGAGCATTTTGAGTTGAATTTAAGGAATTTCTTCTGTTTAGGGGTTGAGTAGAGCTGATACTCTGAGCTGGGACCTAGTCAGCTATCATTCAGTATTTGAGGTGAGTCTTCTCACTACATTCATGCGTCGAAGGCACCAAGGCCGGCCCAATAATTGATATAAAATGTTTAGCCATGGAATATGTAATGGTTTATATTTGATCTATATGTGAATTATGTGAAGACCATGGGAAGAGCTCATGTCACTTGGCAAGACCATGGGAGGAGCTCACGGATCGGGGATATAAGACCATGGGGGTAGCCCATGGCATTCCAAATGTGTAACACCGTAAATTTTCAAACAAATTTTTCATTTTAAAATCACATAATTCTCATAACACATTTCACAAAATACCAATTATTTAATTAACAAAACGCAACTCCATAATTGTTTGATTATTAATCCAGGATCCTCAAAACATAACTCTTTCTCTGGTGTGTACAATCAAGCCGGCGCCTTCCCGCGATCATGAGAAGAACCTGAAACACATATCACATAATACGGTAAGCACGGAGCCTAGTGAGTTCCCTAAAATACCACACATATCTTATTAGCCTCTCATGGCTATACTCAGATAAGACCCTCCGGTCAATGTGTCTCAGTGGGACCCTCCGGTCCCACAAATCGGGTGGACCCTCCGATCCTAACTCAGTAAGCTCAGAATAATACACATCGTAAATCACAAAGACATAATGCTGGATATCACAATACTCAATATAAGCACATAAGACCCTCCGGTCACACAAAGGTTACCACTCTAGGTAAAGTATACTGAGAAGACTCACCTTGAAAGCAAGCAAGCAATAAACCTCGCACACGAATCTCCGAACTAGCCTCCGCCTAACACATAGGATAATTATCTCTAATTAACACTTAAATCACGACTCTAAATAAACTAAGTTATTTTCTCTCTCAACTCTTGGGATGGGTAAAAGACCATTTTACCTCTCCATGGTCCCCATAATCCCTATCCAGACCAAACCCTAAAGTCAACAAAAGTCAACACTCGAGTCAACAGTCCATGTTGACCCGACTCGTCGAGTGCATCTACGTGACTCGCCGAGTCCCCATTGTTCCTTCAGAATTGTCGTGAAAACCCAACTTAACTCGTCGAGTTGTCTCATCAACTTTCCGAGTTACCCATGTCCGGACTCACCGGGGAAACCCTAGCCGACTCGTCAAGTCGGCTCATCGACTCGTCGAGTCCCTTAAGTCTGTTTTCTCATTCAAACATTTTAAGGCAGAAACACCACTCCAAACTCTAGATCTAGCCTCCCAAGGCTGAGATACCACGTAAAGCTGCAAGCTTTACATCCATGCAGGTCTGGAAAGGCTAAACCCATCAAAACAAGGCTTTACAAGGACATTAGCTCATGTAGGTTGTCCTACGCTTGATAAAGCTTGTGTCTCTAATGACTCAAAAAGAAGCTAAAAGGCCATAAACTCATAAATAAGGGGATCTAATGCTTGAGTGATCAAGGTAACAACTTGTTACCTGAAATAGGATGCCAAAATGAAGTAGATAACAAATCCTCAGCCTCCCCCTTGATCCAAGCTCCTGAATCCTCAAGCCTCTTCAAGAATCCCACCAAAAAAGCATCTTAAACCTCACACACTCAAGATAGGGTTAGCTCACTAGGGTTTGTTCTCTGGACGTGGAGAGTGATGAGGGAGGCAGGTGGAGGCTTAGAGTCCTTTATTTGGGTATCCTCAAACAGCTCCAACTTGCCGAGTTGGCCTCTCAACTCGTCGAGTTGGTCATAAAACTTACGTGACCAACTCAGCCTCTACTCGACGAGTCTGGACCTCCAACTCGTCGAGTCACCCAGCTAAAATTGAATATTTAATCAATAAAATTCATACCTGAAGTTCGAGATGTTACAATTCTCCCCCACTTGAATTAGATTTCGTCCTCGAAATCACTCCGTAACAACCCATAGCTTCGAAATCACTGACCCGAGAAGCATCACCGAAAGATCCCATATCATACAACGATCTCCCTTCCAAGACACCAGGACCTAACCAAGAACTCCCAATCCCGAAGCAGGACGAACCCCTCTGCCGCTGCGGTACCAGTTCTGACTCTCCATAACCTAGAAACTCTAGTGGTCTGTCTCCCCGCCAGACCGCCCAAGCAAGATATCATCATGTTAATCGCTCATCGAATAACAGACCCCGACAACACACTGTCAACTCTAATTTTCTTGTTGCGACTAATGGAAACAAGTCTATGACCAATAATTGGCTACCGATCACTCCTGTCAGATATACCAATTGATCCAGATCGTAGCTCAAAGGAACAGAAGGGTTGAGATATCACCAGGGACCCACCACATGTACTGCCATCAGAACCCATCTAAAAAATGAACCTCAATACTTTGTCCTCAGACACAAGAAAACGATCATGCCCGCTCGAAACTATCCTCTGACATCTATACTCATAAGCCCCAGCTTCCTCTCAACTACCCCCCTCCAACACTGAGCATGAGGTCAGATCCCGACCCAACAGTGGAACTTCCAAAGGCTACCCATTGCACACCCAATAAATCGACTTTACAGACTTCCTTCTCACAATAGCTATCTCTACCCATCATATGGCACACCAGTCACTAAGTTCACTTTACCTCAAGCGAATACTACAACCCCATCTAAAGTCGCTTCACCTCCGAACTTTGTCGTCTACCATTCACTAGTTCCATGCGTCTCGTGGTCCTTCCCAAACCAACGAACTGAACCACCCAGGTCTAAGACATCAGTTGGAACCCATTACCTCTCAAAATGAAACCCATCCGAAAATCCGGAATCTCATCCTGCCTACTTAATACACAAAAAGAGCCAAACTCAAGCTTGAGAGTCTGATTCAACAGCAGAATTGGAACCACTCATCTCCAATCTGTTACTCATCTCACGACCCGTGATCCGCGTATCTTACACGTACACTACTTCTCCAATTCCTCCCGATTGCGGTAACACCTCCCTAACTCGGGATACAATGCTTCCCGACCATAACGGAGACCCCAGTCTCGCCCCTAGTTTTGCTACCAGATCCTCAAAGACTCGATTGTCAAGGCTACCCCAGCCTAGGAACTCCTCTGCATCACGCTCTGACTAGTGAATATTATGGCTCCCCGCATTTTACAATACTCTCTCTTATAGTCTAATGAGTGCTACAATTCTCCGCAATCTTATGACACTCTCTTACTGACTCGTGAATGCTACGGCTCCCCGCAGGCTTACGACACTCTCTCACTGACTCGTGAATGCTACGGCTCCCCGCAGGCTTATGACACTCTCTCATTGACTCGTGAATTCTACGGTTCTCCGCAGGCTTACGACACTCTCTCAGTGACTCGTGAATGCTACGGCTCCCCGCAGTTTCATAATACTCTCTCACTAGCCGCGGGCTCATCCCACGGTTCTTTCCCGACTGTCCTAGGTGATTACTCCCACCCGGATCCATTCACTCTCTTATCTCCCCATAATCTCATTATCAAGTCATCACTACACCAAGTTCGCTAACTCATACTTCGCGGTCTAACATAGATAGGTGCACACACCTTCCCAAATTAGGCATCACTACTCTTGACAAAATTCTCGTAGACAAGACATTTTCCTCAGTACAGTTACACCCTTGGACAATCCCGTCTGATGACAATTAGCTGAAAGGCTCCCACTGGAACAATAGTCACTCGGTACTCCACTTTCCATCTCACAAACTCAAGTCTCAAAATAATCAAAAAATTTAGGGCATCATAATCGGATGCCTCGGCACACCATCACAGAACCTCATGATGTCTTGCCTCAACCACTGATCTTCCACTCACGGCATCATACCCGGATACCGCAATACGCCCTCTCAAAATCTCACAATGTCTTGCCTCAACCACTGATCTTCCCCTTACACAACTCGAAACCTCGAAATACTCCAACTCACAGTTTAAAATACGGAGGAATCGTCAATGACTGAGAAGACGTTGACGACAATCCGAAACCCCGCCCTCTACTGTTCAAAACCCAAGCGAGAATACTCATACCGACTCTAAAGTTCGTTGCCAAATCAACTGCTACCCTTCTCGGAGTGCATTTAACAACCCATACATCGAACTAGAAATTCTCAACAATCGAAACTCGACCCCAACGAACCAAACGTCTCGTACTCGAACATTGGCAAACCCGGAGAACCCTTATCCATAATAAATCCCCGATTAACGGCTACTTGCCGTTGATACTCTCCTTCTTCCTTGGTCTCGTACACATGCTTCACCTCGCTCCACATATGGCCTTGTCTGCCACAAAACCCAAGTCTCATGTAATCATATCGCATACCTAATCCTCTGAAATGTAACTCAAATAGATTGTTGATCCTCCCAGCAAAACGCCCAGCTCTCCCCCACTTAGGGTTCGAACCATCGCCATTTGGCATATCGACTGACTACCTATAGTCTGTTTCACCAGGTTACGAACCATCCGAGCATTTTCCTGGAGCTTGGCAAATGTCCGGTATGTCGAGTTCGCCACGAACTCACGAATGTCTCTCCTCAGTATGCTCAGATATAGGCTCATACGTGCCTGCTCGGTAGACACGTGCTCAGGGAAAAACAACGCCCTCTCATGAAACATCCGTGTAATCACAGTCACAGACTCCATCCCCTGCTTGAGGGACAAGAACTCCTGCGCCAACCGTTCCCTCTCGACCGAGGGGACATACTCATCTCGGAACATGGTGGTGAACCTCTCCCAGGTCACTGATGTAATCTCCGCAGAAGTGAAATCAGCCGTCACAAACTTCCACCAGTCCTTCGCTCCCAAGCGAAGCTGGTTCAGTGCGAACCGTACCCTCAGATGCCCCAGACAAGAACAGGTGTAGAAGCATCCCTCAATGTCAGAGATCCACCTCATCGCGGCTATCGGATCCTGAGTCCCATCAAACTCTGGTGGCTTCGTGTTGCTGAACTCTCGGTACAGCAACTAGTCACCCCCTGTGGCCTCGCGACAACGACAGCTGCAGTGGCTGCAGCCGCCGCCGCCGCCTCAGTAACAACAACATATCTCTCGTCAAACGTCTCAATCAGTGTGGTCTTGATAGACCCAAACATCTCCGGAATGGCATCCCGGATCGTCGCGGCCACCTCGTCATGTATCATCCGACGAATCTCCTCGTCGCTAACGCCGCTGCTCTCTGGTGTGTGGCGTGTACCAACCATGATGTCTCTGAAACACAACACAAAAGAAAGCAGAGACTCGCTCGAGTATACTCGCACTCGATAACTCAACCCTACTTGTTCCTTAGTACCCTAAGGATTCTTACTTGGACTGCTCACCGATCCGGTGTTTCCAGTAGTACAAGCCCTATACTACCTTCCACACTGCATCAGTATTCACCCCAAGTCCTCCTCCTAGGATCCCAGATCACACGTACTCTATATCTCTCTATATATAGGCTACCCTCCAGTAGACCTCTCATAAGCTCCTCGCTGCTACCTACTCACTCTCGAAGTATCTCATAGTAGCAGTAATCTCCTAGGCTAAGGCATCATATATCAGGTCACTCTAGTCCTAAATATGAATACCTAGCGTACTCTAGCATGCATAGCATATCACATAATATCTCATAACACATAATGTAAGGGTATTTTGGGAAATCACCATTCGGGCGCTGGATGACCGTACACACTGCTCCTTCTGCTTTTCTCAAAATCTTTTACACTTTTAAAAAAATTGTTTCTTTTATGAAAAATTTCCTCAAATCCTCAGTTTGAGTTCAGATACACCCGAAGGTGCATCCGAATCCCTCAAACCAAGGCTCTGATACCAACTTGTAACGACATGAATTTTCAAAACAATTTTTCATTTTCAAACATAACATATCTCATAAAATAAGCTTAAAACTCAATGTATCAGATGTTATCTCAGTAAAACAAATCCCAGAATCTCAAATACATAATACTCCATTAGTGTGTACAGATCATGCCGATGCCTTCCCGCGATCCTCGCTAGTACCTGAAACACATATCACATAACACGGTAAGCATAAATGCTTAGTGAGTTCCCCAAAATACCACATACAACACATAAGCCACTCGATGCTATAACTCGGTATGACCCTCCAGTCAATGTGTCTCAGCGGGACCCTCCAGTCCCGTAGCTCGTTGGACCCTCCGGTCCGGTCTAGCTCGTTGGACCCTCTGGTCCTGTCTATATCGTTGGACCCTCCGGTCCGGTCTGATCGAGGACCCTCTGGCCTCATAAGTCGTTGGACCCTCCGGTCCGGTCTATATAACACATAGCATACACATAACACAATGCACATAATCTCAATCATACACATAACACATAAGACACAAGACCCTCTGGTCTGCACATAAATACCACTCTAGGTAATGTATAGTGAGAAGACTCACCTCGTATGATGTCTAGTAAACTCTCGTGCTCGATATCCCCGATCTAGCCTCCGCCTATCAAATGATAATATTTCTAATCAATACTCTCTTATATTCTCATCTCTAAAGAATGGGTAGAAGACCATTCTGCCCCTCCATGACCTCTCTTGAATCAGTCTGACCAAACCCTAAGGTCAACTGAAGTCAACTCCAGTCAACGGTCCAACTTTGGCCAAACTCGTCGAGTGCACTCGGGTGACTCGGTGAGTCCATGCATGTCCTCTAAATCCTCCTAAGGCCTCACTCGACTCGTCGAGTTAACCTTTCACTCGACGGGTTACCACTGATCACGAATCGCAGGGCAACCCGATCCGAATCGTCGAGTCCTCTTATGGACTCGGCGAGTTTCCTCCATGGCAACACTCATTTGGCCTTCTGAGGTCATATCTGTTTCTCTAACTTATAGATCTGACCTTCTAACACCCAAAAGTCACGTAAAGGTCCAATCTTTAGGTTCATACATCACACATATGACTCTATTTGATGAAATAGCTCTTAAAATGACAACCTAGATTCAAAACTCCAATGGGACTGCATAAAGCTGGATGATTGGGACTCTCTGGACCTCTCAAGGTCCAGATCTAATGTCTATGCCTCAAAAGACTCCACATGCTCCATAATTTCTACTAAAAAGGGGATAAAGAAACCCTAGATTCAAGAATCTACTATATACACGAAGATATGCATGGGTTCATACCTCTAACAGCAATCTCTGATGGAATGATAACATATATGAGCTCCTCAATCAGTCTAGCTTGAATCCCCTCCTTCGTTCTTGCAAGAATACACTAATGGTGATGTAGTTAGCTCCTTCTCTCACTCTCTATGCTCTCTGGTGCGTTAGGGTCTCTCACGGGTGTAAGTGGCCGCCAATGAAGGCTATAAGGACCCTTAAATAGGGCATAGGCCCAAAGATTTAGGGTTTCTGTCCACAGTGCGGACTCGTCGAGTCGACTCGCGGACTCGTCGAGTCCATTCATTAATCTGAGTCATCAGTCGCGATCCTACTCGACGAGTTTAGGCGTCAACTCGTCGAGTCCCTCTTCTTACCTCAAAAAAAAATATTTAAATTATGATACTTGGAAATCCGGATGTTACAATTCTCCCCCACTATAATTAGACTTCGCCTTCGAAGTCTCTCTTTGCAAACAACTCTGGATACTGCTCCCGTATTTCCGTCTCCGGCTCCCAGGTCAGCTCAGACCCTTTTCGATGTTGTCACTGGACTTGAACTAGGGGCACCTCCTTGTTCCTCAGAACCTTGATCTTCCGATCCAAGATCGCGATCGACCTCTTAATGTAATTCAGGTTCGCGTCCACCTGAATATCCTCTAGTGGTACTATCACCGTCTCATCGGCTATACACTTCCTCAACTGGGATATGTGGAAGGTATCATGGATCTGGCTCAACTCCGCCGGTAGCTCTAAACGGTATGCTACCTTGCCCACTCTCGCGGTCACCCTGAAAGGACCAATGTATCGGGGCCCCAGCTTGCCCCTCTTCCTGAACTGGATCACTCCTTTCCAAGGAGATACCTTCAGGAGTACAAGATCTCCAACCTGGAACTCAAGCTCGGATCGTCGCCTATCCGCGTAACTCTTCTAGCGACTCTGGGCTGTCAGCAACCTCTGTCTGACCTACTGTATCTGCTCAGTCGTCTGGAGCACTATCTCAGTGCTACTCATCACTCGCTGTCCTACCTCTCCCCAACATATGGGGGTCCTACACCTCCTCCCATATAACAGCTCAAAGTGAGGCATACCAATACTTGAGTGGTGGCTGTTGTTGTAGGAAAACTCAGCCAAGGGTAAGTATGTATCTCAACTTCCACCGAAGTCCATAATACATGCTCGAAGCATGTCCTCGAGCATCTGTATTGTCCGCTCACTTTGTCCATCCGTATGTGGGTGGTAAGCAGTGCTGAAGTGCAATCTCGTACCCAACTCCTCACAGAACTTCTTCCAGAACCTGGAAGTGAAACGTACATCTCGATCTGACATAATCGAGATCGGCACCCCATGCCGCAACACCACCTCCCTCACATATATCTCTGCCAGCCTCTCTGCAGAAAAGCTCTCACTGATAGTACGGAAGTGAGCGCTCTTCGTCAGTCGATCCACAATCACCCAAATTGCATCGACACCCCTCGTGGTCCTCGGCAATTTGGTGATGAAATCCATAGAAATATGTTCCCACTTCCACTGGGGAACCTCTAGTGGCTGCAACTTGCCATGTGGATGCTGGTGCTCGGCCTTAACCCGGCGACAGGTCAAACACCTCTCAACTACCCACGCAACATCCCTCTTCATACAGGGACACCAGTAATCTCTCTTCAGGTCCAAATACATTTTAGTGGCCCCGGGATGGATCGAGAATATCGATCTGTGCGCCTCCTCCATCAGTATGCTACGTGCCCTGCCCATAAACGGCACCCAAATCCGACCATGAAAGGTCATAAGCCCTCGGCTATCGGTAACAAACTCGGATACCTGCCCAATCACCCGCTCTCTCTTACGGTTCTCCGGTCTCACAGCCCCTGTCAGGGCCTCTCAGATGGTATCCAATACCGGAGTCATCACCGTCATCCTTATACATATATCTCGTATCGGGGCACTCTCCTCCCTGCAGCTCAGGGCATCGGCTACAACGTTAGCCTTGCCCGGGTGGTACAGGATCTCACAGTCATAATCCTTTACCACATCCAATCATCTCCTCTGGCGCATGTTCAGGTTGGGCTGATCCATCAGATACTTCAAACTCTTGTGGTCCGTGTATATGGTACACCGAACCCCATACAAATAATGGCACCATATCCTGAGGGCGAACACCACTGCCCCCAACTCCAAATCGTGGGTGAGATACCTCGTCTCATGAGGCTTCAGCTGCCTCGATGCGTATGCTATCACGTGCCCTCTCTGCATAAGCACCGCACCCAACCCCGATATAGACGCATCACAGTAAACCACAAAATCATCCATTCCTTCCGGAAGGGCTAACACTGGGGATTCGCATAATCTCTGGCGAAGCGTCTCAAACGAGGTCTGCTGCTCTGGACCCCAAGTAAAAGCCACACCCTTCCGGGTCAATCTGGTGAAGGGTACGGCAATCTTGGAGAAATCTATGATAAATCTCCGATAATAGCCGACCAGCCCCAGAAAACTCTTGATCTCGGTGGGGGATCTCGGCACCTCCTAACTCATAACAACCTCAATCTTTACCGGATCGACCAATATCCCATTCTGATTAATGAGATGCCCCAAGAACTGGACCTCTCGTAACCAGAAATCACACTTGGAGAATTTGGCGTAAAGCCTCTCCGATCTCAATACTCCAAGGATCTCCCTCAGATGCTCCTCATGCTGCTCTCTGGATCTCGAATAAGCAAGAATATCATCGATGAACACAATCACCGATAGATCCAACATCGGCCTGCATACTCGGTTCATGAGATCCATGAACGCTGTTGATGCATTGGTGAGCCCAAAAGGCATCACCACAAACTCGTAATTCCCATAACGAGTCATAAACGCCGTCTTCTGGATATCCTCATCACACACTCTCATCTGATGATATCCAGACCTCAAGTCTATCTTGGAGAACCAAGACGATCCCTGCAATTGATCGAACAGATCATCGATCCTCGGTAATGGATAACGGTTCTTGACCGTCAACTTGTTCAACTCCCGGTAATCAATGCACATCTGGTGTGAACCATCCTTTTTCTTGACAAAAAGGATCGGCGCGGCGAGCTACTCGGTCGTATGAACACCTTCCCCAGCAGCTCCTGAAGCTGCGAGGATAACTCCTGCATCTCTGGTGGCGCAAGGCGGTAGGGTGCCTTGGCAATAGGCGCCGCTCCCGGAACCAAATCGATGCGAAACTCCACCTGCCTCTCGGGAGGCACACCCGACAACTCCTCAGGGAAAACATCCGGGAACTCTCGCACGATCGGTACCTCACCGACCGAACTCGGCCTCTCTGCGGCAACTTGTGTATCCATCACATAGGCTACAAACCCACTACAGCCCTGCTGTAGACTCTATCTCGCTCTGGCAGCCGAACAAAATGCTGACCCAGATCGGGTACCCTCGCCATACACCGTAAGTACTCCCCCACTAGGGTCTTGTATGGTCACCAACTGCCGCTCACAGTCTATAACAGCTCCAAATCGGCTAAACCAGTCCATGCCCACGATGACACAGACGCCCCCCATCGCTATCGGTACCAGATCTATCGGAAACTCAACACCGAAAATCTCGAGTACACATCCTCGAATCACATCAGTAGCATAAACCGCTCGCTCGTCAGCTATAGAAACTCGTAGAGGTCGATTCAACGCCTCTCGTCAGATACTGATGTGCTGACTAAATGCTAATGACACGAAAGATCGACTCGCACCCGAGTCAAATAACACCAAAGCAGGTACATAACTCACAAGAAAAGTACCTATGCATACCACAATATAAGCACAATATCTCAAACTCAGTATAAGTAAATGAAAGAATACATACCAGCCACGACATCGAGCGCTGCGCGGACCTCCTCCGCTGTCAACTGAAAGGCTCTCCCGCGAGCCTTCGGTGCCTCGGCCTTCGCTGGCCGAGCCTCTGTAGCTCTAGCAGCAGGTACAGATCCCTGTGCTGATCCCTGATGCAGCTGTGGGCACTCGGCCTTCCGATGGCCAGTCTGGTTGCAGTGAAAGCAAACCACAAACCCCTTAGGGCAATCCCTCGCAAAATGCCCCTCTTTGCCACACTTGTAGCACACACCTGCTCTGCACACCCCCTCATGGCTCTTGCCGCACTTCCCACAAGTGCGGCCCCTCTGTCCTCCAGATCTCGAATCAGCGGGCTTTGCCCGCTTGGCTGCCGGCTGAGACTGAACCGACCGCCTGTCCCTCCTCTGAGACTCGGCCTCCTCCCTGGCCTGAGTCTCTAGCTCAATCTCCCTTTTCCGAGCATTTTCCCGGAGCTCGACAAATGTCTGGTATGTCGAGTTCGCCACGAACTCACGAATGTCTCTCCTCTGTATGCTCAGATATCGGCTCATACGTGCCTGCTCGGTAGACACGTGCTCATGGCAAAGCAATGCCCTCTCATGAAACATCCATGTAATCACAGTCACAGACTCCGTCCCCTGCTTGAGGGACAAGAACTCCTGCGCCAACCGTTCCCTCTCCACCGGGGGAACATACTCATCTCGGAACATGGTGGTGAACCTCTCCTAGGTCACCGATGTAATCTCCGCAGAAGTGAAATCAGCCGTCACAAACTTCCACCAGTCCTTCGCTCCCAAGCGAAGCTGGTTCAGTGCGAACCGTACCCTCAAATGCCCCGGACAAGAACAGGTGTAGAAGCATCCCTCAATGTCAGAGATCCACCTCATCGCGGCTATCGGATCCTGAGTCCCATCAAACTCTGGTGGCTTCGTGTTGCTGAACTCTCGGTACAGCAACAAGTCACCCCCCTGTGGCCTCGCGGCAGCGACAGCTGCAGTGGCTGCAGCAGCAGCCGCCTCAGTAACAACAACATATCTCTCGTCAAACGTCTCAATCAGCATGGTCTTGATAGACCCAAACATCTCCGGAATGGCATCCCGGATCGCTGCGGCCACCTCGTCATGTATCATCCGACGAATCTCCTCGTCGCTAACGCTACTGCTCTCTGGTGTGTGGCGTGTACCAACCATGATGTCTCTGAAACACAACACAAAAGAAATCAGAGACTCGCTCGAGTATACTCGCACTCGATAAATCAACCCTACTTGTTCCTTAGTACCCTAAGGATTCTTACTTGGACTGCTCACCGATCCGGTGTTTCCAGTAGTACGGGCCCTATACTACCTTCCACACCGCATCGGTATTCACCCCAAGTCCTCCTCCTAGGATCCCAGATCACAAGTACTCTATATCTCGCTATATATAGGCTACCCTCTAGTAGACCTCTCATAAGCTCCTCGCTGCTACCTACTCACTCTCGAAGTATCTCATAGTAGCAGTAATCTCCTAGGCTGAGGCATCATATATCAGGCCATTCTTGTCCTAAATATGAATACCTAGCCTACTCTAGCATGCATAGCATATCACATAATATCTCATAACACATAATGTAAAGGTATTTTGGGAAATCATCGTTCGGGCGCTGGATGACCGTACACACTGCTCCTTCTGCTTTTCTCAAAATCTTTTACTATTTTAAAAAAATTGTTTCTTTTATGAAAAATTTCCTCAAATCCTCAGTTTGAGTTCAGATACACCCGAAGGTGCATCCGAATCCCTCAAACCAAGGCTCTGATACCAAATTGTAACGACGTGAATTTTCAAAACAAATTTTCATTTTTAAACATAACATATCTCATAAAATAAACTCAAAACTCAATGTATCAGATGTTATCTCAGTAAAACAAATCCCAGAATCTCAAATACATAATACTCCATTAGTGTGTACAGATCATGCCGATGCCTTCCCGCGATCCTCGCTAGTACCTGAAACACATATCACATAACACGGTAAGCATAAATGCTTAGTGAGTTCCCCAAAATACCACATACAACACATAAGCCACTCGAGGCTATAACTCGGTATGACCCTCCGGTCAATGTGTCTAAGCGGGACCCTCTAATCCCGTAGCTCGTTGGACCCTCCGGTCCGGTCTAGCTCGTTGGACCCTCTGGTCCTGTCTATATCGTTGGACCCTCCGGTCCGGTCTGATTGAGGACCCTCTGGCCTCATAAGTCGTTGGACCCTCCGGTCCGGTCTATATAACACATAACATAAACATAACACAATCCACATAATCTCAATCATACACATAACAAATAAGACATAAGACCCTCTGGTCTGCACATAAATACCACTCTAGGTAATGTATAGTGAGAAGACTCACCTCGTATGATGTCTAGTAAACTCTCGTGCTCGATTTCCCCGATGTAGCCTACGCCTATCAAATGATAATATTTCTAATCAATACTCTCTTATATTCTCATCTCTAAAGAATGGGTAGAAGACCATTCTGCCCCTCCATGACCTCTCTTGAATCAGTCTGACCAAACCCTAAGGTCAACTGAAGTCAACTCCAGTCAACGGTCCAACTTTGACCAGACTCGTCGAGTGCACTCGGGTGACTCGGCGAGTCCATGCATGTCCTCTAAATCCTCCTAAGGCCTCACTCGACTCGTCGAGTTAACTTTTCACTCGACGGGTTACCACTGATCACGAATCGCGGTGCAACCCGATCCGACTCGTCGAGTCCTCTTATGGACTCGGCGAGTTTCCTCCATGGCAACACTCATTTGACCTTCTGAGGTCAGATATGTTTCTCTAACTTATAGATCCGACCTTCTAACAACCAAAAGTCACGTAAAGGTCCAATATTTAGGTTCATGCATCACACATATGGCTCTATTTGATGAAATAGCTCTTAAAATGACAACCTAGATTCAAAACTCCAATGGGACTGCATAAAGCTGGATGATTGGGACTCTCTGGACCTCTCAAGGTCCAGATCTAATGTCTATGCCTCAAAAGACTCCACATGCTCCATAATTTCTACTAAAAAGGGGATAAAGAAACCCTAGATTCAAGAATCTACTATATACACAAAGATAGGCATGAATTCATACCTCTAGCAGCAATCTCTGATGGAATGATAACATATATGAGCTCCTCAATCAGTCTAGCTTGAATCCCCTCCTTCGTTCTTGCAAGAATACACTAATGGTGATGTAGTTAGCTCCTTCTCTCATTCTCTATGCTCTCTGGTGCGTTAGGGTCTCTTAAGGGTGTAAGTGGCCGCCAATGAAGGCCATAAGGACGCTTAAATAGGGCACAGGCCCAAATATTTAGGGTTTCTGTCCACAGCGCGGACTCGTCGAGTCGACTCGCCGACTCGTCGAGTCCATTCATTAATCCGAGTCATCAGTCGCGATCCTACTCGATGAGTTTAGGCGTCAACTCGTCGAGTCCCTCTTCTTACCTCAAAAATAAATATTTAAATTATGATTCCTAGAAATCTAGATGTTACAATTTTCTTGAAGTCGATTTTTGTAAGTAAAAAGGGGAGAGTGCAATGCGCGTAATCGGCCGAGCTCAAGTGTTCTCAATGTTTTAGCCATGCTATGATATATATGGAAATTGATGTTAAATGGATTATTTGCTAAGAGTATGCTTTCAAAGTTGTACATACTTAGGATTGCATAGCCAGAGAATGAGGAAATCTGCCTTATTCTTGTTCCTTGTCTGGTTGTGGTTTAGCGTAGAAGCTTTATTTGACAACTATGTGATTCTCTTTGTGTAGAACTTGCATGCATAGGGCAACCTGCTGTGATTAATTCGAGTTTCTGGGTTGATGAGGATTGAGGAATCCTAGAATAGTCTAGGATCTGAGTTAGTGTTGTGCTTATGAGTCATGACTGGGTGAATTAGCGATATCAGGTATGACCTTGGGGAAGGTACATGTATCATACTGAAAGCACATGACCTGTACCCGAATCGATGACAGAGCTGGTAGCTCTTAGGATCCTGGTGAGGAGGAATCCATTTCGAATTCTTTATCATTGTTATTTGTGATATTTTCAGTTTGAGGATGGTGATGATCACACGAGGTTTGGGTTTAGGATCAGGATCAGGTTCAGGATCTGGTGTAGAGCCTATTGATGAGAAGTTGCACAATCTTATCGCAGTCGAGGTTACTCGCATCATACTTGATGCTACCCGATGATCTTTGGTACCGTCAAGGAGGGAATCATGGAGGAGCGGCTCATATCATTCCGACCCGAGATTGCTACAGGCCATATTAGGGCCCGAGCTCCCTCGTTCATGGAGTTTAAGGCGTGTGGAGGGCCTGAGTTCTTTGGGGTCAGGGATCCCATCATTAGTCGATGTTGGGTGGCAGACATGGAGAATGCCCAACACACGAGCTTTTGCCCTAAAGCGGCAAAGGTGGGGTTCGCATCTTGTATGTTGAGGGATTGAGCACGAGACTGGTGGGATGAGGTTACCCGCGAGGTGGGATCAGCAGGTGTGGCTGAGATGACTTGGGAGGAGTTTGTGAGGAGGTTTGATCAGGAGTTTGCACCATCCATCGAGGTGCAACATTTAGTGAGAGAGTTCCAGGATTTACAACAGACTACTGAGACTGTGGCGGAGATCACCGCCAAGTTTCGGGAGAGGGCACTATTGGTTCCGCAGTACGCTGCGGATGAGGAGATGAAGAAGATGAGGTATCATTCCATTCTGAGGGATGACATTCAGGAGTTTGTGAGCTTTTCGGGGTGCAAGACCCTGAATGACATGGTGGTGAAGGCCCGAGAGCAGGAAATTGAGTTGGAGCTTAGGCCAAGAAGCCTAAGACCTTCGATCCTCCCAGCAGGGGCCAACAGGGCCGTGGCCGGTGTGCCAAGTGCGGTAAGCCGCACAGTGGAGCCTGTCGAGCAGCAGGCTCGGAATGTTATATATGTGGCCAGCCGGGTCACATGAGCTGGGATTTTCGCAAGAAGGGCTTGATTTGTTTCCACTGCAGCCAGACCGGTCATAAAAAGGCCGATTATCTGAGGTTGGTTAGAGGAGGAGGAGGAGCGGTGACGGCGGTTGCGCCCTCCACGATGAGGATTACTGATGGCCGCCTGATCAAGGCGGAAGCTCTTGCGGTGAAGAGCCATGCATTTCAGTTGACTACAGAGGAGGACCGAGTAGCACCAGACGTCGTGACTGGTATGTGATCTATTCCTATCTTATTTATGTTACTGTTTATGCTTATATGGTTATGATTTTGTATAGGGACCTTCTTGGTCAATGGTTTGTCGGCTCATATTTTTTTTGATTCAGGGGCTACCCGATCATTTGTATCCCTTGTGCTTAGCAAGAAGTTCCAAGATGCCCAAGGGACTTTGGATTCTCCACTCGAGGTGGAGATTGCGGATAACCACATCGTGAGTGCTGCGAGGGTATTTCGGGGGAGTGTTCTGAATATGTTTGGGGTGAGCTATCCTATCGATTTGGTTATGATTCCCTTGCAAGAATTGAAGGTGATCATCAGGATGAATTGGTTCGGGCCCAATGGGGCCATGATAGATTGCGAGCGTCAGCTGGTGAGAGTTCAAACCTATCACACCCCCAAACCAGACGGCGGAAACGTCCGGGGGTGGATGACTTCATTTGTAGTATCATAACACATGCATTATAGTAATCAAAGTACAAACTACCATTACATTAATAAGTATAAGTTTTACATGTGTTCAATAATTGTATATTGACACCAAAATAGTTAATCAAAAGATAGAACACATGACTGAAAACAGCTCCGTCTTCTCAAAAGCTCGGGGAGTACCTGTCTACTGATTCCCTGCGAATACAAGTAATTTGAAAAGCGAGTATCAACATATAGTTGAGTGAGTGCATAAGTATATATGTTTGAAAGCTTGTTTTTTGTTCTTTGAATAAGTAAACTGTTCCAGAAAATCCTATATTTTCTGATGTAGATGAAAAGTAGTTTTATTCCCATAAAACTGTTGTGTTTGTAAACTACTGTTCTACTATTTGTATTCCTTTGTAAAATCTGTAAAAGTGAATGTGCCTGGCTCCACCAGCTGTTATTGTAAACTGTAATGTAATACTGTTAATTGTATCTTTGTAAAACTAGTACTTTGAAAATGTACTCATGTTTAGTTAATTATACACTAACCATATTGTTAATATCTTTTTAATGAGTTATTATAACCATACTATGACTAGATGGCCTGATATGACGTATTGTAGACGTCGGAACTGTTGATAACAATTGTCACTCATAGGCGTGTATGCCCCGCTGTAGCTAGCAGTCTGAGTGCGGGGTTGTCAATCCCATATAGATTTATACACACTTGTTTCGATCCCCGACTGGAGATTCTGGTTATAATATCAGGACTTTAACTATGTTGTTTACATAAACAACCTGAACACATTGACTCCTAAAAAGCATATAGACGTTACGTGTATAATAGCAATGAAAACCCAATCATTCTGAAATAAATGATTGATAGTAAGTTCCTTGTTTAGCATACTTGAAATGTATTTGCAAGTTGCATAACCTTGTTTAGTTTTGAATCAAACCATGTTCTTGTAAAATAGTGCAACCTTTGTTTTATGTAAAATAGTGTGCTCTTGAATACTTGACTCGTGAGTTAGTGTTCTTGAATCATAAATTATACCTATTATAATTTATATGTACGTTCTGCATTGTTACTAACTGTTCATGAATGCAACCCTTTGCTCAACATGTTACAAAGGGTATTGAATACCGAATGAAATTACCTTTTATATTTATATACATATACAATTATATATAACTAAAATTTAAACGACATTCAGCCAAATAACCGATACCCTAAGTCCACATCCAAAGAAGGAAAATGAAATAAAGCGAGTTGTCAGTCCTAAGCCCTTTAAAGCTTATATATATATATATATATATATATATATATATATATATATATATATATATATATATATATATAATATGATTTTTTGGAAAAAATATAAGTTTAGAAAACATTTTAAAGAGTTTAACATTTTGAAATACTTTTGGTGACTTGATGTCACTTTAACACAATTTAAACCATTTGATTTGAAGATAATTGAAATCCATTTTGTAAGATATTTTGAAACCATTTATTTGTAACACCAAATCCTTGTGTTAGACTTGTATTCCCCCCTTAAAATTGTAAAAACTATGAAAATACGGGGGTATGAACTCACCTTTTAGAGGGTGATTCAAATGATGATTTGATATAGGATGTTTATTTCCACAAGTGAAATCCCGTAGCAAAACGAGTCCTATATAGCAATTTGTATTGCATATATGCAACCATTTAGCAAGTATAATCATAGGAATGATTGGAAATCGGGTAAATTTGTAAGTATAACTTACAAATAGAAGTGTTTGAAGCTAGAATGGAGGCTGCATAGTGTTCACGGCTAGGAGGGGTTCATGGCCCTATGAAGGGTTCATGGCCCTGTATGTGTTCACGACCCAGTGTTCTTGAGTGAATGAAGAACACCTGATGATCCTAAGCAAGTTTCTAAGAAGATTCAAAGGTTTTCTGTTGGGTGTTCTTCGTGTTCTTCACGTGTTCTTCGTGAAAACTAGAGAAATTAACAAGTTTCAATCTAGTATAAGGTGATTGAAAGAGGTTCTTGAAATGATAACAAGATCAAGATTTGATATCTGTTATATCTTGTGAAGAACTAGTGATTATCGTGTGAAATGAAGAGAAATGATAAGTTTAGCATGTTCTTGAGGAGAAAGGATGTTCTTCGTGTTCTTGGCTGATGATACTTGAGAGAAAAGAGTTGAAATTTTGTTTGGAAGTGTAGAAAATGAAGTAAAATCAGCTGAATTGTATATATATGCGAGGGTTCACGGCCCGAGGGGTTCACGGCCGTGAACCTTGTACACAGTCCGAAGCTAATCACGGCCCGAAGCCGTTCATGGCCTCGTTCATGGTCCGAAGTCGGCTAGTAGTTAACGGTTGCGAGATCTCGGTCCGAAGGGAAAGAAGGAAGGGATGTGGTGCAAAATTTCTCGTATCACACATATACCATTCTTAAGCACCTAATATTCCTTAGTGTTTTTAGCATGAAAAGGTCAATAATTTAACCTTAATAAAAATCCAAACAAATAAAGAGGACTTTAGTTGACCCAAGTTTGACTTTGGTTGACTAGGGTTGACCTTACAAGTAGAAAATAACAGGATGTTACATTATCCCCCCGTTAAAGAGAATTTTGTCCCGAAATTAGGACTATAACGTTACAAAAAGATTAGGGAAAAAGATGAGGATACTTCTATTGCATTTGATCCTCCCGCTCCCAAGTGAATTCAGGTCCCCGTTTTGCATTCCAGCGAACATTCACTATTGGGATACGACTTTGTTTAGTTTGTTTGACTTCCCTGTCCATGATCTCTACTGGTTCTTCCACGAAGTGGAAGTTCTCGTCTAACTTGATCTCCTCGAGTGGAATCACAAGTGTCTCGTCAGACAGACACTTCTTTACGTTCGATACGTGGAAGGTAGGATGTATGTTGCTAAGTTCTAGAGGTAGTCAGAGTTTGTAAGCTACAGGGCCAATTCTTGCGAGAATCTCAAAAGACCGTATGTACCTTGGATTTAGTTTGCCACGCTTTCCAAAGCGTATCATGCCCTTCCAGGGTGAGACCTTCAACAAGACGCGGTCACCAATCTGGAATTCTAAGGGTTTTCTCCTTTTGTCAGCGTAGCTTTTCTGTCTATCTCTGGAAGCTTTAAGTCGCTCTCGAATTTGTACGATCTTCTCCGTGGTTTCACAAATGATTTTCGGACCAGTGAGAGTAATGTATGGAACTTGACCTCTAGCTAGTTGCGTATCACCCACTTCAGCCCATCACAGAGGTGATCCGCACTTACGACCATAAGGGGATTTGAATGGAGCAGCCTTTATGCTAGTGTGATAACAGTTGTTGTAAGAGAATTCGACAAGGGGTAAATGAGTATCCCATGCCTTTCCAAAGTCTATCACACCTGCTCGCAACATGTCTTCTAGAGTTTGTATCGTCCTCTCACTTTGTCTGTCAATTTGTGGATGGTAGGCTGTACTCATATCCAACCTAGTTCCTAGCGATTTTTGTAAAGATTGCTAGAAACGAGAAGTGAAACTACTATTTCTGTATGAGATAATAGATATTGGCACACCATGCAGTCTAACTATCTCTCTGAGATATGTTCTTGTTAGCTTCTCCATCTTGTCAGTTTCTTTTATTGGCAAGAAGTGTGTGGATTTGGTCAATCTATTCGACGATCACCCAAATAGTCTCATAACCACCCGATGTCTTGGGTAACTTAGTTATGAAATCCATCGTAATCCGCTCCCACTTCCATTCAGGGATTTCAAGCTGTTGCAGCAGACCTGAAGGTTTCTGGTACTCTACCTTCACTTTAGCACAAGTAAGACACTTACCCACAAAGGTAGCAATCTCGACCTTCATGTTAGGCCACCAGTACAATTTCTTAAGGTCCATATGATGGGTTTTTGTGCATAAGAACAATCCTATGTGCTCATACAAACCCTAATGCTTAGATCTAGGTTTCTCTATTGTACATGCTTTGAATCCAAGACTTACAAACCCTAGATCTATCAAATAAGAACTGAAATAAGGGTTTAGTAATTACCTTTGATTGTTATATAGCAATAACAATCAATCCTTGCTTTGATTTGCTTCAGAAAGCTTGGTGCCTCAAGTGTTGCACCTCTAATGGAGTCATAAACACCACTAAGCAACTAGGTGAAGAAGGAGAATAGAGGAGGCACCAAAAACGTTTGGAAACCCTAGAGGAACTCTTAGCCACGTTTTTGGGGCATAGGGGTCCTATATATACATGTAGGCTATTAGGGTTTGCAACTAGGAAACTCTAATCTGACTGATTAAGCCCTAAGCAGTCCAATGGACCATTCCAGAAGGCCCTTGGACGATTTCTTTATGGTCCTCCATATAGAATTCGTCCATTGCCATCTAATGGATCCTAAGCCCAACTTTGTAACTATCTTATAATTACAATATCAGTCCCCTTAATTTAATTAATCTCCTTTAATCACAAAATTAATTCTTGACTAATATTAATTAAACAATATGATTTCTCCTTTAATATATTATTCTTATAATATATTAATAAATCATAATTAAACCTTTCTCTCTCCTTAATTCATCCTACATATTGCTATGGTGAAGGCAACCCAAAAGGACCATGCTCATAATCAGGTCAAGTACATACCAAAATAGTTATGGACTTAGATACTAATCCAACAGTCTCCCACTTGGATAAGTCTAATAACTATTTTGCATAACTTCAGAACCTGATCAGCAATCGTAGCTTTCAAAAGCCACTGTCAACTCTGATCTTATCAGATACGCATGTCCTTTAGATAAGGGATTATATATTCCTCCATTCTACAAGATATCGTATAGACATGAGACATGGATTGAAATCATTCTCTCAGTCTATGTGTCGTTTCCCGATTTCCGATTTATGACGACTGACTAATTGAACAAATCAAATCAGTCCTGGCCCGGCCGAGCACTTTCCTTTGTCATCACTAAATCATCAAGGGGCCCACAGATATCGCTTTTATCCCACCTTGGGTAAAAGGAATGGATAAACTTTGACTCAAATGCTTGCTTGCACCTACTAATCGAATCACACACAACAATAAGTTTTATAACACCAAGTTACTGGTGCGTTTACTTATCATCAATGTGCAATCGACCAGCAAATAACAACTCACACGTCTCGGTTTCAAGAATATACAATGTTATCATCTCACCAATCACTCGTGATAAAACCATGAAGTGATTCAAGTGAGCGTGGGTTTAATCCAATACTTTAATCTTATCAAAGCACTCATGAACTCTGCAGCAAACTTGTGCTATGTCTAAACACTTTAGACAATCTACAGACAGATTCATGACAGTCTTCCTTCATACTTACTTCCAACGTATGACCGACTGTGGAGGTTCGAATAACCTAGTTATTCTGGAAGTCAAAACATGCAAAATGAAATGCAATAATAATATTAATCCTATATGGTCCCAAAACTTTTGATCGTAAATAAAAACACTTTTATATAAACGCCATATTGATTACTCATTATTCATTGCTTACTATTTCAGAAAATCAACTTATTACTCGAATTATAACCACAATTGTCCCATGCTCCAAGCATACACACTTTGGTTTCCTATGGTCCATACTTTGTGAAATAGATCAATTGAAAACTTTTCCAATGAAAAATCATTTCACAATCCCCAATCCTTATTATTAGTATAAGAATACCAAATTCTTGCCACTTTTAGAATATGTAAGATTCTAACATCTTATGCAATGATTCTTTCGTAATGTCATAGCACAAAAGTCACCAAGACTTGGCCAATGAAATCACAAAGTACTCTATCAGAAATTGTTACAAAACAATTATATAGATGTGATGTGTCTTACTCAAAGTACATTCCTTCGAACGTCCTTTTGCATAAAAGTTTCTAATCTACATAGATTCTTAATTTTCAACTCCCATTTATGGAAACATTTCCATATTTGCCATATGACAACTCATTCTTAATAGAATCTTATCTATTCATAATAATGTCAATATAGTCCATCCAGTACTATACTTCCAACTACTCACAAACGACAAATCCTCAGTGAACCTCAGATCGTCCTTTGATAGTTGTTTAATTATTTTAGTCAAAACCAATTCTAGTCCCTTTTCCCTCTTAATGCCCTAGACATTTGGAAAATTTTAGAATGGTCAAATATTATAGCATATGCAATCGATCCTATACCCGAAGCGTATTGGACACGATGCGATTCATGAAACCACCGAAATTTGGTTTCCAGATCCGATTCATGAAACAGTAGACTCCATCTGTTGGAACCTGAAAGTGAACCTCTAGCAATCCTAAGTACCCATTCCGAAGTGTGTATGTTCCGAAGTGGAGAATAGTCCGCAATCTGTCCGGACCTGGAGAGAAGAAGATGAGAAGTTCAGAAGTGAAGGCATTCCGGAATGGACATCATGTCCGGAATGTATGCTGATTCGGAGTCATTGTATTTTTGTCTTTATGTACTTAATGATATTTGTCTTTGTATTCATAGGACTTAGTCTTTTTGTAATGTTAGACAATCAGATTGTCAGGAACATCTCTATTGTTCGGTCCTATGTTAGTTTCCTAGTTTATTCATTGTAACCTTTACTCCTATTTATAGGAGCTTTCAATACAAGTCAAAACGGATCTTTCACTCATTTTTGGCATTCACTAAGTTACTATAATTCTCTCAAAAACATTCTTCTTGTTCTTCATTTAATACCTTTACCTCGATCATTATCTTCTTTCTTCATTTATGAATTGAATACTTTGTTAAGTAAATCTATTCAGACTTGACTGGTCTTGCCAGACTCAACTAGAACTCACATTAGTAAGCAGGCATTGATCTTAAGCATTCACTCAAGGTTTGAGTTTTCAAACCTTGTCCTTGCGCATCAGATCACGTTCTTGTTCTCTCAATTGGTATCAGTGCTTGGGTGGTTGTCCTTTGAATCCATAAGATCAGATTATCATTGATTCGAAATTACCTTGGTATTTCAATCATTTCTGTGTTTAGCATAAAAGTTCTTCTATATACCACTTTTGCTCAAGATATCTTAACTTCAATGGCTGCTTCTAATCCTCAACAAATGTATTCAATGCAAATCGCAAACAGTGTAGGCTGCCCTACTCGTGCCCCATTGCTGGTTGTCGAAGAATATGATCATTGGAAAGTAAGAATGGAGAGATTTTTACTTGGAAAAGAAAAAGGTGAATCCATCTGGAGATCCGTCAAAGAAGGCCCACATGTTCCAGTTCGAACAATCATTAGAGATGCTGCTGCAGCTCTCTTGGGTCAAGATGAACAACGACAAGCACCACTAACCGCTGATGATCTCGAAAAAATGCATGCTGATCAAGTTGCCTTCTCTGAGATGGTGTTTGGTGTTCCTCCTTCTCTCTTTGAGCACATCAAACTGTGCAAGTCTGCTAAAGAGATTTAGGACACACTCCAAGATTTGTTTGAAGGATCAGAGAATATGAATGATAAGCGGTTGACTTCGGTTGTAAATGAGTTTGACACATTCACTACCACTCCTGGTGAATCTGTTGCCTCAGCTTCAAACAGATACTGAATCGTTGTCAACAACATGACAACTCATGGAATAGTCCGAACTCCTCTTGAGTACAACCTCAAATTCATCAACAGCCTCAGAAAGGGATGGGGAAACGTGAAGTCCTGTCTTCAGAGAAATGGATCTCTGAAAAAGCTCAAGCTCTATCAACTTTTTGATGAGCTCCAAGGTCATGAATCGAACGTTGCTCAAACTTTAAAATAACTCTCCGGAGGTCCTCTTGCCTTAATCAGCTCCTATGAGCCTCCTCAAACCTCCAACCCAGACACTTCAGACTCGCTCACTGCTGCTGTTCCTTTTGCTCCTTCTATTCAACCATCACTTCCTACTGCTCCGGTTCATTTCAACTCCAATTATCCTCCTATGGAAACTTTGAACCTTGACGAGACCGAATCTGAACTCCGGTTCCAGCAAGAATTTGCTTTACTTTCCATGAAGTACAATCGTCCTTTCAACAAACACTACAATAACCGATTCCAAAGTCCTCACCAAAATAACCGATTTCAAGCTCCTCACCAAAACAATCATCAACCATTCAACAAACCTTTTGAAAACCCTCCTGCTTACAAGCCAAATCTTCCTAATCAAGATCACACTTCGGAACCTCCACAGATTCCGAAATCCGAAAAACCAAAAATTGTTTGTCACAAGTGCGCACATGCAAATCACTTTGCCAAAGATTGTTTAGCCGAATTCCCACAGAAACCAAAGATCAAGGACTCTGCTTACTACGTACATTGTGCTCAAGAATTGGCTGAGAGTGAAAAGGCTTTTGTTACAACTGTGTCAAGGGATGTGGAAGGATACTGGTCGTCTGGGGATGATGATAATATAACTACTGGCAGAAATATGTGTCTCATGGCTCGACAAGAAATTGAGTGTGATGATGGCTATTGGTCATCTGGTTCTGAAAGAGACGATGAAGATGCTGAACCCAACTACTACTACATGGCTACCAACGATCCACCAGGGAAAAACATCATTCAACAGGTAAAAATTATGATTACTGAAAATAATTTTTATTTATCTATCTGTGAACCATATCTAACTCAGATCCAATCAGACATGAACATCATTTACAAAGCCTATGAGTCAGCCATAGAAGCTAGTGAGAAGAAGGTAATCAAATTGAGTCGTCTTAGGTTACGTTTTGAGGATAAGAAGTTAAAAATAGAGTCCTTAGAACGTGAACTTGTAATGTCAAAAGATGAATGTATCATTTTGAAAGACAAATGTGAAATTACCTACTCTAAAAGAACTGTCTTGATTTCTGATAATAAACGTCTCAATGCTAATATAGATGCTTTGCACAATTCCATTGATATGCTTGAAGCAAACGAACGGATGACTCATAATTTTCGTCATCCATGGTCCAAAGCACCTGGCCTCGGAAGTCAGTTTCCGAAGCCTATTGCTCGTCCCTTGAAGGAGTTGCAAAACCTGACATTTATGGGAGAGGTTCCGAACATCAAACATTCGGACACCCCAGTTTCTCCTTGTCACCCCTTCTTGAGACCATAGACCATTTTGCATCCTTAATTCCTGAGTTTCAACCAATCGTTGTCAAGTGTCCTGATTCCACGCCTCTTCCGCCTCTGACAAACCTGGACCTGAATCGGACCACGGAATTCCATCACAGTGTTTCAGATAGGATAGATCATATTCCGAACATTAGTCCTCCTAACAACTGTGTCATTGAGGAAATCATTCCGCTAACAACTGAAACCACTACCTCTGAGTTTTTATGGGCATCCTTAGATGATAAAGTTGAAACTTCAAGCTGTGTCTCCTCTGATTCTTGCGAATCTGAATCCTTAGTTATCTAAAAAACAAAGTTGGTTCCCATTGACCCCGAGTTTAGTAATCCATCTGCTGGAAAAACTTCAAAATCATTGTTTCAATCCAAGAAAAAACCAATGCTCAATAGGAAGGATGTGGTAGATCCTAATGTGGAAGCTCGGAATGCTCACAAAAAGGAAGTCAAGTCTAGATAAAATTCCAGGTTCCTTGAGAACTCCAAAAAGAGTGTATCTCGGAACTCTCGTTCCTCAACTCCTAGTCAAAACTCCTTCGCTCCCACTAAGATCCTCAAGAGACCTTTAATCTTTTCTAGTCCAGTTGAACCAAAGAAAGTTGCCAGTTCTACTCAAGCTAAATCTCGTGTAAACACCACCTCCGTCCAAAACACTCTTCTTCGGACTGTTTCATTTGTTTTCATTGCTAAATCTGATGGCACGATTTTTAAATCTAATTCTTCAAAAACCAATGTGCCATCAAACAAATCAAAAAGCACCAAGAAAACAACTGTTTCAAAATCTTCAAAACAAAATTTAGTGTGGAAAGTCAAATCTCGAACTGATGAAATTTTGGTTCCGAAAGTATCAGTCGTTCCCACCTCTTCGGAAGCTCATATTCCGAAGCGAACAAATCCAGAAATCCAAGTCATGAAATATGATTATTGGATTGATGAAAGAACCATGTCTTTTTGTTTGTTTCCTAAGGAATCTAGAAACAAACCTTCTAAATCCTCGATTTCTCATAAGTCACTTCCCAAGCCTAAGAATCGTGCCCTTGTCCCAAAATCTAACTTGGTGCCTAAAAACTCCACCATTCACTAATTTCGCAGGCACTCTGTGCTTCGGAGCAAGAAACCATATGGTATATTGATAGTGCTTACTCCATGCACATATCGGGGCAGAAGGACTTTCTGCGAGATCTAAAGCTTGCACCAAATGTTGGATATGTAACATATGGCAGCAACTCAAACTCTCAAATCCGAGGTTATGGCATCCTTACAAATGGCAATTTCTCAATTTCGAACGTGGCATATGTAGCTGACTTAAAATACAACTTGATAAGTGTGGCTCAACTCACTGATGCAAATCGTCGAGTGGAATTCTGCAAGAAACATAGCTATATCATGACTGAAGACCGAAAAGAATGCTTGATCAAGTCCAACCGCAACAAGAACATGTACCCCTTGATATCAACATGATCATTGGCAATCCCCGGCTGTGCTTACTCTCCAAAGCCATTCCTGACGTCAGTTGGTTATGGCACTGAAAGCTTGCTCACTTGAACTTCAGATACATGAATGATCTTGTTTCAGGCAAAATGGTCAGAGGTCTGCCACTCCTCAAATTCGAGAATGATCATTTATGTGCAGCATGTGAGTGTGGTAAGCAGTCAAAGAAAGGGCATCCCGTCATCATTGAAAAATCAATCTCAGAACCTCTAGAACTTCTACACATTGATATGTGTGGACCATCAACAGTGGAAAGTTTACATCACAAAAAGTACATTCTTGTGATTGTAGATGATTTCACTAGGTTCACTTGGGTTTTCTTCGTCAGGCTAAAGTCAGAAACAGCCTACGAGCTCATAAATTTTATCAAAGGAATATAAGTTCTCATCAAACTCCCAGTAAGACGCATCCGAAGTGACAATGGTTCGGAATTCACAAACTCCACCATTGAGAACTTCCTTACCGAGAAGGGCATTGACCACAATTTTTCTGCTCCATACACTCCTCAACAAAATGGTGTAGTCAAACGAAGGAATAGAACTTTAGTTGAAGCTGCTCGATCAATGCTCAATTTTGCAAATCTTCCACTCTGTATTTGGGCTGAAGCCATTTCTACTGCATGCTTCACTCAGAATAGAAGTATCATCAATCGACGTCTCAACAAAACAACGTATGATGCCATGAATGGTCGGAAGCCAACAATCTCATTTCTGCATGTTTTCGGATGCAGATGCTTCATCAAGAACAACCGTGATCAACTTACCAAGTTTCAATCCAAAGTTGATGAAGCTATTTTTCTCGGGTACTCCTTAAAATCAAAGGCTTATCAGGTCCTCTATCGACGTACTCGAGTTATTGAAGAAAGTTTTGATGTTACCTTTGATGACAATTTTGTTTGGAATTCTGGTCCCACTCATGTTACCACTCACATTATGGAGTCTGATGCTCCTCCTCCGGAATGTCCGAACATTCAAGTAATTCATGAAGTAGATTTTGATACTCTATTTGGACCCTCCGAAACAGCCCTTGATTCGGAATCTATAATAAGGCACAACTCGACTCCTGGAGTTCCTGTTTCTCAAAATGTCTCTGGTCCGATCCCTAGTCTTCATCCATTTGATTCCGAACTGTTTCAACCTTCTCAGGTTGAGGGGGAGAATGGTCAACCTTCCCTTGAATCAAATGTGGATGGATTCCAAGATGCAGCACCTGACTTCGATGATTCAAATCCGATCAACATTGATGATAATGAAAACTATTTGAGTTCCCTTATGATGATGATGTCAACCTCTCTGGTTCAGAAGTTCAGGGGGAGCATCATCCTCAAGTTCAAACCATTCAGGGGGAGCAACTAAATCCTATTGTTGACATCGGCTCGTCGGCTGCTCAAGAACTTCCAAGGTTACATGTTTGGACCAAAGATCATCCTCCGAACCAAGTAATTGGAAATCTGAATGCTGGTGTACAAACTAGATCTGCTGCAAATCTTCAAAACGAATGTCTCTTTTCAGCATTTATATCTATGGTTGAACCCAAATCCATAAAAGAAGCACTTGAACATGCTGATTGGATTACAGCCATGCAGGAAGAATTGGCGGAATTTGATAGAAATGAAGTGTGGTCTCTCGTCCCTCCTCCTCAGAATCATCCCATTGTTGGTACTAGATGGGTGTTTCGAAACAAGTTAGACGATGCAGGAGTTCTCATCCGAAATAAAGCAAGACTGGTGGCCAAAGGTTTTACTCAGATTGAAGGGCTCGACTATGATGAGACCTTTGCTCCTGTTGCACGACTGGAAGCTATCAGAATCTTCCTTGCTTATGCGGCTCACAAAGGCTTCAAAGTTTACCAAATGGATGTCAAAAGTGCTTTTCTAAATGGTGAACTTGACACTGAAGTATATCTTCAACAGTCTCCCGGATTCATCAACCTCACATTTCCGAATCACTGCTACAAACTCCGGAAGGCAGTCTATGGCCTCAAGCAAGCTCCTCGCGCATGGTACGGGACCCTCACCGACTTTCTCAAGCGCTCTGGTTTTCAAAGAGGTGTTCTAGATCCTACACTATTCCAAAGATCAAATGGAAAGCATCTCATGCTGGTTCAAATTTATGTGGACGACATCATTTTTGGATCTACGGATTCATCAATGGTTGAAGACTTTGCTAAGCTGATGATCAATCGATTCCAAATGAGCATGGATCGGGAGTTAAGCTTCTTTCTTGGTCTCCAACTCAAACAGACTAACCGATGAATCTTTATTCACCAAGAGAAGTACATTTCGTAACTCCTCAAAAAGTACTCAATGGACACATGTGCCTCTGCTAAGGTACCCATGGGCTTTGGTCACAAGATCTTTGCCAACCCTTCAGGTGTTGCAGTCGATGAAAAGAAATACAGAGGAATGATTGGATCTCTGCTCTATCTCACAGCTAGTCGTCCGGACATCATGTTTTCTACATGTTTGTGTGCTAGATTTCAAGTCAACCCTAAGATGTCTCATCTTTTGGCTATCAAGAAAATTTTCCGATACCTTAAAGGTACTAAGAACCTCGGAATCTGGTACCCAACAAATGAGAGTTTCCTACTTTAAGCTTACTCAGACTCAAATTATGGTGGACTACAACTAGATAGGAAAAGCACATCAGGTGGATGTCAATTCCTAGGTGGACAATTGGTTAGTTTGGCATCCAAGAAACAGAACTGCATTGCTCTCTACAGCCGAGGCTGAATATATTGCCGCTGCGAGCTGTACCTCTCAAGTTCTATGGATGAAATCTCAACTCTTGGATTATGGTTACCGCTTTCAACGCATTCCTATCTATTGTGACTCTCAAAGTGCTATTGCGATTTCTCACAATCCAATTCAGCACTCCGTGACGAAGCACAATGACATAAGGTACCATTTCATTAAAGATCATCTTTTGAATGGTAACATTGAACTCATTTTTGTTCCATCTGATGATGAGATTGCTGATATCTTTAATAAGGCATTAGACGAAACCAAATTCAATGGTTTTCTAAACAAGATGGGTATGATGATGCCAGATCCTCAGTTCTTTCAAAAGACTTGTTCTCTTTGATGGAAGTATTCGAAAGAAAATTGGTTTCGATCTTAAAATTTCTTTTCTCTCAGAACTACTTTCTCTCGGAATACATAAGATCATTTCACTTGTCTATATTTCTAACCATCTCTTGAGCTTAAAGCTGTACAGTTCACCCTGATCATTTATTGTTCTAAGTCCACATAGTCCTCATAATCTTATTTTGCATCTCGGAACTTACTTCATAATAGCATCCCAGAATTCCACTCCAGAAAGGTATTGTATTCTCTACTTCGGAATTTCTCAAAATTGACTCTGGAAGTTTTCTCAAATCTTATTCTGGAATGTCTATCAACTCTCTTTTGGAAACTTCATTTTTTTTTTAGAATTTAAAATCATCATTTTGGAATGTTGCTCCGGAATTACAATCAATTTTTGACTAAGGAACCTAAAAAGTTTTCACTTCGGAATTTTCAAAACTCCAGATGATGTTTCACTCCCGATTTCTCAAATCATTGCTCCGGAATCTCAAATATTTTTTAACATCAAACTCACTCCGGATCAATTCCTATTATGGATCTTTCTCAAAAGAAGGTGTTTCAGAACTCAACACTTTACTTTCCGGTCCTTAATGAGTCCGGAATCAAACATCCGGAATACCAAAGGTTTATAAGGTGAAACGTTTGCAACGGTTACTTTTTGAGGATCCTTATCCTATCTTCCTTGATTTTCATCCCACGATTGCACGTCTCCTTAAAGCAACCATCGAATCGTCGTTTGGGTTTTCCACTTCTAGCTACAATCTACCCAACCTTTCCCTTCTCAAGTCACCTCAACCCCCAAAAGCGGCTACTCATCTAATGCAACCCGTTTTGCATTCGGACCCTCATCATTACATTTCTTAACCCGACCCATTTCCCTTACCTATAAATATCCATTCAAAACCCCTTTTACCTCTTTACGCTCTCAAAATCCCCAAACCTTGAAATTCTCTCAGTGTTCTTCATGTTCTTCAAGCTCTCATCAACTGCAACAACGACTTCCCCATAGAAACACACTCAAACTGCTTCCACTCCAAGGAAATCGATTGCTAAGAAGAAACATTCCAAGGATTCTTCTTCATCTGCTGCACCAGAACCATTTCTCAGGGATACCACTCAACTCTTTTCCCTAAACCCCATGGATTACGATGAATCAATCAGGGTTATGATCGAGTTCACCGCCAATCATCCCATCTCCATCCCTCTCACCAAAGTTCATGAACCACCTTTCCCACTTCATTATCTTCACAAAGCATTCTCAAGAATCAAACTTGTAGATGGGGCTCTAGAAACCAAAATCTTAGGCGATAGGATTGTGCTAAATTACAAGACCACTTTTCTCAAAGCGATTGGCGTAAAAACAAATCCCAAAGGTTTCAAGGTGCAAGAACCAACGATTGAAGAGTTTCAGACGTTTCTGAATCACATCGGGTACAATAAAGATTTCAAGGCTAAAGACTTCAAGAAATCAGCCGTCTCCGGACTTTGGATTGTGCTAATGCACTTCATCATCAGAGGGCTGTCCGGAAAGCATGGAGGAACCGATACGCTAAGCAGAGACTGGCTTCACTTCGTCTACAACATCTACTCCGGACGTGACAACGCAGTGGATCTTCCGGAAGTCCTATGGCAAGACTTTTGCAAGTTTGCCACCAAGAGGAAGAAAATGAAATCTCGAGCCCTAGATTCTGGGCATTGACAATTGAACAGATCTTCAAAGAGCTTAACGAACCACTTCCGGTTAATGTCATTCCTCTAGAGGTATGTGTTACTTTCAAAATCGTTAAAGCTTATAGAATTCCGGACCAATATTCTTTTGGTCCGGTCAGACGTCTTCCGGACCATATGCTGGCCCTTATCCCTTCCGATTCCACTTATTTGAAACATCACTTGGAGACTTCGATTGTGTTTGACCCAACACAACCTGCCCCTGTCTCTGTTGAGCCCATTTTGGAAGAGGCCAAGCCTTCCAAATCCGGAACCAAAGTTAGAAAGTCTGCTAAAAGGAAGACTTCTCCGTCAAAGCCAAAGCGTAAAAAGAAAGCCAAAGTCAGTTCATCCTCTCAACAGGAAGGAACCCATGACATTCAGGCTAATTCTGGCCATCCGAACACCCCTTCTGCGCACTCATCCGAGGTACCCCTCGATGATTCAAAATCACATGCACACAATCACGGGGAGTCTGCACATAATCCACCCTCACCTTCTCAAAAAGGTGATGCCGGTGTTGACCTTTGTTCCTTGCCCCCTGGAACAAACCCACGAGTCTCTTTTGATATTCCCATTGTTTCTTCCACACACACACACTCCGGAACCCCCATTCCGGACCCCAAGCATTCCGAAGTTGGAGCAGTCCCTCTGACTTCAGATGCGACAACTGGTCTGATACCCGGAAGGTGTACAGGACGACCAGGTGCTAATGATCCCAAATGGGAAGATTTTGTTAACGGGGCTGCATCGAGACGTCCGGACCTTACAAGAGCTCAAGTGGAGTCCACTCTTATTGTAACACCCTGAATTCAGAAGGCCTAGAAAGGAATGGAAACCTCAAATGAGGAAGTGACTCGTCAAGTAGATGGAGTGACTCGACGAGTAGGATCGCGATTTGGGTCGCGGGTTAAGTGACTTACTCGAAGAGTCAGAAGACTGACTCGACGAGTTGGTCAGGTTTTGGGAAAACCCTAAATTCGGACTTGGTACCCTATTTAAACATCTCATTCTCATTTCCTCAGCCTCATCATCAGCCACCAGACCCCAAACCCTTAACCACGAAACCCTAGAGCCTCCCTTGAGTTTGTGAGACATTTTGTGAGACTTGGAGCATTCTTGAAGCTTCGAAGAACAAGAAGAAGGTTGGAGGTTCAAGGAGGAAGGAGTAGATCCAGAAGATACACCTCATTTGCTGCACTTATTGGTAATTAAGTCTTCATCTTGACTTTTAGTTTGTTTGATCTCTTTATGTCCATTTTATGAGTGTTTTGGACCATGGGGCTTGATCTATGTGTAAAGGACGTCCCCAAGTAGGATCCTTTTAGATCAGAGAATACTTAGAGTGGTTAAGGCATAAAGGTGGAAACTTTATGCCATTAGAACTCCCCATGCAAAGTTTAATAGGTTGTTATGGCCTTTTTAGCAAAAAGGGCCATGCATGGATGCAAAGGTTGTAGCTTTTCGTGTTATTCTGACCCTAGGAGGTTAGATCTGGGTCTTGGATGCCTTGTGCTTGTCTGAAATTGTCTTAATAAAGTTGGACATAGAGGGACTCGGCGAGTCACTTGTGGGACTTGGCGAGTCAGACCATTTTCTTGCCCTAAAACCCTTCTGTTAAGGGTATGAGTTGACTTGGTAGGGACTCTTCCAGTCTGGGTCCATAGTGGACATGAAGTTCATCGTACTCGATGAGTTCAAGGAGGAACTCGGTGAGTCCAAGGCAATCTCCCAACCTATGAAGATGGACTCGACGACTTGTTCATACAACCCGACGAGTCACAGACTGGACACATTCATATGAGGAAGATGAACTCGACGAGTCAGTTGAAGATGGTCCCGATTGTATGGTTGAAGGAGAACCCGTCGAGTTCTTGCTAGACTCGACGAGTAGATTCGGGGGTTGTATTGGGTTGGAGGAGTATGGACTCGACGAGTTGGTAGACCAACTCGGCGAGTCAAGTCAACTGGAGGTTGACTTTGACCGTTGACTTTGACCAAGTTTGACAAGGGTTGACTTTTGGATTATTGTGGTCTAAATGTTGTTTTGGGTATTGATAGTTCGGGAAGCCGAAGGGTCAGCGGTTCAGAAGTGCTGGTTAGCAGTCAGAAGTGTTCAGCTAGTCTTCAACAGTGCGAGGTGAGTCTCCTCACTGTGTGCATGGGTCTACGGCCACAATGCCGACCTATTATGTTCATGTTTATGTATAGAAGGAAGACCCGGGGGTTAGCCCTAGGCACTTATTGATATATGTTCCGTGTTACGACCTGATGCCGGGCGAGGCCCAAGGAATGTTAGGATGCTAGAGGTCTTTGTAATTCTTGCAAGTGTCGGTATGAAAGGTTCCGGACCGAGGGTCCGATGTTGGGGTAAGCTCGAAGTATGTTAGATAATAGTATGTCTCCGGACCGGGGGTCCGATGTCGGGGTAATCCCGAGGAAGATCCTTATGTTGTATGTTAGATTATACTTGTTGTCTTCGTGATACTTGTATGTGCCTGGTAGGGAGGTGAGCGTGGGCGAGGTCCCGTATCTCATCACTAGCTGAGTATGGATGGGGTTCCATATCTCGATATTAGCAGATGTGACAACCCGAAAATTTTTGCTTTAAAAGCCATTCAGTTCAATCATAGTCAGACTCACTCCTGTTATCTTATAGCACTGTTTAGAGTCTATTTGAGTGTTCTGAGCCTAATACACTTAAGGAAAGAGTGTTAGGAAGTGCCTACTAAAGCCACAGAACAACAAATCAAGCTTAGCTTCACCAAAAGGGAGTTCATAGCCAAAGCACAAGAGTTTACGGCCGTAAACTCAAGGCTGGCCGTAAACTCCCCTATATAAGCACATATCCTTCATTTTTCTTCATTAGTTCATTTCCACCTCAATAACACTTGAGTTTCCTCTCAAGTATCATCGACTTTTCATCCTAGATTCATCAAAAACGTAAGTCTTCTTCCTTTGAATTATTGATACATCTCTTTGTCTAGTACCATCTCATGATTTCATCCATGGAAATCATCCATTTTGTCTAGATCTTCAAATCTTTAAGTTTCACCAAGAACACCAAGAACACACACTAGTGTTCTTGGACCGAAATCACCCTACCAAGCCTCTATATCGTAAGTACCCTTCATTAAACTTCATATCTATTAGGAGGCCTTGAATTACAGTATTGAAACATGCCTTTTTTCATGAAGATCATGAGTTTACGGCCCAAGATCTTCCTTGGCCGTAAACTCCATGTTATGTCATGTATGGACCTTAAACTCATCTAATAACCAAGCTTAGGACCTTGAACCCTTAATGGATGTTGTAGGATCTTAAAACACACACATATGTACAATTGACCATGAGTTTACGGCCATAAACTCCTTTGGCCGTAAACCCATGGCCGTAAGCACCATTAGGTGCCATTTCTCATTCCTTTGATGAATCACATGTGATTCAACACTTCATGTCAATGTCCCTTAGTACTTTAGGTTGTTTCCCTCATGATTAGCAGTATTATACACTAATTATATACATATATGTACCAATATATGTCATTAGGACTCATTTGTGTTTCGGAACTTCATTCGTGGAACTTCTCATCCTTACTAGAATCACTTGGATCACCAATCATAAGGTGACTTCATACCCCTACATTTTTATCATTTTTCACTGTTTTAAGGGGGGGGGGGGGGGGAAATACAAGTCTAAACACAAGTAATTATGTTTATTATAAATAAAACTCTTTTAAATGTTGTAAATGACATCAAGTCATCAAAATGCTTTTAAACTCTTTTAATATTAAGAAATGCTTTTTAAATGTTTTATAAAATCTTTTAACTTATATTGTGTATAATTGGTGTCTATGTAGATATAGTTATATAAGTAGTGTTTAAAGGACTTAGGACTGACTACTAGCTTTATTTCCTTTTCCTTGTTTGGATGTGGACTTAGAGTACGGTGGTTTGTCCGAATGTCGTTTAAATATTAGTTATATATTATGTATATGTATGTAGATATAAAAGTTCTAGAAGTCAGTTTAATACCTTGGGTAGCAATGGTATTCTTTCAGGTTAAGTCAGTTCAGTTCAGTTCAGTCAGTCCATTTCAGAAAACTTACTAGTAAACTATAGGGAGTATAGTTTAGAGAGTCAATGCTCATTACTTGGTAGATCAATGTTTATCACTTAGTAGTTCATTGAAGTCTTAGCACTACGTAGAGATCTAATACTTGTTAGTCTTATATATTCAGAAAATACGAACAGTATTAAGAATTAAATCCATGTAAGAAGGGGGCGGAAACACAGTACCGTACCTTCAATTATAAATCAATTAAAGAAAGGGGGCGGGAACAAAGTATCGTACCTTCCTTTAAAAGAGACCATAAGTAGTAGTTTTTGTGGTTGCCTAGTATACACACAAAAGTTATGTACAATGAGAAACTGATAGATGATTGAATGTATGAACTCTGTTATGCTTTCCTTTTCCTTGTTTGGATGTGGGGGTCCGACAGGATCGCACAATCAATTGTCCTTCCGTTTCTGATTATGTATAACAAGTATGTACTATGTGAATCACAGGATAGTCTTTTCAAAGAGTATTCAGAGCACTATTCAGAGAACATGACGATCGTACTATAGTCTGTTTATAGTATATTTATATACTATGAACTAAGACTAAACTCACTATTCATAGCATTCATTCATTTGCTAAACCGTACTTTTGGAGAGTTACAAGTTAACTATTCCATAACACAGTACGCCAACCTTCACTATAACGGTTTTAGGGGATAAAACTACAATTCAATACTAGTTAGGGAATATGGGTTTTCCTAGGTTCAATGGTATCATTTTCTAGGTATTCTAGTAACACTTACTAGGTATTCTAGTTCATTATAAAGGATTCATAAGAAGGTTAATGTTATGATTCCCTCGTTTATACATTCCTGAGTTATATATAACGAAGATCTGGTAGACAATAGAATGTGAGATTTCTAACTTAGTTTCTTTTCCTTGTTTGGATGTGAAACTAGGGTAGGACCCCACAATTTATTATCCACCCAATCTTGATTATATCATAACGTGTATAAGCTAAGTTGTCATGTATATTAACTCACCACTTAGTTAGAATCCGTATATCATAGATTACTTTTAATTATAACTATAATCCTTCAGTTTATACATAAGGTTATATAATGAAGACTAGATAGATCGGAGATTGTGTGAACCCATCCTTACTTTCCTTTTCCTTGTTTGGATGTGGGGGTACGACCGAATCACACAACCGACTATCCGTCTTGTATTGATTATATGAAATTAGTATAAACTAAATGATTATAGAGGGAATTGGTTAAGTATTACTTTACTTTAGGAAACATATGGTTTTCTTGTCAATCTTTCAAACTTGTTCAACTATCAAAGAAGTTTCTTACTTTAAACTAAATCTTATGCACTCACCAGCTATATAGCTAATACTTGCTTTCAAAATACTTGTATTCTCAGGAATATATTAAGACAGGTTTCCACACTGGAGTCCATGGAGACAGAGCTGAAGATTTTCGTCTTATCTTTTTATACTATTATATAATAACAACATGTAATGTTTTGAACTCGATGTAATCACTTTTACATCTATACTAAAGAATGTTGTTGCTTTGCTTACTATTATTCAATTGTTGTGATACTACATATGAAGTCCTCCACCCCCGAACGTTTCCGCCGATCGGTTTTGGGGTGTGACAGCAGAGTAGGGGCGAGGCCCGTGATAGGAAGGATGTGAGTGTGGGCGGGGGCCTGTATCTCACTACTAGTAGGAGTATGGACGGGGTTCCACCACTTCAGTAGCATACCAGGGGCGGGGCCCCAGTCAGGCGAGGCCTTAGATCAGGGTACAATTAGATTATGTTTATGTATGCTCTAGTATGTTATTTGATCCTATGTATGTGTAAGGCAGGCGAGGCCCAGAGACAGGCGGGGCTTAAGGGAAACATGTTGAGAGAAAAACTTGAGGATCACACTTGAACAAACGTTAGAACAAGTATATATTGCGGAATTTATAGTTTATCTCAAAGGATCTAAAAGCTCAACAATAATAATAAGTTAGAGTTATATAATTAGATAGTTAGGTGCGGAAATATAAGGAAATATAAATGACAACAGGTATTATATCAAGTATACACTTAAGTTGATTCTTAACAAGGAATGCACTCAAACCAGGTTAGTAAGTGAGATCAAACTTAGTGATTAAGTCAAGACTGACTCGCTCCGAAGAGAGATAATATTCAGTTATATTCTGAAGAACTTTGAAAGTAAGAAGGAGATGAGTAAGTTATGAATAACACAAGATATGAGATTCAAGATGCATAGTATATTGATTAAGAAAGAGAGAACTCTATTTATAGAGTTTCAAAGATTACATCGATCCTATTTGTCTAAGAGTAGCCATGCAAGGCTTACCGGATAAAAGAAAGTACTCTAAGAAAAGTAGATAAAAGACTAAACTAAGAGTGCTGAAGACAGATGACTGCGGATGCTGATGAATGACTTCGGATGAGATGGTTGCTGATCTGAGATGGCTGCGGTTTGATAAAGTTTAAGAGGGTCACTTTTATGATTCAACAATTTCCCCCTAAGTGACCTCTTCAACTTTCCTTCAATTATCAAGTTTTAGAAATTTGATGAGAATCCACCAAAACTTTCTAACTTGCTCTAACCAGGTGATCCTTCTTAAATTTTTGAACTTGACTTCGACAATTGTATGTTTTGACTTTTGAACTGCGGTTCGAGAAACTTCAAGTTGCTTCCAGGTGAGGCGATGCATGGCAGTCATAGGGATGAAAAATTTGAATATGACTCCAATATCTGGGAAGTTTGTTGCACCAAGAGATCTTTCTTGAAATCCTTCAGTGAACATCAGGACATGATCAATGAGGTGGTAGATCGAAATTTTTAGCAAGTGTGGGGTGAATGTTTGCATCAATCTTTGCGAAGTCACAGACGGTTTCCCTTAGAAACGTGCTTGCCCTCTCAATTGCTATCTTCATCTTGGGATACTTCTCAGATTTGTTTTGGAACACCTTTGCTATCAGGAAGACTTCCTCCAGATTCATACAGGGAAAGTCAGCTTGGGTGCGGACATAGTCCCGATTCCTTCTGGTGAGAGTATATTGGATGAAGTCAGCTTTCATGAATTTCCGGGGCTTGAAGTTCTTGACTTCGGTAGGTCTATCATTCGACCATATTTTCTCTATTGAAGATGCGTGCTTAGCATGGAATCGGTTGAGCCTTTCTAATTCCAGAGGCAATCTCTTGTGATCAGGAAGACTGCAGTCAAAAGGTTCAAATACAGTGAAGTATTTTTCATTTGGAGAGATGGCAACATCCCAGTAACCTTCAGTCGGGGGTTCAACAAAAGTGAGATAGGGTTTGTAGTTATCATATTGTAATCTTCGATGGGGATTGATCCAAGAGTTGATCAAGGATTCATCCATAGTGATGTCGAATCCGTTTTCCCTCCAGACTAACTCAGCAGATTTAGCTGATTTCCAGTCAACTTTCTTCTGTTTCGTTGTGGGAGAGTCATTGGAGTGTTCGGATGACATGTTGGAGGCCAAGTTTTTGAAGTGAGGGGGAGTCACCGGTTGCTCAGGAGAGGGATGAGATTGTTGAATGATTTTCTGTTTTGGTGGTGACTGATGACTTGGACTCTTTTGAGGAGAGGGTTGCGGTGAGGGTTGAGGAATTGGAAATTTTTCATGAATGATTGTCTATTGCGGTGGTGACTGATGACTTGGAGATTTCAGATGTTGGTGCGGATGAGAATGTTGGTGAGAAAAGCGATCTGAGTCATGGTCTTCTTCACTTCCCCCTCTTGAGGGAGACATACCCGGGGCTTCCTCAAGCCATTGCTTAAGACCATCGACTTTAGCACACACATCATGAAATTGAGCCTTGAGCGCATCAGCCAGTTGCTGATTGTTGGGGATTTCGGTGTTGAAGAGAAACTTGTGAATCTCCTTTGTAAGATGTAGAATTTCAGGACCATGGAAGTTTGATGATAGAGAGCGGCGAAGGCTGTTGATTGTGGACTGCAGGACTGAGATGGTGGACTCATAGGCATTATGAGTTTCATCTATCAGCTTCTTTAATTAAATGGACTGATCCATAATGGTTGCTTGAAGTTCGGACTTGATTGCGTATACCTCAGAAATGAGGCGCTCTGCAGTAGCCATAAATTGTTGATGATCAGCCTTTCGATTGGTATCCAGGGCTCGAATGCCCATTTCAACCTTGAGAGAAATTCTCTCAGCAACTAGGCGTTCTCTGGCTTCAAGTCTTTCTACCCTTTCAATGAGGGACTACGGACCAGGCAAGTCCTCTGGTGGAGGTTGAGTATATTTCACAGCTTTGAGGATCTGATCCACCTTATCTTGAAGACTAAGGAACTCCTTTCGAGAAACAACAATCTTTCTTTTCTTCTTCTTTTCTTTGGGCTTGGAGGTGGAGTGCTGAGAGCCACTCGAAGCTTCTTCTTCATCAAAGATCATTAAATCATCAGAAAAGTTAGGCTGATTTACCTCATTCATGTCAAAGTCGTCGAACCCGAATGTTGGTCCGGAGCTAACTTCTATTGCGGTTCCATCTTCTTTAGAGTTTCTGACATTTGGAGTTGGAGGGGGTTTTGATGGACCTTCACCACCAGGAATGGTTTGAGAATTGCGGATTGTCTCAGCCATTGCGGACATCCATTCCTGTACCTTGAGTATGATGGCTATGGTGTTAGCATTGTTGATGACGTTAGCCCAGTATTTTGCTACTGTTTGGATCTCCTGCTGTTTTTGTTGAAGCTGTTTGGTCTGTTGATCCTTCCTTGCTTGAAATGCCCTACGGAAAGCGGCATACTTCTTGGCTTCGGATTCAGTGGAGGGTTTGTAGTGACTCCACGAATCATCAGATTTAGTACCGTCAATTCCTTGGAATCGCACCGAGGTGTCCCTCGGGTCCACGGATGTGACAACCCGAAATTTCTATCTTGTACAACCATTCAATTCAATCAAAGTCAGACTTGTTTCTGCCTTTTTTAGCACTATTTAGGGTCTGTTTGAGTGTTCTAAGCATAGTACCTTCAAGAGGTGATGTTAGGAAGTTTATTCTAGAGTTCACTGTGCAGCATACAAGCCGGAAAACTCCAAGAATTGGAGTTTATGGCCGTAAACTAGAGTTTACGGCCGTAAACTCTTGACTATATATTTGACACTTAGTCATTTTTCAACACTTTTACCATTTCAAGACAAAGAACTCGTTCTCTCTCAAGTACTATCCGATTTTTCACCTAGATCTTCAAGATTGTAAGTGTTTCTTCCCTTGAATTGTTGATTCCTTTCACTATCTAGTATGGATCATTTATTTCATCCATAAAATCACTTCAATCTAGTAGATCTTCAAGTGTTCTTCAGTTTCACCAAGAACACCAAGAACACCTACTAAGTTCTTGGACCTTAAACACCATTGCAAGCTTCTATATTGTAAGTACTCTCTCCTTAGCTTGTTATCTAGTTGAAACACTTGATATACACCTTGAAATCAACCAAAGTACAAGAACAAGAGGAGTTTACGGCCAAGAGCATCTCCCTTGGCCGTAAACCCTAATTAGATGAGCACTTGTACCACAAATCCTTCCTAAATCTTGGACTTGAGTCTAGATCACTTCCTTGTTGATTGTAAGACCTTAAAACACACTTAGGTACAAAATACCATGAGTTTACGGTCGTAAACTCATAGGGACGCAAACCCTTTGGCCGTAAACTAATGTGAGACTTACCATATGGGCCGTAAACACCAATGTGTGACCCCACACCCCTTATATGCAACCCTATGTGGTTTAACACTTCATTACAAGTGTTTCCTAGCCCCTAAGGTTGTTCCATTTCATAATTAGATGTTATAAACACTAATTAGATACATATATGTGTCATTATATGTTAAACAGGATCAGTGTGTGCTCAAGACTTCACTTGACACTTAGCATCCGTTATCGATCTTACATTCGAGTTACTCACTGCAGGTGAGTTCATACCCCTTAACTTATCTTTTAAATGATTTTAAATGCTTTTATGGGGGGGATACAAGTAGAAAACATGTAGTTATATAATCAATCACATGTGATTTATAAATGTGTTTCAAACAAAGGATTTCATATACTTCAAACTGTGTTATCAAACAAACTGTTTTCAAATCGTTTTATAAACTGACATCAAGTCATCAATATTTCTTCAAACTATTTTACTCTTCAAATGTGTTATTAAACTTCTTTTAAACTTATAAAATTGTCAAAAGCATGTCTATATATCTATAGTTATATAAGTAAGGTTTAAAGGGCTTAGGACTGATAACTCGATCTATTTCCTTTTCCTTGTTTGGATGTGGACTTAGGGCATTGGTTATTTGTCCGAAGGTCGTCTAAATCTTAGTTATATATTATGTATATATATGTAGATATAAAAGTACCATCAATCAGTTCAGTACCTTTAGGTAGTAAAGGTATACATTCGTTCAGTCAAATACATAAATTACTAGTAAACTATAATAGGTATAGTTTAGGAGAATACTATCACTATACAAATACTATAACAGAGAATACTAGACAGAGAATACTATAACAGAGAATACTAGACAGAGAATAGTATACAGAGAATACTATACAGAGAATACTTTAACAGACAATACTATACAGAGAATACTATACATAGAATACTATACATAGAATACTATTGCTAAAACAAGTATCCTATAACAAGATTCAAGATAACTTAATGTGAGATACTACTTCATGACACAACAACCAAATGTCATTGCTGTTCGCTACAGTGGGACTTGCAAGTCTACGGGTGCCAAATGTCATTTCTTCCGACGTCTTTCATCGTCGTGTTATAGTCGGTTTAGTATGGTAACAACCTCATCACATTTTACCCTAATTAAACCATTGGTTTTAAGGTAGTTAGTATTATAGTAGGTACAATATACACTACAATAGTTCATACATATTTTCCCATTGCATTCAAATTGTGATCTTCTCACATAACCGGTAATGTAAAACTATATTTTGGTAATGATAAACATACTTGGGAAAAACATTCACTTTTATAGAGAAACAAACATACAAAATAGTCGGGTCTTGGTAGAAGACTAATTTTTATACTAGTAGAAAATATAGGATTTTCTAGGAGTTTTCAAACATATACAGACTTTTTCAATGAACATTTACAAACACTTTCAGTAAACTTATTCAAACATTGAAACTAAATACTTATGAACTCACCAGCTTAAATGCTGATCTACGCTTTCAAAATAACTTGTATTCTCAGGTCATCAGTAGACATGTACCGATGGCAGGTTTGAGAAGACAGAGCACTTTCAAGACTCGTCTTTTATTTTGATTATTCATTTTTGGTGTCTAAATACTATGAAAGAACACACTTGTATTAAATTTTACTATTAATGCAATGGATGATGTTGTTCCTTGTTTACTACTTTACATTGTTATGATACTGTACATGACGTCCTCCGCCCCCGAATGTTTCCCCCGTTCCAGTTTTGGGGTGTGACAGATTGGTATCAGAGCTCTGTTTATAGTGAATCGAGTATATCAACCCGTAAAAGACATACAAACTATAAACACATTGGTATTAAAATACTCCGACCAAGAGTTTATACTTTATAAGTACTAAAATACTTAACTAAAAGTATACATAATTACATACCAACATACTTACTACAGAACAGTGTCGTACTAGAACAGAACAAAAAGTAATTAGATGTTGGATACTACAGTTAAACCTGGGCAGTTATGTAATCATATCAGGGATCAATATATCCTGATTAACTATATTCGTTTGTGATATGGTAAACGTGTGCTTGGGAGTGATAGCGGTGTTGTGACAGGTCCAAAACTCACCAAACAATACATATACATATTCATATACAGAAGAACATTAGAACAAAACGTATTGTAAAATACTATAGGAGTGTTTTAGGCACTATTCATTCAAGAAACAAACTTCATAAGAACAAAAGGCTTTTGCTGATAGTTCTATGAGTACTAAGGGCATAGCGCGACGAGAGATCGTACCAGCTTCTTACAAGGAGAACTAGCGGCATCTCAAGCCGAAGTTCAAGAGTTGCGTAATCGTCAGTTGGTACAAGATAAGCGTATGTGTGAACTGGAACGCCGATTGTCTAAATCCAAAGCAGGATCTAGCAGGAAGTAGACTATGCTCTACTCTATCGTTTGGATATAAATTAGGTCTATGCATAGACGCTAGTGTTAACTTCCCGCTTATGTTAAGACCTAGAACTTTCAGTCAGTTAGGTCTTCGAACTTTCAAAATTTTCCTACCTCTGATATGATGTAAGACCTACTCTTAGGTCAATTTTCCCAAACTCGTTACATCTGTAATATCAATATTATTGGCAGTCAACAAATCCCTTGTGGAAATTCTTTGTCCAAATGCTTTCATTCTTCTTTCACTAGAACTCTATAGAACTCATACTCTCATCCGTTGTTGAACTATGGCGATTTAGTTCATGGGACTCATTCATTAACTTCACAATTGGATTCTTATCATTGTGTTCATCTTTTAAACTTATAGTTGAAAGATGCCTCCACGCAAATCAACAAGGCGTAATCCTCTAATAGTTCCAACTCAACCACCTCCTCCACAATTCGATACAACAGCTCTGAATGCTGCAGTAGCCGCGGCTGTTGCGACAGCCATGGCTCAATATCACTCTACGAGTAATAGCGGAGGTGGAACACCTATTCATTCCACACAAAGTGATGTCGTAGTGCACTTGAGAGAGTGCTCCTATAAAGACTTCACCAACTGTAAGCCCAGATCCTTTAACGGGATTGGCAGAATCATTTCCCTCTCGCAATGGTTCGAGAAGATGGAATCGATTTCTGAGATTTGTTCCTGCACTGAAGGAAGAAAAGTCAAATTTGCTGCATGCACCTTCTCTGATAGGGCCCTGACGTGGTTGAATAGCCATGTCAAGTCACTAACTTTAATAGTGGCTAATGTTATGGGCTGGGAAGCTCTTAAAGGGCTTATGATTGAAGAATACTGCCCAAGGGGCGAAGTTCAAAAACTGGAACAGGAACTCTAGAGCTTGACCATGAAAGGCTCCAACATAGTGGCTTACACTGCCAGATTCAGCGATCTGGTGGAACTATATCCCAATATGGTTCCCACTGAGGGAAAGAAGATTGAGAGGTACATTTGGGGGCTGGTGCCTCCATTTCAAGGGAATGTCTTAGCTTCGAACCCCACTACCTTAAACAGTGCCAAGCGATTGGCACAAGGCTCATAGATCATGGAGTCCGCACCTCGACAACGTCAACAACCCTGGCTATCTCAGAACCCCCTAAAGCTGCTGACAACAAGCGGAAGTTCTGGGATAATAAAAAGAACAAATCGGCACAGAACCCCGTGAAGAAGCAGCAAATTGTGGCTGTTCATGCTGCGATTTCACCTGCTGCCACTGCACCAAGGAAGCAGTATACTGGAAACCTACCCAAGTGCAATAAATGCACTTTCCACCATAATGGTGCCTTCCGGGAAATGCAGTGCGCTAACTGCGACAGGAAAGGGCACACTGCCCGTTTCTGCAAGGCTTCGGCAAGGCCAATCAACCAAGTCCCCGGTGCTGGTGTAGGCCCAACTTGCTACGGTTGTGGCGAGACAGGCCACTACAAAAGAAACTGCCCGAAGGCAGGGAACGCTAGCGGAGTGGGAAGAATCCTGGCGATAGGCCACGAGGAAGCCGTAGCTGATCCTACGATAGTTACTGGTACGTTTCTCCTCGATAATTCATATGCATGCATACTATTTGATAGTGGAGCGGAGAGGAGTTTCGTGAACTAGAAATTCGCCCACTTACTTAAACAAAAACCACGTGCACTAGAAGAATCATTCACTGTAGAAATGGAAAACGGGAAAACGGAAAGCACTAACTGCATATACATAGGTTGTACTTTAACTCTAGATGGTCGTTCTTTCCAAATCGACCTCATACCGGTCTCAATTAAAAGTTTCAACGTCATAATCGGCATGGATTGGTTGAGTCTTCTTCGCGCCGACATCATGTGCTTTGAGAAAGTTGTTCGTCTTAACCTCCCTAACAACGAAGCATTAGTTATCTATGGCGAAAAACCAAGTACGTGCCTTCGCATCATTTCGTGTATTCAAGCTCAGAAGTGCTTACGAAAGGAATATCATGCATTCCTTGCACACATCGTCTATACTAGTCAAGAAGAGAAGGACATTCAAAACATCCTAGATGTACGCGACTTTCCCGACATCTTTCCAGAAGAACTACCGGGATTACCACCTCAACGTCAAGTCGAGTTCTGAATCGACTTAATTCCTGGAGCTACCCCACTAGCTAAATCACCTTATCGTCTAGCTCCAGCTGAGATGCAGGAACTTTCCAGTCAGCTTAACGAACTTCTCAGAAAGGGATTCATTAGACCAAGTTTCTCACCATGGGGAGCACCGGTCTTGTTCGTAAAGAAGAAAGACAGATCGTTTCGTATGTGCATCGACTACAGAGAGCTGAACAAGCTTACCATCAAGAATCACTATCCTCTACCGCGCATAGACGACTAATTCGATCAACTTCAAGGGGCGAATTACTTTTCTAAGATAGATCTGCGGTCCGGGTATCACCAGTTGCGAGTGCTAGAGGAGGATGTTCCCAAGACAGCCTTCCGAACCCGTTATGGACACTACGAGTTTGTAGTGATGCCGTTCGGATTAACTAACACACCAGCTATATTCATGGATTTAATGAATAGGGTGTGCCATCCTTACTTGGATCAGTTCGTCATTGTCTTCATCGATGACATACTTATCTATTCTCGAAGTAAGGAGGAACATAGTCAACATCTACGTAAGGTCTTAGAAACATTATGATCGGAGAAGCTCTATACGAAGTTCTCTAAGTGTGAATTTTGGATTCGAAGAGTCGAATTCTTGGGTCACGTTGTTAGCGAAGAAGGAATTCACGTGGACCCTTCCAAAATCAAGGCCATTGAGAACTGGTTAGCACCGAAGACACCTACAGAAATTCGTCAATTTCTAGGTCTCGTTGGCTACTATCGCAGGTTCATACAGAACTTCTCTAGCATCGCGAAACCGATTACTACACTAACCCAGAAAGGTGTGGCCTTTGATTGGGAAGAGAAACAAGAAAGAGCGTTCCAAACACTGAAACAAGCCTTATGCACCGCACCGATACTATCCCTCCCAGAAGGAATAGAAGACTTCGTGGTTTATTGAGATGCATCCAACCAAGGGCTTGGTTGTGTTCTTATGCAAAGAGGAAAGGTCATTGCCTATGCCTCCTGTCAGCTTAAGACACACGAAGTCAACTATACGACACACGATCTTGAGTTAGGAGCAGTAGTATTTGCTCTGAAGATCTGGAGACATTACCTGTATGGTACAAAGAGCACGATCTTTACAGACCACTAGAGCTTACAACACATATTCGACCATAAAGAGCTCAACATGAGACAACGACGGTGGGTCAAGCTACTTAATGACTATGAATTCGACATTCGTTATCATCCTGGTAAAGCCAACGTGGTAGCGGACGCCCTGAGTCAAAAAGAATATTCTGGTCGTAGAGTCAAATCTTTGACTATTACTATCCATTCACACTTGTCCATACAAATTAAGGAGGCTCAACTCGAAGCCTTGAAACCTGAAAATGCGGCGGGTGAATCCCTGAGAGGAATGGATAAAAACTTAGAAGCCAAGGGTGGCGGAGCTTTATATCTCATGGACCGTATCTGGACACCGAGACACGGTGGATTCAGAGACTTGGTCATGACAGAAGCACACAACACTCGATATTCCGTCCACCCAGGTTCAGATAAGATGTATCTGGATCTTAAGAAACTATACTGGTGGCCTAACATGAAAGCAGAGATTGCTACCTTCGTGAGTAAATGCCTTACTTGCGCAAAGGTTAAGGTCGAGTACCAGAAACCCTCAGGTTTACTACAGCAGCCGGAGATACCGGAGTGGAAATGGGAGCGGATTACTATGGAATTCATAACCAAGTTGCCCAAGACAACGGGTGGACTTGATACCATTTGGGTCATCGTCGATAGATTGACCAAATCCGCGCATTTCCTGCCAATCAAATAGATTGACAAGATGGAGAAGCTAACAAGAACATACATTAGGGAAATCGTACGATTGCATGGTGTTCCCATATCCATTATCTCTGATAGGGATATTAGATTCACTTCAAGGTTCTGGCAGTCGCTACAAAGTTCCCTAGGAACTAGGCTGGACATGAGTACAACCTACCATCCGCAAACCGACGGGCAAAGTGAGAGAACTATACAAACTTTGGAAGATATGTTGCGAGCCTGTGTGATAGACTTTGGGAAAGCATGGGATATTCATTTACCCCTTGCCGAGTTCTCTTACAATAACAGTTATCACACGAGCATAAAGGCTGCTCCATTCGAAGCCATCTATGACCGTAAGTGCAGATCCCCTCTGTGCTGGGCTGAGGTGGGTGACACACAGTTAGCTAAAGGACGAGTTCCTGACCGTACTCTCACAGGTTCGGAAATCATACGGGAAACAACAGAGAAGATCGTTCAGATTCGTGAATGATTGAAAGCCTCTAGAGACCGACAGAAAAGCTACGCAGACAAGAGAAGAAAACCCTTGGAATTCCAGGTCAGAGACCACATTCTATTGAGAGTCTCACCCTGGAAGGGCTTAATACGCTTTGGAAAGCGTGGAAAGCTAAATCCAAGATACATAGGGCCTTTCGAGATTCTTGCGAGAATAGGCCCTGTATCTTACAAACTCAATCTACCTAGTGAACTCAGTAACGTACATTCTACTTTCCACATCTCGAACTTGAAAAAGTGTCTGTCTGTGACATCCCTAAAATCACGGCCAGAAAAGACCGGTTTCATTTATGCTTTTAAAATAATTTCAGAGTAAATCCTTTTGATTTAAAAGAGTTGCGGAATTTGTTCCCAAAACGAAATATGATAAAATAAGATTTACCAAAGCATTTCATAAAGAAATGTATTTTCATTATATAACAAAACTCGGGATGTCATGTTCCGATAAACAGACCAAAAGCATAAACATTACAATACAGACCTTACAACAGTTATATAAAACAACAGGTCTATAATCCAAAAATAACTTGACAAGTCATCCAACTTATGCTCTGGCGCCACTACCTGTAATACAAATAAAACTGAGTGGGTCAGGCTTGGGAGCCTGGTGAGCATATAGAGTTTTCAACCCACAATAAGTAATTAAATTTATTATCATTAACCAACAATAACCCAATTACCCGTTCCCGTTATTCTCACTTTATGTCCCTAAAACAACTGACACAAGGGACCTAGTCTAAGAATATTTCATCGGGGCGACAACACATGCATTCGGGGGTTTCCCAACAATATATGTCAAATAAGGCAACCATGAGGGGGATGGAGTACAGCGAATGAACACCCGAGTTCATTAACACCTACAAGTGGCGAGCCTGCTAGCGTTCCACAGGACTGTCTAGAAAAGTCCGTGGTCGTCATCTAAACTCCGCTAAATGACTGAATCAAAAACAACATCGAGGCCTCTCATCTGTTTATCACACATCAACTATCTACCCATGTTCTACCCAACATATTAGTAGATAAAAATATATATTTTTATACATAGTTTAAAACTTGTATAGCATTCTCATTCAATACATATTCCAAGCAACAAATGAGACACATACACATAACACGTATTTCATAGAGAATAAATCATATCTATGGGATAGAAGGAAGTGAATATACATTCACACATATAATCACAAAATATACACATAACACGTATTTCGTATAAAATACTTCATAATTATGCGTTAGAAGAAAGTAACTACACACTCACTTGATCAGAAGATGATCGGACAGCACTACGGCTTGTAGAAGTAGTATTATTCGGTAGATCTGGAAGATCTTCACAAAAACCGGGCTCCTCGCGGGCAGAGCTTCGGCTCGGGAATTTTACTTCTCGGGATCTTCGGGGCTTCGGGACTTGCTTCGGGACTCGGGAATAATATCGGGGCTTCGGGATAATTCTTGCACGAAAAATGAGGTAAAACAGGAGAGAGAGATGAGAAAAAGAGCAAAATGGCCGGCTGCCCTCGCATCCCCTTTTATAGAGGTTGAAGCCTCGCATTACGCTGGGCGTAATGCTCAGTACGCAGGGCGTACTGCTCCGGATCGTCACTGCATGCGTCATCGGAGCACTTGAGTCCGAGGCGGTGCATGCATCGGGGTACGCTGGGCGTACTCAACTACGCTGGGCGTAGTTCGGATCGGATCGATGACTCCTCCCCTCCTTCGGATAATATCAGAATTTATAATTAAATTTAATACTTTAATTATTTAATAAACTTCAAAAATTCATATCTTCCTCATACGAACTCCGTTTTCGACGTTCTTTATATCCACGCGTAGGTGAGACTACGCTCTACAACTTTCGTTTAGACTCCGTCGGCTAATTTTGAATTTATTTTTATTGTTTATTTTTAGTAGGCCGGGACAGGAAAACTCCGTTATAAATTCATAACTTCTTCGTATGACGTCCGTTTTCGTCTGTCTTTTCACCGTTGCACTACTAATAACGAGATCTTCGATTCTCGTTTAGATTGTTTCGACCAACAATCACTCGATCTCGAATTCGAGTTTCGGGCTGCATACTGCTAAGCTGAAACTTAGAAAAATCATAACTTCCTCATACGAAGTCAGATTTGGGCGTTCTTTTTATACACGCTCTCGGTTTAACGAACTGTTGAAAAATGTTTTTATATGTGATCATTACTGAAATAAGACGAATTGGTTTTATATTATCTAACAAATATTATCAGTTATTTCAGGTTGCGTGGATTCGTGCTTAATTATGAAATAGAAAAATATGCAAAAGACGAAATACGCAAAGACGGAAAAATAGACGCAATATTTGGTCGTTTGAAGACAAAACAAATCAAGACTAAAATTGTCAAGAATTTAAAAACCTCAAGGGTCAAAAATGGAAATTCAATTCACAATTGGATATATATATATATATATATATATATATATATATATATATATATATTATATAAATATATATGTATATATATTATATTGTATATATATATGTATGTATATTGTATATATATATATATATATATATATATATATATATACATGAATCATGCATATATATATATATATATATATATATATATATATATATATATATATATATATATATATATATATATATATATATATATATATATCTTCACAAAAGCAAAAGTACCAAACATCATGTGTGCTTCCAACCTTTACAATCAATCACTTCATTACTTTTCCTTAAACAAACAAGAGTTGCTTGATTCCTTTGCATATATATAGATGCATGTTTACATGAGTTTTTGTGTGTGTTTTGTGTTTCCTTGTAATATATCTCCTATTACTCTCTCATCTCCAGAAGAATAAACACATAGCCAACCTCAAAATACTCTCCAAACACCCTCCAAATACCCTCCTTAAACCTCCTCCAAAAACCCTTTCAAATCACCACAACCATCACCACCTTGCTGTTTTTCGACATCAGAATTTGCAAGTTAAGAAAAACTTCACCGAGCACAACTCAACAAGATAATACGGGAGAGATTTGCACCGCAAATTATTCAGGACCTTACCTACATCCAAGAATTTTTCTCGATTTTTTTGACCACTGCAAACCCCAGAGAGACGCGAGAGAGAATTGGCTATCCAGAGAGATTTACTACGAAAATCTATATTTGTAACCACCCAAAGCTCTTTCAACATCACCCTCTTTGTTACCTTATACCACCAAAACTACAACCTTATTACACCTTCTACCACCCTCCAAATACTCACTTCAACCTCATCAAATCACCTTAAAAAACCCCATACCCACATACAAAAAACATTACCCGTGTATTTTGTATCGTTTTGTAAACAATTCATTGTTACATAAAAAAAACTTATTGTTACTTACCGGATTGAACTTTGAACAAATAGAGACACAGTCTATTAAGATCCAGTCCAATTCTAAACCAGTTCAGTCAATTTATTGACGAACCGACTTTATATATTTATATATTTTATTACAGCTTTACGTCATTTAAATACTGTCATTTATTTCATTTATAGCTTTCAGTCATTTATAGCTTTCCAGTTTATATTTATTCCGCACTTCTTATTTTTTTTTTCGCATCTTATCTCCTTAAATATATATATCTGTCACCCAGTAACTGGTATCCGTGCCTTTATTCGTGGTAATCAGATCGTATATTTTCAACAATTGGTATCAGAGCTTGTGTGATTTACCTTGAAATTTTTGTCGAAAACTTTTGGTTAGCGTTTATAAACCTTCCATAAGCTTTTCTTTAAAAATTTCATTTTAATATCACTTGTTCAAAATCCTTAAAAAAAATTTATTAAAAAATTAAAAAAAAAATTTAAAAAAAAAAATCTTAAACAAAAAAATTGAGAGCTTGTGTGATTTACCTTGAAATTTTTGTCGAAAACTTTTGGTTAGCGTTTATAAACCTTCCATAAGCTTTTCTTTAAAAATTTCATTTTAATATCACTTGTTCAAAATCCTTAAAAAAAATTATTAAAAAAAATTAAAAAAAAATTTAAAAAAAAAAAAAAATCTTAAACAAAAAAAATTCAGAGCTTGTGTGATTTACCTTGAAATTTTTGTCGAAAACTTTTGGTTAGCGTTTATAAACCTTCCATAAGCTTTTCTTTAAAAATTTCATTTTAATATCACTTGTTCAAAATCCTTAAAAAAATTTATTAAAAAATTAAAAAAAAAAAATTTTAAAAAAAAATCTTAAACAAAAAAATTCAGAGCTTGTGTGATTTACCTTGAAATTTTTGTCGAAAACTTTTGGTTAGCGTTTATAAACCTTCCATAAGCTTTTCTTTAAAAATTTCATTTTAATATCACTTGTTCAAAATCCTTAAAAAAAATTATTAAAAAAAATTTTTACAAAAAAAAAATCTTAAACAAAAAAAATTCAGAGCTTGTGTGATTTACCTTGAAATTTTTGTCGAAAACTTTTGGTTAGCATTTATAAACCTTCCATAAGCTTTTATTTAAAAATTTCATTTTAATATCACTTGTTCAAAATCCTTAAAAAAAAAATTTAAAAATTAAAAAAAAAAAAAATTCTTAAACAAAAAAATTCAGAGCTTGTGTGATTTACTTTGAAATTTTTGTCGAAAACTTTTGGTTAGCGTTTATAAACCTTCCATAAGTTTTTCTTTAAAAATTTCATTTTAATATCACTTGTTCAAAAATCCTTTCAAAACAAAAAAATGTCTTCTGCTAATTACTCCAACATGAACTCTGTTTCTATTGCTAACAGCTTGGGATCTGGTTCACGGGCACCCATACTTATTCCTGAAGAGTATAATTCGTGGGTTGGCCGTATGAATCTTCATCTTAACACCATAAGTGAAGATGTCTGGAATTGTGTAGAAGGAACATATGTTACTCCAGAAAATATGGCTACTCTTGCTACAAATCAAGCCACTCTTGCTGAAACCGAAAAAAGGCTGCAACTCCAAGCCAAAAAGGAACTTGTGTCTGGAATTCCCCACAGTATTCTAAGTCAAATGGATGACATAATACTGTTGACTGCAAATCAAATCTGGGAAAATTTAAAAAATCGTTTTTGTGGAAATCAAAGAATTATTGGAAACAAAAGAACATCTATTTTAAATGAATTCGATAATTTCAAGATGCTTTCATCAGAAACCATCCATGATGCTCATGATAGGTTCAATTTTATCATGGTAAAAATGAACAGTTTGGGCATCAAAAAGACACAGCACGAGATAAATCTCAAGTTTCTAAACAATCTTTACGAAAGTTGGAAGATGGTTAAACTCATCATTCAGGGAAATCCAGCCATTCATACTGAAACTTTATACAATTTGTATGGAGAACTTCAATCGTATGAATCCTCGATTGACCCACCAACCACTACAGCTTTTGGAGGACCACTTGCTCTCGTTTCCACATCTTCTCAAAACCAAACATCTTTTAATGAACAAAACTTCAATCATTTTAATCATACATCTTTTCAAAACCAACCCTTTTTGAACAATTCTTTTGATCAATCTGATTTAAATGATGAAGCAGACTACCAACAACTGTGTGCTTTGGTAGCAAACACAAACCTCCAGAGATTTATTCCAAATCACGGTCAATCGAATTTTAAACCAAATTTTCAAAACCGACCATCGTTTGGACAAAATAATTCTGGATTTCAACCAAGACCTCAACCTGTTCAAAACAACTCAGGTTTTCAACCAAGACCTTATTTTGGACAAAATTTTCAAAGACCTTCCTTCCAAAACAATTCAAACCAAGGTTTTCAAAACCAGGGATTTCAAAACAATCCCAACTCAAGTCATCATAACAATAACCAAAACAACAGTTTTCAAAACCAAAACAGAGGATTCCAAAATCAAGGTTACACTAATCAAAACAATGGCTTTCAAAACAACCAAAATTTTGGATTCCAACAGAACCCTTCCCAATCTTCCCAACAAATCCAAACTCAAGCTCCTGAAAGATTTCCGATTAAAAGTCAAAAGGATGACAGTGATGAAGAAGTGATCATTTGTCACAACTGCAAAGGAACTAATCACTATGCCAGAGAATGCCGAGCCAAAAACAAAACCAAAGTCAAAGACTCAGCATACTACGCTCAAAAAGCCGATGAATTAAAGAAACATGAAAATCAAGATAAGCAAAGAGCATTGATGGCAATCCATGAACCAAACGTGGAATACTGGCCAACTTCTGAAGACGAAGCTGACAATGAACCAACACAATCAAACTTCTGTTTCGTAGTTGGTGTTGATAGACCTTCAAGAGCTCCAAACGTCATAGAACAGGTATGGTCTATGATCTCTGAACTTGGTCTTTCCAAATCAATTTTTGAGTCCCATATAACCAAGATTGAGAAAAGTCTAGAAGCTGATCTCAAAAAATATCATGACACAATGATCAATTCCGATATCTGCAAATCTGAGTTACAAACCTTGCAACTCAAATTTGGAGAATCAACAAGGATAAAGAACAAATTGGAAAGAGACGTTGAAAGAAAATCAGAAGATTATAATCACGTCTTGGAACAATTAAATCAAACCCTAATTCAGAAAAAGGATTTGGAACAAAAAAATCAGTCAGTCATTTCCTCTGAAACAAAAGATGTTTTAGAAAAGGAAATCCTTCAGTTGAAACAAAACTTTCAAGAATCAACTGAAAAATACAAAACTTTAAATGAAAAACTGACTGATTCTTTAAACCAAACCAATTTTCTTGAATCTGAAAACAAAAGATTGATATGGAATATGAATTCTATCAAAATTGCTAGAAAACTAAGTGATGATGTTTTCACCAAAGCAAACACCTTAGGAACTGGCAAAATTGATACAAATTACAGACCAGGAATTGGAAGAGAATCCTTTGAAAATGAACTAGCTAAACAAGAAAACATGACAATTTGTGAAAACTCTGAATCCACTCTTCCAGATCTTTTCACATCTGCTAATGAGGAAGATTCAGATGACGAAACAGTTATCAACTGTAGCCCAGATGACACTGCTTTCACTGTTTCCAAAAAGTCTATCAAAAGAGTTGTAAAATCTGAAACAAACTCTGCTAGTTCTTCAACAAACCAAATCAAACATACCAATGAAGCAACCATAACCCCACTTAACAAACCAAAGGCTTTTGAAAACAAACCAAAGAAACCTGTTAAACCATACGTCATACCTCAAAAACAGGTTTCCAAACAAAAACCAAAACTTTTTCAGAAACCTTTTGAAAACCGCTTTCAAGAGCTCACCTTTAAAAATTCAATGAACTTTCAAAAACGACCAAATCAGAAAGTTTCAAAACATCATCTTCAAAAAGCCTTTCATAACCGCCAATCACATCCCAGATATGAAGAGAACTTTTCAAAAAAAATTTCACATCTAGGATATCATTCACCAAATCACAGATTTTATCAACCAACGAATTTTCAGAAACAAATCACTTTTTGGGAAAATTTGATAAATAAAATCAAACCTCAACCATTCCATCCTTATAAACCAAACTCTTATAGCAATATGAAGTCAAATGCTACAAGAAGTTCGGTAAACAAAAAACCCAAAATAAAAACAACTAACAAACCAGGACCCATTCAGATTTGGGTACCTAAATCTTCTGTCTAAATTGCAGGTATCTAATGCTGGAGAACCCAAGGATGATACATGGTATATTGATAGTGGCTGCTCCAAGCATATGACAGGAAACCGAAACTACCTTCGTGACTTCAAACCCACCCAAACCAATCAAGACGTTACCTTCGGCAACAACATGACGGCAAAAATCAAGGGTTATGGAAACATAACAAATGGTAACTTCACCATAAAGAAAGTTGCCTATGTCGATGACCTGAAACACAACCTCATCAGTGTTTCTCAACTGTGTGATAACAATCTTGAAGTCCTATTCACCAAACAAAGAAGCTTGATCATGGACGCCAAAACCAAAGAAATCATTGTTGATTCTTACCGTGCCGGAAATATGTATCCACTTGACATGGATCTTATCTATGGTAAACCCGATATATGTCTGCTATCAAAAGCCCCAGCAGATATCAGTTGGTTATGGCACCGCCGCCTTTCCCATCTAAACTTTGGGTACATCAACAAACTGATCGGCGATGATCTTGTTAGAGGACTGCCACTTCTGAAGCTTGATAATGAAACTCTGTGTGCCGCATGTGAAAAAGGAAAACTTTCCAAATCAACTCACAAAAGCATCTCAGAATCTAGTGTATCCGAACCACTAGAATTGTTGCACATAGACCTTTGTGGCCCTGCCAAAACCCAAACCATACAAGGGAAGAAGTATATTCTTGTTGTCGTTGATGGTTTCTCGCGCTTTACTTGGGTCTTTTTCTTAAGACTAAAATCAGAAGCACCTGAAGAGATGATCAACTTCATCAAACAAATCGAACTGAAGCTCAAACGACCTGTTCGAAGAATCCGAAGTGATAATGGTTTAGAGTTCAAAAACAAGACTCTAGATTCATTTCTCAAAGACAAAGGAATTGAACATAACTTCTCAGCCCCATACACTCCACAACAGAACGGCGTTGTCGAAAGAAGGAACAAAACTCTATGTGAAGCTGCAAGATCAATGCTTATCTTCGCTGATCTGCCACAATACTTCTGGGCAGAAGCAATAGCCACAGCTTGCTACACTCAAAATCGTTCCTTAATCCATAAACATCTTCATAAAACACCATATGAAGTCATTAACAACCGAAAACCAAACATCAAATTTTTCCATATTTTTGGTTGTCGATGCTTCATAAAGAACAATAAAGACCACCTCTCAAAATTTGAATCAAGGTCGGACGAAGGAATTTTCCTTGGTTACTCATTTTCTTCAGCTGCTTATCGAGTACTGAACAAACGTACCAGAGTAATTGAAGAAAGTACCGATGTTCATTTCGATGAATTTTATGTCAGGAAATTGGATCGTGAACATTTTGGTTCAAAAATGATCGATAATATTTTTCAAAATCCAATTCAACAAACACCTTCTCCTGACAGAGATATTGAAATCGATCTTGATTTACTTTTTGAACAACCCAAAACCGCTTACAATTCTGAACTTCTAACTACTTCTATTGATTCTACAGGAACGACCACTGAAGGAACTCCACAAACAAACCGAAATGATGCAGATCAATTCAAGGGGGAACCACCTACACATACTTCTTCATTGGAACAAACACCAAATCCTCCTTTAAATACCCCATCCCCAAATATCCAAAACAATCCCGATGCATCATTTATGGGGGAACCTTCAAACCTATTACAAGATGAAACTCCCGAAGAAGAACAATGGGATACTGAAATTCCAATTATTATAGCGGAAGACAATCGCTTAATAAAATGGACCAGAAACCACCCAACTGACCAAATCATCGGAGATCCAAACTCAGGCATCCAAACTAGAGCCGCAACTTCTAATGATTGTTTATTTGGAGCCTTCTTATCCATGACTGAACCCAAAACCATACATTCTGCTCTCAAAGATCCAGACTGGGTAAAAGCTATGCAAGAAGAGCTAGAAGAATTTGAAAGAAATGACGTATGGAATCTTGTCCCTACCCCACCCGATGTTTCTGTTATAGGTTCAAGATGGGTATTCAGAAACAAAACTGACGATCAAGGAATCGTTTGTCGAAACAAGGCACGTCTCGTAGTCAAAGGATATTCACAACAAGAAGGAATCGACTACGATGAAACATATGCTCCAGTTGCCAGAATTGAAGCAATTCGCATCTTTCTTGCATATGCTGCACATAAGAACTTCAAAGTATTCCAAATGGATGTTAAATGTGCATTCCTACATGGAGAGTTAGATCGCGATGTATACATCCAACAACCACCAGGTTTCGAAGATCCCAAATTTCCTGATCACAACTTCAAATTGCAGAAAGCTGTCTATGGCTTGAAACAAGCACCCCGAGCCTGGTATGCCACATTGACAACCTTTCTCGAAGAATCAGGTTTTAAAAGAGGTTCAATCGATCAAACCCTCTTTCGTAAAATCTATAATAAACATCTTTTAATCGTACAAATATATGTTGATGACATTATTTTCGGTTCTACTGATGAATCTTTGAGTATTAAGTTTGCAGATCTAATGAAGAGCAAATTTGAAATGAGCATGATTGGGGAGATGACTACTTTTCTCGGACTTCAAATCAAACAGTCAACTGATGGCATTTTCATCAACCAAGAGAATTATGTCAAAAACCTACTCACTCGCTTTTCAATGGACAAATCCAATACCGCAAAAACCCCAATGGCTTTTGGATACAAAATCGATGCAGACTTAAATGGCAAACCTGTTGATCAGAAAAGATATCGTGGAATGATCGGATCACTCTTATACCTCACTGCCAGCAGACCTGACATCATGTTTTCTACATGTGTCTGTGCCAGATACCAAGCAAATCCTATGGAATCCCATGTAGTTGCTGTGAAACGCATCTTCAAATACCTAAAAGGCACTCCCAAACTTGGCCTTTGGTATCCAGCTAAATCCGATTTTCAGCTGAACGCTTTCACCGACTCAGACTATGGAGGATGCAAGTTAGATAGAAAGAGTACATCTGGTAGCTGTCAATTCCTAGGAGGTAGACTAGTGAGTTGGACTTCAAAGAAACAGACTTGTGTATCCACATCAACAGAAGAAGCTGAATACGTCGCTGCCGCCAGCTGTTGTTCGCAAGTCATATGGATGCAAACTCAACTGCGAGACTATGGCTTCAAAATTTCACAAATTCCCATATTTTGTGACTCAACCAGTGCAATTGCCATTTCTCACAATCCCGTTCACCATTCCATGACAAAGCACATCGACATTCGATTTCATTTCATCAAAGACAACATTCAAAAGGGTCATATCGAATTGCACTTCATCAACACCGAAGATCAAATTGCCGATGTCTTCACTAAGGCTCTCGATGAAACAAAGTTTCAATACTTCCTAGGCCGTCTAGGAATGTTAAATCCAGATAACATCCATCCTTAAACTTTTACTTTTTGTTTGTACAAAAGTGTGTTTACTTTCATTCAAAAGGAAAATTCAAAAACAATTGAAAATTGCTTTCCTTTCAAAAATACCAAAAACATTCAAATAACCAATATTTCCAAAAACATTCAGAAAAACAAATCTTCAAAAAAAAATTTAATAAAAGACTTGCCATAATAAGCTTTTATCGAACCTTGTGATTAATCTTCTCTTGACTTAATTTTCAGATGCTTATGCTCGATGAAGATTTTAAGTCATATTGATTCTCAATTAGAGTGAAGGTTCAAATATCCTACTTTTCATAATGTATATAACTTTATTTCCTTCGATTTTATTTCATTATTGACGATTTTAAACAATCAAGGGACATAAGGCTAGGAGGTTCAGATGAAAACAAAAACCCATGTGAGAATTTGTGCCTCGTCGATCTAAATCATTGTGGAAATCATTTCTTGTGAGCTTAGGTGTGTCACTATTGCTTATAAGGTATACCCAATTATACCTTGTCACGGTCTCATTTTTGCTTAGATATCAAAATGACCAGGGACGATACATTCATTTCTTACATACTAGACAAACTGTCTTTTATGCCACCTATCCCTACCTAGATAAAAGCCAACCAAAAATGAAGACTTGCGATCCCATGATCCATCAAGCAAACAACGACATATCCTTACAAGAAAACCAAAGGAAAAACAAATATCTATCAACATCCAATCCTCAAAGACAAATCAACAAGAAAACAAATGGATTCAATAAAGATATACCAAACAAAACAAAAAAAAAATTCTATATTTGGTATTTTCAAACAAACTTTCAACCAAATGGTTATTTCAAAACAAAAATCATAAAGTCTCGCGATTTGTTTGAACCATTTTTCACAAAAGAAGATATCTCAATCACTCAAGTCAAATACTCTTAAAAAGGTCTCAAATGTAGCAAATTCTCAATGCTAAAACAAAATATCTTTTTACAATAAATCGATATTGATCAACAAACAGGATACTATCAAAGAAGAAGCTGCAACAACAATGGATTTCCCGGGATACTGTAGCCTTCATCACTGAAGAATCTTAGTTGCAAACTGCACTATGAAAATTGCTAAACCCCTCTACATGTATTTCCCGATGGAGAGAGAGTGAACTTTAATGGCATGAATGAAGAAACCCGCTGAGTAATGCCGAAACTAGTCTTATGTGATTGATTATCTAATAATGCGACTAAGTGACTTTACAGGAAAAGCATAGGTGAACACCTCCGATATGAGTGTGAGTCGTCAGAGAGAGATATCACTCATTTTTAGTGATCATTAACTTGTTCTGCTGCCAGAACAACCAAACACCCAAGTGAAGTGTGAGCTATACCTATGAGCGTTCATCTGAATCGACCTGTTAGACCACTTGTCGTCATTAATAATGCTATAAAATCTAAGGAAATTTCTTTAGATACATATATCACTACCCTTTGATAACCGAACCCGAGACTTTGATTCGGAAACAAATTTCTGAAAATCTTTTACATAAGATATGTTAAACCAAGTCACAAACTTTCAAAACGATTACAATGGTTTTATATATATCTTATCATTGACAAAACTTTTATCCCAAATCTTCAAGATTAAAACTGTTAATGTGATTATATCTATCCTTATTTCATCAATGATCACATAGGGGGAAATTGTTGAAAAATGTTTTTATATGTGATCATCACTGAAATAAGACGAATTGGTTTTATATTATCTAACAAATATTATCAGTTATTTCAGGTTGCGTGGATTCGTGCTTAATTATGAAATAGAAAAATATGCAAAAGACGAAATACGCAAAGACGGAAAAATAGACGCAATATTTGGTCGTTTGAAGACAAAACAAATCAAGACTAAAATTGTCAAGATTTTAAAAACGTCAAGGGTCAAAAATAGAAATTCAATTCACAATTGGATATATATATATATATATATATATATATATATATATATATATATATGTATGTATATTGTATATATTGTATATATATATATATATATATATATATATATATTATATAAATATATATGTATATATATTATATTGTATATATAAATATATATGTATATATATTATATTATATATATATATATATATACATGAATCATGCATATATATATATATATATATATATATATATATATATATATATATATATATATATATATATATATATATATATATATATATATATATATATATATATATATATATCTTCACAAAAGCAAAAGTACCAAACATCATGTGTGCTTCCAACCTTTACAATCAATCACTTCATTACTTTTCCTTAAACAAACAAGAGTTGCTTGATTCCTTTGCATATATATAGATGCATATTTACATGAGTTTTTGTATGTGTTTTGTGTTTCCTTGTAATATATCTCCTATTACTCTCTCATCTCCAGAAGAATAAACACATAGCCAACCTCAAAATACTCTTCAAACACCCTCCAAATACCCTCCTTAAACCTCCTCCAAAAACCCTTTCAAATCACCACAACCATCACCACCTTGCTGTTTTTCGACATCAGAATTTGCAAGTTAAGAAAAAATTCACCGAGCACAACTCAACAAGATAATACGGGAGAGATTTGCACCGCAAATTATTCAGGACCTTACCTACATCCAGGAATTTTCCTCGATTTTTTTGACCACTGCAAACCCCAGAGAGACGCGAGAGAGAATTGGCTATCCAGAGAGATTTACTACGAAAATCTATATTTGTAACCACCCAAAACTCTTTCAACATCACCCTCTTTGTTACCTTATACCACCAAAACTACAACCTTATTACACCTTCTACCACCCTCCAAATACCCACTTCAACCTCATCAAATCACCTTAAAAAACCCCATACCCACATACAAAAAACATTACCCGTGTATTTTGTATCGTTTTGTAAACAATTCATTGTTACATAAAAAAGTTTATTGTTACTTACCGGATTGAACTTTGAACAAATAGAGACACAGTCTATTAAGATCCAGTCCAATTCTAAACCAGTTCAGTCAATTTATTGACGAACCGACTTTATATATATATTTATATATTTATATATTTTATTACAGCTTTACGTCATTTAAATACTGTCATTTATTTCATTTATAGCTTTCAGTCATTTATAGCTTTCCAGTTTATATTTATTCCGCACTTCTTATTTTTTTTTCCGCATCTTATCTCCTTAAATATATATATCTGTCACCCAGTAACTGGTATCCGAGCCTTTATTCGTGGTAATCAGATCGTATATTTTCAACACGAACTCTACGACTTTCGTTTAGATCACTAAGGCTAAATATCGCTCTAACATAAATTTCACTTTTTACGTCATTCAGCGTTGCCGGTTCTGTCGCGAAACTTTGACATGTCATAACGTCTTCGTTATAACTCGGATTTTGGCATTCTTTATATCTTCGGAATCCTTGTTTCAACCACTACATCTTTATGCAAAGATATCGGGCTTATCTCACACTTTAATTTTTGACGCTTATTTTATTCTTAATTCATTAAATTATAATAATTAAGAAAATAAACACATAATTCACATAATACTCAAACAATTCATCTTTATTACTTAAAAAGAGTTACAAAGGTTAGCCTAGACTATTACATCAACAATAATGCCTAGCCTGGAAACGCGGGCGTTACACTGTCCGACGAGACTCTTGTAATCCCGCTCGACGAGATCGATATCAACGAGAGCCTCAACTTCGTGGAAGAACCAATAGAGATCATGGACCGAGAGGTCAAGCAAACGAAGCAAAGCCGTATCCTGATAGTGAAGGTTCGCTGGTGTGACAACCGTCAAAATTCGAGTCGGTTCTAGATTTGAATAAACTTAGTTGCACATATACGCACGACACATACTGGACTTAGTGACTAGAAGCTCAGTTATAACCTACTAGAAACTTGGAAGCAACTAGAAACAATGGATAATGTACTTAGATTTCACATTGATATGTGAATTCTACAACTACTTAACTGTAGAGACTATCCATATTCGGGTCATTCTTTGACTCGAACACCATTTCATGAATCATATTCACACATCATGCACTTGACCTAGAAGTAGAAATTAGGTCAAAGTCTCATAGAAACTTAAGTCAAAGTTGAAGAGTAGGACTAGTATACTTGATTCCTCAATTTCGTTTGAATCTCGGAATCACTACATAGAATGCCAATAAACCGCTAAAAATAAATTAAAAACAATATTTCTAATTTGAATAAGATTTATGAAACTCTAAAATAGTTCGAAGTCTCAAAATTCAAGTAATTTTGATTTCCAAAGATTTACAAACTCTCAAAAACCCTAAATGCCCTAAAAACTCACATTTATAAACTTTGACCTTAAAAATTCTATAAAAATAATCATGAACCTTATAATATGATCTTATAACAATTAAAATTATGAAAATGCATTCAAGGAAAATGAAATTTAACTCATTAACATTTACCCTTAATTTATAAACCAAAAATGAAGAGTTTTATGCATAAAAACTAGGTTAAGGTGCACATTTTATAAAAAGTTGGATATTTTTATAAAAGATTTGAATTTTTATAAAAGAAACAAGAGAGAGGGAGCCTCTCCTCCCCTAAAATCGGATCCCTCTCTCCCCATATCTCTCTCTCACACTCTCATTCTCCAACACACACATCTCTCTTCTTTCTCTCTCTAGAAAACTCTCTCTACCTTCTCTCTACTTTTTCTCTCCAAACACCACTCCATTCTCTCTTCCTTCCTCTAAAGAACCAAGAAATATTCCAGAAAACAAACCCAAGAACACTCCTCAAACTCGAAATCTTCATCATCTTGTGGTATTCTTGAAGGTAAAATCGATTTCTACTTCACTTTTCCTTCAAGTTTTGCTCTTTTCTTACACTTTCTCCTTCTTCATCTTCTTCAAACTTGTTTTCTTTTTTGTTAAAATGGTTTTTAGAACATGATGGATGTGTTTTAACACCATGCATGTATGATAAACAAGGTTGCATGTTCATGATCTTAGTGCAAAAATCGATTTTAAGGATTAAAACATCAAACTCAAGTTAAGAGTTTTTGAGAAACAAAATTTTCTTCATAAATGCATGTATACATTTTGATAAGTTTTAATCTTTTGATCTCTGGAAACATGACCAAAATATGAGGTTATCATGATATATTTAAAATACTTCAAAAGGTTTACTCAAGGAAATGATGAAAACCCACTTTTCTAACCAATCATCATGCATGCAATCTGCCAGATTTCTTTACCTGACTTTAAACTGTCATATCTCACTCATTTCTTAGCCAAAATTCGTGATTATTTTTCTGAAATATAATATTTTGAGTTAGCTTTCAAACCCATCTGACCTCACTGAAAAATTCCAACATTTCGATTTTTACCAATTTTTACAAAACTGTTGCTCAAACAGCACTTTCCTTATGAACATTTGTTTTGTGTTGCATGTTCAAAGGACTTATTCATCACTAAAAATCATTCAAAAATTATTTTGAACTCTTAATATCATGTATTAATAGGTACTAAAAGATCTTGATTCAAAAGTCTTTGTAACATGTTGCAAAAATTGTCAAAGTAACATCACTAATCTTTACATAAATCACAAGAACCAAGTTTTCTCTATAATTTATTGAGCCTTTAGGCATGGTGTTCAACATCAAAAATAAGAACACAAATTGTCATTGTTATCAAATTGTATGAAGATGCATTCTGGAAATTTTCAGCTCAATATATATTTTCTTTATTTTTATATGAAAATAATAAGAAAATAAAGTGTTAAATCATATAAAATACTTAAGCTAGTAAATAAATTATGGAAAAATTCTTGGATGATCCTTTAAGTTAATAAACATCTCCCATTAAGTTTCATCCATTTTTGTTACTGTTTAATATGGTTTTGAATTTTCTTTTTGTTTAGCTCAAATAAATCATAAAAGCACATTAGGGAATATAAAAATGGTATCTAATAATTTTCGCAGCTTATACTCTCTGTGGAACACTTAGAAAAATATTTTCAGAATTTTTCATAGTGTATTCCTATTTTTCTCCGATTTTTTTATTTATAATGGACTAAAAACAGGAAAAATAGTTTTACTCATCCAAACATTATGAAAATTTACCAGAACACCTTTTAATACATTAGGATGCTACATAAAAATTTTGATGATTTTTCTCTTCTGTATACTATTTTTCTTCTATTTTCCCAAGATTAAATACACTTAAACCCAATTTTTATTAGAATACATACACAAAAATCATAAAATTGGGATAAACAGTTTAGAAATTCATTTTTATATTTTTCCTAGCTTAATAATGACTAATACCAGCGTTACAAAAATTGTGGACAATTTTGGAAACTATTTTCTATTTATTTCAATTTTTATTAGAATAAATGCTCAAAAATCATAAAATTGGGTTAAATTGTCTGGAAATCTATTTTTATATTTTTCACAGGTTAAGTACGTGTAATGACATTACTATAAAACGTTTGGGGCATTTTCTTAACCGATTTCTATTTTTCATGAATTTTTATATATTTAGAGAATTAAATATATGGAAAATGGTTATGCATATCCATAATCCATGAAAATTTATCTAGAAGTCTTTTAACATATTTAGAACCAAAATCTGAAGTTTGGTAATTTTTATTAATTGTTTAGTATTTTTCATGATTTTATGGTTATTCAAGAAACTAAAATGGTGAAAAATAGTTAGACAAATCAAAAATTCAAGAAAATTTACCTTGAGGTCTTTGACTTCAATTAAAACTGAAATGCAAAGTTTGGGAACTTTTAGAACTAAATTGATTTAGTTTTGAATATTTAATCATTGGAACACCTCTAAAATGTTAAATATTAACATTTCAATAATGGAAATTTTCCACTTAAATTGTTATATAACAATTGATTCTTTGAAACTTAATTTCCACAGAAAAATGTTTGTAACTTATCAATATTAAATTTTGACACATTATTGGCATAATTCTATTGTAGTAGTAAGTATACTAGTGTTAGATTTCGATTAGAGACTCACTAGCGAATACCATTATTGTAGGAATCGGTAGTGGTACACGTGGAACGTAGTTCAAGGCACCATTTGCATCATCTAAATGTATTGTGAGTATTCACGCACTCCCCTATTTTTAGTTTTTTTTATGTTTTGGGGTGGAAAAGCATGTCCCGAAAAACTATTATTTGTTCGTTGTATTTAAATTGATTTGTATGAAACATGATTGCTATTTTATTGCTATATCTCTCTATGTATGTCTATGCAACACGGAACATGAGAACTTATCGTATTAAGGCCCTTCCCTTATCTCTAACCATTAACTCTTTGAGCCAATGGTCATTATGGATAGCGCTATTAGAAATTGACAACTCCTCACTCGCCCTATTGCTGGAGTGCATGATACCATATTCATCTATGGAACGATAAGCATAGATCTTGATAGGGCTTCAGTCATAGGTTTGGTTGAGACTCATTGTTTGCTCATACACATACAAACTCGTTTCTCGTTATAGCAATAAACTTGTTATTTATTATGGCAATAAACTCGTTTATCAATTATACCAATCAACTTTGTTTCTTATTATAGCAATAAACTTTGTATCTCATTATAACAACGAACTTTTGTTACTAAATACTTATTTACTTGTTTTAGCAACAAAATTGGTTGCTTCTTATAGTAACAAACTTGTTTGCTCCTTGTAGCAATGAAACTTGATTACTCATTTTAGTAACAAACTTTATTTCCCATGAGGATATGAACGTTGCATCTCTTTTGGGCAACATACTTTATTTCTCATGATGACAACGAACTTTGTTTACACAAACTTATTTACTCATTTTAGCAATATATTTTTATCTATGGAAACTTATATCAAAATTTGATTTCGATTCATGAAACCAATATTATTTTTAAACTTGTGAGTACTCACCAACTATTTTTATAGTTGACGCTCGTTTTACATGCTTTTTCAGGAATCATCGAGTAAGTGGCACTTAGGGACACTTCAGTTTTAGGAGCATTCGCATGTGTTGTATTTCAATTTACATTGTAATTCTTTTAAAAGTTGTTCAAACCCATTGTGAATTTGTAATGATTTTTTAATACTATGGTTGGTGTTGTCTTTTAACTTTTGCGATGAAACCCTTTGTACTGCCACACCCTGTGTTTCCGCTTTAGCGGGGTGTGACAGGAAATGGTATCAGAGCCGAAGGTTATAGAGAATACCGGTTTTCCTTTGGAAAACCCCAACTATAGCCAAAAATTTTCTAAACGTGTTTAAAATATAGAACATACTACTGGTATAACTAATTCGAGTACGCATTATTGGACTTTAATTAAGTATAGCCTGGCCAACTATGCTTAAGTAAGGAAAGTTAATGTGAGGCTGGAAACGGTTATCGTAGAATTATGTTCAAAACAATTTTCAACTTAAACTATTGAAAAACAAAATTTTTCGGTGTGCGTATGTGCATTGCATATTATAGGCATTCATCTAGATACACTTAGAAACTAAGTGCACTTTTATAACAATGCCTTTATTTAGAAATATTCTTGTCCCTTATCAAGTGCTAGGTTAACCACTTAAGTTATATCACTAGCCACTCTAGGAGCAATGCACTTAGTACTGAGAATGAGTATTCCTTGGTAGCTATTGACTTTAGATGTAAGGTTAGTAGCTAGATATACACTAGTAATAATCATAAGTCGAAATCTATACCAATTATCCCTCAATACCTCTTCATCGTCTTCGTACTAGAGTTACAACTAGGAAAAAGCGTTTCGATACCGACATGAATGATAATTGGAGCATCGCGTAAGGATGTAGATGGGTCACCACTAAGTAATCACTTGGATATCATTGGCGGGCATTCCGGATTCGACTCACAAGGAGACACAAAGGTTTAACCTATTGCTACTAATACGTGAGACCTTATAACTATGCTATGATTTAGCTTTAGGTTGTTTCCACCTTCAGCTTAAAACTTAACATAGGATATCCCTTTAACCTCTATAAAAGGCCACGAAACTGCATTGACACCATAAAACGTTTTTCAAACAATTTTTCTTGCCCTTTATCTTAGGGAAAAAGACATCGGTACTCGTCTTATACTCGCCTTAGGATTTAGGTACGATCAGCTACACTAATATACTTATTCCTTACTTCTTAATCTTCCATCGAAAAATTATTTCGTTTCATCGGTTTTATTTATCATCGATAAAATACTTTATAACCACTTCATACAACTTACTAGACATTTCCTAACAATGTAAGCCATATTCTCGCTAAAAGTCTTTTGACAACTTGCTTTAACTTAACACTTTTCTTCAAAACTCAATTTAACCAATATTGGTTTTAACCTTGCTATTTCAATTTCATTTCAAATTCATTTCAATGGATTGATGTGCTTTTAAGGGCATATAAACCATTTTAAACATTGCTTACCATTTTGACACGTCTTCGAAAAACTAGAAACATTTTCTTTTATAATCGTGTTTAAACTCTTTACTATAAAACTTAAACATATGACGTTAAAGTTCATATTATATGTAAAAGCTTCATCGGATCTTCAAACCACTTTTGTTTTAAGACTTTTGACTACTTCCCCATTTAGGCATCGTACTTTACTTAAATGTGTTTTCCTGAAACCCAACATGGTATTTTTACAACTTTCTAATTCAAACATGTTTATAAGAAATCTCTAATTCCTACATTTCCAACATACCTCATTTATTTATTTTATTTCAAATTACTTTTATACTTTGTAAAGTTTCTAAAATTTAAAGCATTGCAAAACTTAGTGTTCACTTTTAAACTTCCAGTGACGCACTTTCGACAATGCACAATTATTCATCTAAATATGTTAAGTCTTTACCTTATCCGTTTTAACCATTGTTGGACTCTAGTCTAAAAGGTCAACACTATCAGATTTTCAATTACCAATTGTAGTGCTTCTTCTTTTTCACAAATGGATTTTAATTTAATAGATAACTCATGAATTTTTAGCAAACACTTTAAAACTCCCACATGACTATGTAACCATCAACATACATCAAATATTGATGTTTGAAATATATCTCAACCTGGTTTTAAATCTACCTATATGTATTATTCTTAAAATTTTAACAATAGCAATCATTGTCGCTGGTACCTTCCTTTTTCTTTCCCCCGCACTTGATTTTTTGCTCTCCTTATGACTTTAGATCTCGCACACCCATAATAGTAACATAATACATTGTCTAACTTTGTTTCTGTCTATTTTGCTTCTCCTGGTATCATGTTTGTACACATACATACTAGAAGTCTATCCTTTCGTTTTGAGCGATTAATACATGTATAGCCGTGAGGAATAATTTTTATTTAGTCAACTTTGATATATTCAATTACGCCTTTTTATCATATACATCTTGTTTTTATTTTGAAATCTCTATAAACAAGTGATCCTTATTTACATTTGCTCTTTCGTTCTAAATTCAGAAACTTGATATAAAATGCAATTTTCATTGTATTTTTCCTTATAATTAATACACAAGATGAATACTCTTATGCTTATAATTTTTCTATATCCGGAAAATATATGTGAATGATATGTATCCTTATATTTCTTCTTTTCTTTAAATACATCAAGAATTTTGAATTTTACGATTATCTATTCTCTAAATGATTGTTTTTGTAGAAACACTAAACTATGAATGCCCTATTTTGAAGATTGACATTTTTACACCTTTCTTAAAATAGTAATTTACTTTGCAATTTTCAGTGAGTTCCTAAACTCTCAAGCTTGTTTTCATAAGTATTTTGACTCCTCGTAAACTTAGATTTGTCATGACTTAGACAATTAGTCAATTTTTCAAATAGCGTAATATCAATAATTTCAATAAAAAAAAAATTTCCCTTAATGACGACTTAAACCTTTAACTTTAATTAATCTTTATATTATTTTACTACTTTGTTGGATCGCCACACATGTATCTTCATTATCTTGGAATTATTACACATTTTGATAATAGTGAGATTAACTATCATTTCTAAACAGACATTTTGATAACAATGAGATTTTTAATCACTTCTAAACACTTAAAATGCTATATACACAATGTGATTTAATTTATCATAAATTTTCATCGCCTCAATTTGCACCAATGACTCTCTAAATATATTTATTCTTCGAATAAGGTTTTATTATTGTAAGAGTAACCGTAGTAGTAATTATAGCCTCGGAGATGCTCAATCATTCGTAATTTATTTTGTCGACGACACTTAATTAGCCTTTACATTTGAGATGTACCAAAACTTCGTTGCCTACCCTTAGTACGTATTTTTAGGAACTTACCCTAAATCGCTTCTCTTTCATTCGTGCTACCCCTTCTTATTTCAAAATATATCCTTTCCAGATGTAGTAGCCAACCCGGAAGTGAACAAATTGTTCCTAATCTCTTCTTTATTAGGCGGCGAATTTACACTTAGTGCTAATTTAGAACGCGACTTAAGGATCAATGCGGATTTAATGCTCAGTGCAGTTAGTGCTTCAGCAAAACTTATAGCTCTCTTAATTCAGATAATATCTAACTAGATGATCTTTTTCGACTAGGTCGCCATGTTTGGATCATGATTTCCATGATCCTAATTTCTCGCAATCTAAATTGTAGAACTCGAATTAAGGAAACATTAATTTGACTATAGCTAAAGAATTGGGCTTTTCCCTTGAGGAAATAAACCCGAAATAATCAAAGAACATTGCAAGTCACCACCTCTCCAACTATATAATTGTATTCGACTGAGTTCTAATAGAATACGTCACGAATTGAATTTCGGGGCGAAATTCTTTCAACCGGGGGAGAATGTGACAACCGTCAAAATTCGAGTCGGTTCTAGATTTGAATAAACTTAGTTGCACATATACGCACGACACATACTGGACTTAGTGACTAGAAGCTCAGTTATAACCTACTAGAAACTTGGAAGCAACTAGAAACAATGGATAATGTACTTAGATTTCACATTGATATGTGAATTCTACAACTACTTAACTGTAGAGACTATCCATATTCGGGTCATTCTTTGACTCGAACACCATTTCATGAATCATATTCACACATCATGCACTTGACCTAGAAGTAGAAATTAGGTCAAAGTCTCATAGAAACTTAAGTCAAAGTTGAAGAGTAGGACTAGTATACTTGATTCCTCAATTTCGTTTGAATCTCGGAATCACTACATAGAATGCCAATAAACCGCTAAAAATAAATTACAAACAATATTTCTAATTTGAATAAGATTTATGAAACTCTAAAATAGTTTGAAGTCTCAAAATTCAAGTAATTTTGATTTCCAAAGATTTACAAACTCTCAAAAACCCTAAATGCCCTAAAAACTCACATTTATAAACTTTGACCTTAAAAATTCTATAAAAATAATCATGAACCTTATAATATGATCTTATAACAATTAAAATTATGAAAATGCATTCAAGGAAAATGAAATTTAACTCATTAACATTTACCCTTAATTTATAAACCAAAAATGAAGAGTTTTATGCATAAAAACTAGGTTAAGGTGCACATTTTATAAAAAGTTGGATATTTTTATAAAAGATTTGAATTTTTATAAAAGAAACAAGAGAGAGGGAGCCTCTCCTCCCCTAAAATCGGATCCCTCTCTCCCCATATCTCTCTCTCACACTCTCATTCTCCAACACACACATCTCTCTTCTTTCTCTCTCTAGAAAACTCTCTCTACCTTCTCTCTACTTTTTCTCTCCAAACACCACTCCATTCTCTCTTCCTTCCTCTAAAGAACCAAGAAATATTCCAGAAAACAAACCCAAGAACACTCCTCAAACTCGAAATCTTCATCATCTTGTGGTATTCTTGAAGGTAAAATCGATTTCTACTTCACTTTTCCTTCAAGTTTTGCTCTTTTCTTACACTTTCTCCTTCTTCATCTTCTTCAAACTTGTTTTCTTTTTTGTTAAAATGGTTTTTAGAACATGATGGATGTGTTTTAACACCATGCATGTATGATAAACAAGGTTGCATGTTCATGATCTTAGTGCAAAAATCGATTTTAAGGATTAAAACATCAAACTCAAGTTAAGAGTTTTTGAGAAACAAAATTTTCTTCATAAATGCATGTATACATTTTGATAAGTTTTAATCTTTTGATCTCTGGAAACATGACCAAAATATGAGGTTATCATGATATATTTAAAATACTTCAAAAGGTTTACTCAAGGAAATGATGAAAACCCACTTTTCTAACCAATCATCATGCATGCAATCTGCCAGATTTCTTTACCTGACTTTAAACTGTCATATCTCACTCATTTCTTAGCCAAAATTCGTGATTATTTTTCTGAAATATAATATTTTGAGTTAGCTTTCAAACCCATCTGACCTCACTGAAAAATTCCAACATTTCGATTTTTACCAATTTTTACAAAACTGTTGCTCAAACAGCACTTTCCTTATGAACATTTGTTTTGTGTTGCATGTTCAAAGGACTTATTCATCACTAAAAATCATTCAAAAATTATTTTGAACTCTTAATATCATGTATTAATAGGTACTAAAAGATCTTGATTCAAAAGTCTTTGTAACATGTTGCAAAAATTGTCAAAGTAACATCACTAATCTTTACATAAATCACAAGAACCAAGTTTTCTCTATAATTTATTGAGCCTTTAGGCATGGTGTTCAACATCAAAAATAAGAACACAAATTGTCATTGTTATCAAATTGTATGAAGATGCATTCTGGAAATTTTCAGCTCAATATATATTTTCTTTATTTTTATATGAAAATAATAAGAAAATAAAGTGTTAAATCATATAAAATACTTAAGCTAGTAAATAAATTATGGAAAAATTCTTGGATAATCCTTTAAGTTAATAAACATCTCCCATTAAGTTTCATCCATTTTTGTTACTGTTTAATATGGTTTTGAATTTTCTTTTTGTTTAGCTCAAATAAATCATAAAAGCACATTAGGGAATATAAAAATGGTATCTAATAATTTTCGCAGCTTATACTCTCCGTGGAACACTTAGAAAAATATTTTCAGAATTTTTCATAGTGTATTCCTATTTTTCTCCGATTTTTGTATTTATAATGGACTAAAAACAGGAAAAATAGTTTTACTCATCCAAACATTATGAAAATTTACCAGAACACCTTTTAGTACATTAGGATGCTACATAAAAATTTTGATGATTTTTCTCTTCTGTATACTATTTTTCTTCTATTTTCCCAAGATTAAATACACTTAAACCCAATTTTTATTAGAATACATACACAAAAATCATAAAATTGGGATAAACAGTTTAGAAATTCATTTTTATATTTTTCCTAGCTTAATAATGACTAATACCAGCGTTACAAAAATTGTGGACAATTTTGGAAACTATTTTCTATTTATTTCAATTTTTATTAGAATAAATGCTTAAAAATCATAAAATTGGGTTAAATTGTCTGGAAATCTATTTTTATATTTTTCACAGGTTAAGTACGTGTAATGACATTACTATAAAACGTTTGGGGCATTTTCTTAACCGATTTCTATTTTTCATGAATTTTTATATATTTAGAGAATTAAATATATGGAAAATGGTTATGCATATCCATAATCCATGAAAATTTATCTAGAAGTCTTTTAACATATTTAGAACCAAAATCTGAAGTTTGGTAATTTTTATTAATTGTTTAGTATTTTCATGATTTTATGGTTATTCAAGAAACTAAAATGGTGAAAAATAGTTAGACAAATCAAAAATTCAAGAAAATTTACCTTGAGGTCTTTGACTTCAATTAAAACTGAAATGCAAAGTTTGGGAACTTTTAGAACTAAATTGATTTAGTTTTGAATATTTAATCATTGGAACACCTCTAAAATGTTAAATATTAACATTTCAATAATGGAAATTTTCCACTTAAATTGTTATATAACAATTGATTCTTTGAAACTTAATTTCCACAGAAAAATGTTTGTAACTTATCAATATTAAATTTTGACACATTATTGGCATAATTCTATTGTAGTAGTAAGTATACTAGTGTTAGATTTCGATTAGAGACTCACTAGCGAATACCATTATTGTAGGAATCGGTAGTGGTACACGTGGAACGTAGTTCAAGGCACCATTTGCATCATCTAAATGTATTGTGAGTATTCACGCACTCCCCTATTTTCAGTTTTTTTTTATGTTTTGGGGTGGAAAAGCATGTCCCGAAAAACTATTATTTGTTCGTTGTATTTAAATTGATTTGTATGAAACATGATTGCTATTTTATTGCTATATCTCTCTATGTATGTCTATGCAACACGGAACATGAGAACTTATCGTATTAAGGCCCTTCCCTTATCTCTAACCATTAACTCTTTGAGCCAATGGTCATTATGGATAGCGCTATTAGGAATTGACAACTCCTCACTCGCCCTATTGCTGGAGTGCATGATACCATATTCATCTATGGAACGATAAGCATAGATCTTGATAGGGCTTCAGTCATAGGTTTGGTTGAGACTCATTGTTTGCTCATACACATACAAACTCGTTTCTCGTTATAGCAATCAACTTTGTTTCTTATTATAGCAATAAACTTTGTATCTCATTATAACAACGAACTTTTGTTACTAAATACTTATTTACTTGTTTTAGCAACAAAATTGGTTGCTTCTTATAGTAACAAACTTGTTTGCTCCTTGTAGCAATGAAACTTGATTACTCATTTTAGTAACAAACTTTATTTCCCATGAGGATATGAACGTTGCATCTCTTTTGGGCAACATACTTTATTTCTCATGATGACAACGAACTTTGTTTACACAAACTTATTTACTCATTTTAGCAATATATTTTTATCTATGGGAACTTATATCAAAATTTGATTTCGATTCATGAAACCAATATTATTTTTAAACTTGTGAGTACTCACCAACTATTTTTATCGTTGACGCTCGTTTTACATGCTTTTTCAGGAATCATCGAGTAACTGGCACTTAGGGACACTTCAGTTTTAGGAGCATTCGCATGTGTTGTATTTCAATTTACATTGTAATTTCTTTTAAAAGTTGTTCAAACCCATTGTGAATTTGTAATGATTTTTTAATACTATGGTTGGTGTTGTCTTTTAACTTTTGCGATGAAACCCTTTGTACTGCCACACCCTGTGTTTCCGCTTTAGCGGGGTGTGACAGCTGGAATGCCAAGCGAGGACCTGAATTCATTTAGGAGCGCGAGGATCAGATGAAACTGAAATATCCTCATCTTTTTACTTAGTTATTTGTAACTACTTATTTGCTTAAACTCTAATTTCAGGACGAAATTCTCTCTAACGGGGGGATGATGTGACAATCCTAAATTTCTATCTTGTACAACCATTCAATTTAATCAAAGTCAGACTTGTTTCTGCTATCTTTTAGCACTATTTAGGGTCTGTTTGAGTGTTCTAAGCATAGTACCTTCAAGAGGTGATGTTAGGAAGTTTATTCTAGAGTTCAGTGTGCAACATACAAGCCGGAAAACTCCAAGAATTGGAGTTTACGGCCATAAAATAGAGTTTACGGCCGTAAACTCTTGACTATATATTTGACATTTAGTCATTTTTCAACACTTTTACCATTTCAAGACAAAGAACTCGTTCTCTCTCAAGTACCATCCGATTTTTCACCTAGATCTTCAAGATTGTAAGTGTTTCTTCCCTTAAGTTGTTGATTCCTTTCACTATCTAGTATGGATCATTGATTTCATCCATAAAATCACTTCAATCTAGTAGATCTTCAAGTGTTCTTCAGTTTCGCCAAGAACACCAAGAACACCTACTAAGTTCTTGGACCTTAAACACCATTACAAGTATACTATAACAAGATTCAAGATAACTTAATATGAGATAATACTTCATGACACAACAACCAATTTGTTGTGTCACGTTTTGTAACCAGAATCTCCTGGAGGGAGAGCGTGAGTTTGCGTATAGATCTATACTAGATTGACTATCCTATACCTTGTTGTTCGCTACAGTGGGACTTGCAAGTCTACGGGTGCCAATTGTCATTTCTTCCGACGTCTTTCATCGTCGTGTTATAGTCGGTTTAGTATGGTAACTACCTCATCACATTTTACCCTAATTAAACCATTGGTTTTAAGGTAGTTATTACTACAATAGGTACAATATACAGTACAATAGTTCATACATATTTTCCCATTGCATTCTGATTGTGATCTTCTCACATAACCGGTAATGTAAAACTATATTTTGGTAATGATAGTGATTCTTGGGAAAAACATTCACTTTTACAGAGAAACAAACATACAAAACAGTCGGGTCTTGGTAGAAGACTACTTTTTATACTAGTAGAAAATATAGGATTTTCTAGGAGCTTTCAAAGATATACAGACTTTTTCTATGAACATTTACAAACACTTTCAGTAAACTTATACAAACATTGACACTAAATACTTATTAACTCACCAGCTTAAATGCTGATCTACGCTTTCAAAATAACTTGTATTCTCAGGTCATCAGTAGACAGGTACCGAATGCGGGTTTGAGAAGACGTAGCACTTTCAAGACTCGTCTTTTATTTTGATTATTCATTTTTGGTGTCTAAATACTATGAAAGAACACACTTGTATTAACTTATACTATTAATGCAATGGATGATGTTGTTGCTTGTTTACTACTTTACATTGTTATGATACTGTACATGACGTCCTCCGCCCCCGAATGTTTCCGCCATTCCGGTTTTGGGGTGTGACACATTATTAAAGGATTCTTAAGAAGTTTAATATTATGATCTCCTCGCTTATACATTTCCGAGTTATATATAACGAAGATCTGGTAGACAATAGAATGTGAGATTTCTAAGTTAGTTTCTTTTCCTTGTTTGGATGTGAAACTAAGGTAGAACCCCACAATCTATTATCCGCCAAATGTTGATTATATTATAACGTGTATAAGCTAAGAAATCATGGATATTAACTCATCACTTGTTTGAATCAGTATAACTTAAATAACTATTTGTTCGAGATATAATCCTGTAGTTTATACATTAGGTTATATATAATGAAGACTTGATAGATTGGAGAATGTGTGAACTCAATTTTACTTTCCTTTTCCTTGTTTGGATGTGGGGGTACGATCGAATCACACAATCGACTGTCCGTCTTATCTTGACTATATGTAATTAGTATAAACTAAGTGATTATAGAAGGAATTGGTTCAATCATACTTTACATTAAGAAAATATAGGATTTTCTTGTAGATCATTTCAAACTTGTTCAATTGTCAGAGAAAATACTTCCCTTAAACAAAATCTTATGCACTCACCAGCTTTATAGCTGATACTCGCTTTCAAAATACTTGTATTCTCAGGAATCTATTAAGACAGGTATCCATACCGGAGTACGCGAAGACGGAGCTGTAGTTTCTTGTCTTATCTTTTGATACAATTATATTATGAAACATGTAATGTTTTGAACTTGATGTAAACACTTTAACATCTTTACAATGAATGTTGTTGCTTTGATTACTATTATCCAATTGTTGTGATACTACATATGACGTCCTCCGCCCCCGAACGTTTCCGCCGTTCTGGTTTTGGGTGTGACATTTATCACTAGCACACGACTTGAGGTTTATAACCTATCGTATTGACATACTCCTATTTTTGTGCCCATTCCAGTTAAAGTTCGCTTTGCATAGGAGTTATGAGAGTTCTCAGTTGGTTGCATAACAACTTGGAAGCAATGGTAGGCCCTTGTGCTACCAAGTGGCAAGAAGTTAATATTGAACAAGTTCGATCCATGTGAGGTTGAATTTGTCACTAACCTTGTCTTGTGATTATGGTTTCGATAAATTCACATGGATAGGAACTCATACACCATAAAACCTAAGTGTCGTAAGGTTTATCTCCGATTCATGAAAATGATGGTGAGGAAACGCTTTCACTAAGTAGATTTTAAGTAGATAGCAACTGTGATATTTGCATTCTCAAAGTCGTTAGTGGAGCATGTGTGGTTAACCGGCACACTAACATGGACTTGTGAGAAATGGCAAAGGTCTAAAAAATTAAGACTACGCTTACGACATCCCTTTTCATAGTTCTAAAAATTGTTTAGACATACATGTGAGCTATCTAAGGAAAGGTGTATGATTTTGATAAAGTTTCATCAAAGCATCTCATATCAGAAGTCTGAACTTTGGTAAGAAAGTCAATAAAGTATTGATTTCTAGAAGTCCAGCTGATTTCTGAGTACATGTCAAAGCTAGTGGGAGCATAAGTGTTATGCTAACAATTATCATGTTAATGGGAGCATGATAATTATGATAAGTGTTGCAAGTTAGCAATGTCAATTATAGAAAAACAAAAAGTTCAATTGGGAAAAGTTGTTTTGCTATAAATAAGGGAGAGGAAATTATACTTCATTTCAATTCTAAAAGCTTAGGTTGAGGTTTTAATCATCTTTAGTAAAGGATATATATATATGAATTCTATGTTGGAATGGCTCAACATAAGGAAATTCTATATATAGGTCCATTATTTGCATTCTAAAATTCGATTATGATTACGGCATCCCTTTTCATAATCTGAATTATGAGAACTTGGCAAATAGAAATAGAAATATTATAGCAAAAAGACTGGTCTAGTGTCATGTCTTTATGTGAGACTGTAACGCCTCGATTTTTCTCGATACGTTTAGTTATTTTAATTTAATTATTCTTGTAACCTTGGGTTAATTTATTTAACCAATGTCTGATTTTCTTATGTTATTGGACTCGATCATCTTGTAAACTCCTTTTATTGAAGTCCATGGGCTATGGGCCTATTTTCAAGTCTATCTAGTAAATAGTAGTTAATGTGTTAATTGAGTCATTTGGAACACACACAAGAAAAACACTCTAAACCCTCCATCTCTCTCTCAAATCGTCCTCTCTCTCTTTGGGATCAAGAGCAGCCAAGGGGCTGTTGTTTGGAGCTTAATTCTTGTTCATTTCCACCCTTGATTCGTATTGGTATGAACATCCTTATCATTTCTTACAACTTGATTCATAACCTTGTTCTTGTTTTATGATTTCATCTTCACTTCTTCTCCTTCCTATTTGATTTGTAATTGTATGTTATACATCATCTCAAGATCCTATCTTCACCCCATATATGGTGGATGATGGATCTAGGGGATTACATGTGGCAAAAGACCATGGAAACCCTAAAAGGGAGAATGGTGATTTTATGTGCTTTATGTTCATTTTCATGTTGATTATTATTACAATCTTGTGGCAAAATGAAATCCTAATGATACCTAACCCTTTTTAGTACCACCATGATCATGGGGACTAAATTGGGATGATGAACACATCTTAAAATGTGTTTCAAAGGGAGAAGGATGGATAAGCCAAAAAGGAATCACGGGTGGCTACGATTCTGTTTTCCATCAGATCTGTAGTCATTTTGTAAAATTCATATCTTGAGCTCTAGAACTCAAACGGACCCCAAACCAGTTCCAAAAGTTCAAAAATTGAGTTGGCTAACTTTCTTAAGCAGGCCAACCTCACTGATAAGGACTTTATCTATGGGAAAGAATGGCATCTTTGCTGTTAGGTCTGATCTGGGTCTGTTCTGAAATGTCATTTTGGAGTTAGAAGGAGTTCTTTATAGTTCTGGAATCCTGAACAATCATAGTTTCCTATAAAATTTTGTTGAAGCTATGTTTCTGTTTTATATTTTGGAGTAAATCCGTTTTGAACAGCAGGTCTGTTTTAGAGACCTTGCTGTGATTACTCTTTTCTCAACTCATAGCTTCATTACTTCTCCTTTCTAACCTTTAGTCCTTCTTAGGTGAGGTTTTGAAGTTTTCTCAAGCTTGGTAGCATTATTTGATTGTTAGCTATCCTTACTACTCACTCAAGGTGAGTTCTCTCACACCGTTGTATTGATGTTTGCGTTTGCTAGTTAGCTCGTGTGTGATTATTTGAATTTATTATAAGGCATGCTATATAACCATTGTTTTAATTCGTACATGTGCACTGTATGTAACTAAATATGGATATGGGGACACCACCAAAGGATACGGATTTACCGGTGCGGTGGGTAGGTAATATCACCAACGTAATACTCATCATGAGGTGCGGTGATTAGGGCCAAATGATACGGGATCTTCCCGGTGCGGTTCAAACCTACAAGTCCTTCTTGTATTATAGGCATTGATTCGTTCTTTTCCCTTATCATATAATTATAAATGGAAAATTGATTAGGGTTAGTAAATATGAATGTTAGTACAATGTCTGTGTTTGAATTAACTAAGCTTTGTGCTTACGGTTTCCCTTATAACTTTTCAGGTGTTAAGATTAAAGAGGCTAAGGCTTGACATGGAGCACCGAGACATCGCTACTAGTTATTTTTGTTGGGACCTTATTATTATTATTATTATTATTATTACTTCCGCACTTATTTTATATGATTATTAAGTTGATGGATTATGTTATGACTATTTCAGTTGTTTTAATTTAATTTAAGATGCGTTTTAAAAGTTTAAAATTTTTGCAAAAATTTGGGTGTCACAAGTTGGTATCAGAGCCACAGTTTGAGGGAACTAGGCAATCTTGTGGATGTTCTAGACTCAAATTGGAGGCTCTATAAGAGTTTATTTTCTTTTTAAAATATTTTTCAAACCTTCTGAAGACTAGTAGTGGAAGATGTCGCGGTGTGCCAGTCAGCCAGCCAAGTAAGCCTTATTTCTTATGTTAAATGTTTATGTTAAATTGTTGACTATGAATTGGATTCTACTAGTCTTAAAATGTTAGATTACACACTTATTTAGTGTTAACATGTGAGAGAGTTGTAAAATTAACGGCTAGAGCGAACTGGAAATTTTGAAACTAGACGCGAATGCGAAATTGGAACTTGTGTGGAAGGTAGTAGAAGGGCCCCTACTATTTGAAACATCGGTGCCGGTTTCGGGTCGGGGCAAGGTTGAAAAATTTTCGACAAGCTGAGTGTTTTGTCTTCCTAGAAATATCTAGGCTGAATTGTTTCTAAGATTTTCCTTCTTCTGCGGATACCAATGGCTCCGCCTGGTCGACTTAATCAGCTCCAAATGGAGCAAGTTAGGGATATTGTCGCTGAGGAATTCAATAACGCTTTCAACGAACTAATCCCGGGTGTGACCAATGACATAATCAACCAAGTCGGTGCTCTTCTGGATGAGCACCTCGCAGCTATTCCCGGGGGAGCGTTACCGGCTCCGCCCGTTCGGGATTCGGCATACTACTTCGAGAAGTTCAGCAAGTGTAGCCCTCCTCTTTGGAACAGTGAATCCGACCCAGTTGCTGCTAAGCACTGGGTGTCAGATGTTGAGGGCGCCTTCATGACTGTTGGGTGTACCGACCAGTACAAAGTTGTGATCACCATGAATCAGCTGCGGAAAAGGGGAAAGACATGGTGGAACACCATCACCGCTCTATTAAGCGAAGAAGAAGTGAGGGCCATGTCTTGGGCCCAATTTGTGGAGAGGTTCGAGGCACAATATGTGCCTAAGGTGGAGCAGCAACGGATGCAGCAAGAGTTCATGGCCTTACAACAGACTACCGAGTCCGTTAGCGACCTGAATGCCAAGTTCTTGGAGATGCTATCCTTTTGCCCCTCGTTTGCTGGGAACGAGGCCTGGTTGGTCAGCCGATACATGGCCATCCTACGTACCGAGATTCGGGAATTCGTTAGCATGCAGGAGTTCTCGACCTTATCCGCGATCATGAATGCAGCAAGGAGGAGGGAAATCGAGTTGCAGACCCAGTCCATGAGGAAGGCCAATGACACCTCTTCCAAGACATCCAGAGATGCCCAGAAAAAGCGAAAGCAGGGTAGTAAGTCAAGGTATGAGTATAGGACGTCTTCAGGGCGAGAAAAATCCGTTGATATGCTACAACTGCAAAAAGCCAGGGCATCATTGGAAGAATTGTAGGGATCCCCCTGTGAGTGCAACACCTCATATTACTTCTGCAGTTCCCGTCTGCTATCACTGCAACGAGACGGGACACAAGAAGCCCGAATGCCCGAAGTTGAAGACTGGTAAAGGAGACGGGGGTACAAATCCTGCAATTGCATCGTCCTCTAAGGGACCCACTATGGTGACACGAGGTCGTGCTCACCAGATGACTGCGGAGGAGCCGGTGATTACAGCAACAGTGGCAGGCACTTATTTGCTAGATTCCGAGCCAGATGTTGTTATGTTTGATAGCCTTGCTACCCATTCTTTTGTATCTCGCATGTTTATTATTCATTTGGGGCGTAGTATCGGAAAATTGGCTCACCCAATGGTTGTCGAAGTTGCCGACAACCGCACTATTTATGTCACCGATGTTTATCGGGGTTGCAATCTCGAGTTTTCTGGAGTTGAATTCCCCATTGATCTTATCCCTATTGCGATGCGAGAGCTCTGCATTATCGTAGGCATGGATTGGCTTGATGCGTGTGATGTGGAAATCCACTATCGTAAGAAGCAAGTTCGTGTTCAAAACCATAGAGGTGGAGAACTTATCATTCAGGGGGACATTCCCCGCGTGGCCATCGCTTCTTGCTCTTCTGCTATAGCACTAGACGACATTCCTATCGTTTCCGACTTTAGTCATGTCTTTCCGGAGGAACTCCCTGGTTTGCCACCTATTCGGCAAGTGGAGTTTCGCATTGATTTGGTGTTGGGTGCGACTCCGGTAGCTAAATCTCCTTACCGCTTGGCACCACCTGAGATGAAAGAGCTCCAAGATCAACTTCAGGAACTAAGTGATAAAGGGTTTATACGGCCAAGCTGCTCGCCATGGGATGCTCCTATTCTCTTTGTGAAGAAGAAAGATGGATCCCATCGAATGTGTATTGATTATAGGGAGCTAAACCAGCGCACGATAAAGAATAGGTACCCGTTTCCACGTATTGACGATCTTTTCGATCAGCTTCAGGGAGCGTCTTGGTTCTCCAAGATTAATTTACGTTGCGGTTACCATCATATGCGGGTTCGTGAAGAAGACATTGAGAAAACAACATTCCGTACTCGTTATGGGCATTTTGAGTTCGTGGTGATGCCTTTTGGGCTCACCAATGCACCCGCAGCGTTTATGGATCTCATGAACCGGGTGTGTAGCCCGATGCTTAACCGTTCGGTCATAGTGTTCATTGATGACATCTTGGTCTATTCTAAGACCAAAGAGGAGCATGAGCAACACCTTCGGGAGATTCTGGAAACTCTGGCAAGAGAAAGGCTTTATGCTAAATTCTCAAAATGTGAATTTTGGTTGGAAGAAGTTCAGTTCTTGGGGCATGTGGTAAACAAACACGGTATTAAGGTCGATCAAGCCAAGGTTGATGCGGTTAAACAATGGAATATTCCAAAAACACCTTCTGAAATTCGCAGTTTCTTGGGTTTAGCCGGTTATTACCGGAGGTTTATTGAAAATTTCTCTAAAATCGCCTTGCCACTCACCCGATTGACCAAGAAATCAGTGAAATTCGTTTGGGGCCCGGAGCAGCAGTTGGCGTTTGATGAGTTGAGGAAACGATTATGTGATGCTCCGATTTTGGCCTTACCTGACGGGGTTGAGGATATGGTGGTTTACTGTGATGCATCACTTCAGGGTCTTGGTGCCGTGTTAATGCAACGGGACAGGGTGATAGCCTATGCCTCCCGACAGCTGAAACCCCACGAACGAAACTACCCCACTCATGATTTGGAGCTTGGGGCTGTTGTTTTCGCTCTTAAGATTTGGAGACACTATCTCTATGGAGTGAAGTGTATCATATACACTGACCATAAGAGTCTGAAATACTTGTTCGAGTAGCGGGATTTGAACATGAGGCAGATCAGATGGTTGGATGTGGTAAAAGATTATGATTGTGAAATTCACTACCACCCCGGTAAATCTAATGTTGTAGCTGATGCTCTCAGTCATAAACAATCTGCCGAACCGATTCGATCTAAGTGTCTCCGGATGACGATGGTGTCGTCTTTGTTAGATATGATTCGTGGCGCCCGTTTGTTGGGGTGAGGTTTGGCAGAGGGTACTTGGGAGTACCGATATCGTGCTTCGGACTACAGAGAAAATCCACGTGATTCGGGATCATTTGGTTACAGCGAGGAGTCGTCAGAAAAGTTATGCCGACAAAAGATGCTCCGATCTTGAGTTCCAGGTGGGAGATTATGTGTTGCTCAAAGTCTCCCCCTGGAAAGGTGTGATTCGATTTCGAAAACGGGGAAAGCTCGGACCCCGATTCATTGGACCCTATAAGGTCATAGCCCGTGTGGGAAAGGTGGCTTACCGTTTAGAGCTGCCTGAAGAGCTTAGTCTAATTCATAATACGTTTCACGTGTATCAGTTACGAAAATGCCTTGTTGATGAGACCACTGTGATACCACTGGAGGACATACAGGTTGACGAGCGTCTCAATTATGTTGAGAAACCAATCGCTATTTTAGAACGAAAGACGAAAGCTCTCCGCAACAAGACTATAAACCTGGTTAAGGTGCAGTGGCAACATAGGAAGGGTTCGGAATGGACTTGGGAACCGGAAGGCGAGATGAGGGCTCACTATCTGGATCTGTTTTTAGGTGTTGACTTCGAGGACGAAGTCCGTTCTTAGTGGGGGAGAGTTGTAACGCCCCGATTTTTCTCGATACGTTTAGTTATTTTAATTTAATTATTCTTGTAACCTTGGGTTAATTTATTTAACCAATGTCTGATTTTCTTATGTTATTGGACTCTTTTGATCATCTTGTAAACTCCTTTTATTGAAGTCCATGGGCTATGGGCCTATTTGCAAGTCCATCTAGTAAATAGTACTTAATGTGTTAATTGAGTCATTTGGAACACACACAAGAAAAACACTCTAAACCCTCCATCTCTCTCTCAAATCGTCCTCTCTCTCTTTGGGATCAAGAGCAGCCAAGGGGCTGTTGTTTGGAGCTTAATTCTTGTTCATTTCCACCCTTGATTCGTATTGGTATGAACCTCCTTATCATTTCTTACAACTTGATTCATAACCTTGTTCTTGTTTTATGATTTCATCTTCACTTCTTCTCCTTCCTATTTGATTTGTAATTGTATGTTATACATCATCTCAAGATCCTATCTTCACCCCATATATGGTGGATGATGGATCTAGGGGATTACATGTGGCAAAAGATCATGGAAACCCTAAAGGGGAGAATGGTGATTTTATGTGCTTTATGTTCATTTTCATGTTGATTATTATTACAATCTTGTGGCAAAATGAAATCCTAATGATACCTAACCCTTTTTAGTACCACCATGATCATGGGGACTAAATTGGGATGATGAACACATCTTAAAATGTGTTTCAAAGGGAGAAGGATGGATAAGCCAAAAAGGAATCACGGGTGGCTACGATTATGTTTTCCATCAGATCTGTAGTCATTTTGTAAAATTCATATCTTGAGCTCTAGAACTCAAACGGACCCCAAACCAGTTCCAAAAGTTCACAAATTGAGTTGGCTAACTTTCTTAGGCAGGCCAACCTCACTGATAAGGAATTTATCTATGGGGAAGAATGGCATCTTTGCTGTTAGGTCTGATCCGAGTCTGTTCTGATATGTCATTTTGTTTTAATCATTTCTAAGGCTTGGAAAAGGATCCAGAGTGATTCCAAGTTTCAATATGTTCCTTATATTATGAATTTAAGATCTGGAGCCGATGGGGTGTTATTTCCAATTATAAATTGGTTAGAATGGATCCACACTCCAGATCAGTGGGTAGTCACCAGCTTTTGCTAGTGCTGTGATTGTCCACAATGTGAATTTTATATCTGGAGTTTGGGAGGTGCTTTTCATTCAATTCCAACTCCGAGACTTTCATTTGTATGTCCTTTACGTCTCTGAATTTTGGTTTGGACGAATTCTACTCACAAGTTGGGTAGAATTGGCCAACATCACTTGACTGTATTGTTGGAGACAGAAGTGATACATCATTTTGTAAAATTCATATTTAATTCATCTTTTGGAGTTAGAAGGAGTTCTTTATAGTTTTGTAATCCTGAACAATCATAGTTTCCTATAAAAGTTTGTTAAAGCTATGTTTCTGTTTTATATTTTGGAGTAAATCCGTTTTGAACAGCAGGTCTGTTTTAGAGACCTTGCTGTGATTACTCTTTTCTCAACTCATAGCTTCATTACTTCTCCTTTCTAACCTTTTGTCCTTCTTAGGTGAGGTTTTGAAGTTTTCTCAAGCTTGGTAGCATTATTTGATTGTTAGCTATCCTTACTACTCACTCAAGGTGAGTTCTCTCACACCGTTGTATTGATGTTTGCGTTTGCTAGTTAGCTCGTGTGTGATTATTTGAATTTATTATAAGGCATGCTATATAACCATTGTTATAATTCGTACATATGCACTGTATGTAACTAAATATGGATATGGGGACACCACTAAAGGATACGGATTTACCGGTGCGGTGGGTAGGTAATATCACCAACGTAATACTCATCATGAGGTGCGGTGATTAGGGCCAAATGATACGGGATCTTCCCGGTGCGGTTCAAACCTACAAGTCCTTCTTGTATTATAGGCATTGATTCGTTCTTTGCCCTTATCATATAATTATAAATGGAAAATGGATTAGGGTTAGTAAATATGAATGTTAGTACAATGTCTGTTTTTGAATTCACTAAGCTTTGTGCTTACGGTTTCCCTTATAACTTTTCAGGTGTTAAGATTAAAGAGGCTAAGGCTTGACATGGAGCACCGGGACATGGCTACTAGTTATTTTTGTTGGGGCCTTATTATTATTATTATTATTATTATTACTTCCACACTTATTTTATATGATTATTAAGTTGATGGATTATGTTATGACTATTTCAGTTGTTTTAATTTAATTTAAGATGCGTTTTAAAAGTTTAAAATTTTTGCAAAAATTTGGGTGTCACAGAGACATCATGAATCGTGTCCCATATGCTTCGGATATAGGATCGATTGCATGTGCTATAATATTCATCCTTTCTAAATTTTCCAAATGCTCAAGGCATTAAGAGGGGAAAAGTCTAGAATTGGATATGACTAAAATGATTAAGCAATTGTCAAGGACAATCTATGGCTTACCAAAGATTGGTTGCTCAGGGACAGTTGGAAGTATAGTGTTAATTTTGGAAGGACCATATTGACATATTCTGAAAGGAGGCAACTCTTGTTCAAAAGTGATAGTCAAAATGGGAATATGGAAATGTTTCCATAGGCGGAAGTTATTCAATCTATGTAAGATTAGAAAACTTAATGCAAGAAGGATGTTCAAATCAATGTACTTTGAATATGAGACTTCGTCTCCATAGAGTTGATCTCCATTGAAATACTCTGTAATGACTGATGAAAAGTCTTAGTGACTTTGTGCATAATCATTACAAGAGGATCAATGCATATAAGTTTATAATCTAACAGATTTCGGTAAATGGTAGGAATTTGGAATTCTTACATTTACGATAAGGATTTGGGATTATGAAATGAGCATCATTGTAATCATGTTGAATTGATCTATTTCACAAAGTAAGGATCATAAACAAACATAGTGTGCATAGTTGGGGTATGGCATAACTATTGTTTCGAAAAACATAGTGTACATGCTAGGAGCATGGGACAACTGTTGTTTTATTTCAAGTATTAGGTTGATTATTTGAAACATTATGCAATGAATAATGTGTAATCAATATGGTGATAAATAAAAGGTGTTCTATTTATATTCAAAAGGGTTCTGAGACCATATTGGGTTCGATTATTCTTGTGTTTCACTTTGCATTTTTTGACTTCAAGAATAGCTAGGTTATTCCTTCCGAATGACTAAGTTATTTTAAACTCTCCACAGTCAGTCATATGTTGAAAGTAGGTATGAATTAAGACTGTCATGAATTGGGCTTGTAGATGTCTAAGATGTTAGACATAGTAAGAGTTGCTACAACATTCATGAGTACTCATAAGTTCTGAGTATTGGATTTAACCCATGTTCACTTGTATCACTTCATGGAATTTATCTCGAGTGATCGTGAGACGATAATATCATATAAGTCTTCAAACCTAGAGATATGAGTTATTGCCTATGAGTTGGTTGTGCATTGCTTGCACGAAAACGCATCAGTAAATTGATGTTATAAAACATGCCTTTGTGTACAATTCAACAAGTAGTAGGACAAGCATATGAGTCGAAGTTTATCTGTTCCTTTCAGTCCTTGGAGGATTGGAAGCGATATCTGGGCCCCTCGATGATTTTGTTTTGACCTATGTACCGGGCCCGGTCAGAACCTAATTGATGTGTTCAATTTAGTTCTATGTCAAACAAATCGGAAATCGGGAAACAAACTGTTGTACAATAAGTACGACGTTGTTCCATGTATTTATACGGATGATATCATGAGATCAGAGGATTATATGATCACTTATCTAAAATGGCGCTTCATAGTTCAACAGAGTTTTGAGAGCTACGATTGTCGGTTGGTTCCTGAAGTCATATAGGCAAATATAGTTATTAGACTTATCCAAGTGGGAGACTGTTGGATAAGGTGTATAAGTCCATAACTTTATTTGGTATATACTTGACCCGACCCGGCATGGTCCATTTGGGTTGCACTTCAACCGAACAATTTGTATGGATAATCTTATGAGAATAGTATGTTTATGATTTATTAATATATTATAAGTTATAATATATTAATATGAAATCATATTATTTAATTAGTATTGATCTTAAATTAATTAAGAATTAATTTAGTGATAAAAAAGGTGACTAATTGAATATGGGCTATTGTATTTATATAGTGTGGGCTAACACTCATTAAGAATGGGCTAGGCTTGTATGGGAGTCTATGGATGGTCCATGGAGCTTTTAACCCATGGATCCTTGGAAAGGAAAAGACATGGGTATTAGGGTTTACATGGATGTAACCCTAATCCTCCACACTATATAAAGATGCTTATAATGCTTGAAATGGCAGTAGTTGTGTGTGAACAAGAGTGGTGGCCGAATTTCTAGAGTGTATATACTATTCTCTCAAGTTTCCAAAGTTTGTGGTGATTTGTGATTCCACTTGAGGCATCCACACTATTGGTGCTAGGCTCTCAAACTCCAAGCAATCAATCACTATCAAAAGGTATGTCATTCTACTAGTAGTCTTATGATTGAAGTTCCTCATGCTATGCTAGTTAGGATGTAAACCTTGGAAATTCCTATTTGCAGTATTTTAGAGAAAACATAGATCCAAGGTTTATAAGGTTGCATGTACACCTTAGGAGTGTTAGAATGCTCAAAATCCACCACCTCTTCGGCCCAAACCACTATTCCATGGAAGTGGCCCAAACCGAGGCCCAAACAACGCAAAGCCCTACTCAGTGAGTACACGGGGCGTACTCATATGTACACTAAGCGTACAGGTTGCATGGTTTGTACGCTGCGCGTACGGGCTTGTACGCACAACGTACTCTCCTGTTAAGCCATAATCCCAAAAATAGCTTAACCCCTTAAGATCTAAAGCCCAAAACACATATCTTAGTCCATTGAAGGGTCTTAACCCATAAAGTCGATTACTTGACGGTTTGCATACCCCCAAATGGTACAAACCTTGAATATGGCAACCTACTACTTTAAAAATGGACAAAACTCATACATGAACACATCAAGACCTCCAAGATGGCAACTTTCTAACTTGGGGACTCAAATAACACCAATGGTGGAAACTCCAAGCTTAGGGACGAATTTAAACCAAAAAGCTTCATTCTTTGGACTAAAGAGGTCCAAAACTCAACTCAAGAGATCTAAGCATTCATAAGGCAAGTTCAAGACTTTATACCTTGAAAAGGTATGAAATGAAGCAACAATCCCAGATCTTCACCTTCTCCTTTGAACCACCACCTTGCTTTGACCTTTACTTCCTTGTAGAATGGATCAAAACACTAAGAATTCTCTCAAAGGCCTTCCAAACACAAGAACACACAAAATATGAATTAGGGTTTCGTGGTAGCTGCTTAAGGGTGATAGGGAGGTTGGGCTTTAAGGCATAATGTTCTTCATATAGTGCTCAACCGTAAAATTTAGGGTTTTGGGGACTGTACACGTACATAACGTGTACGTTCATGGCATGCGTGATCAAGTTATACCAGTGCGTTGCGCGTATAAAGGGTGGTACGCCCCGCGTACGGCACCCTTAAGCCCAAAATAAGGATCCAATGGACCCAATCCCAAATCAATTCAATTATTAACCCGAAAAAATAAATAATACCTTGGAAAAACATCGAGCGTTACATTCATGGTGGTTTTTTGTGTTTTGGTGCTTGAAGAGACAAATGGAACTTCTTGAAGAGTCAATGTTTGACTTAGAGCTTTTGGATCCAGGCTTTGCTCACCTAGATCTAACTTCTGGAGGTATAAAGTCTCATCCTTGACAACTCTTTCATTAGATCTAGCTAGTTGGTCTTGGTTATGGTTTTGGTCCCTTTGTGGTGGTTCTTGTTGACGGTTTTTGAGCATAACTACAAATCCTATGTGTTCATGCAACCTTATAATTTTGGATCTAGGTTCTCACTAGTTGAACATGCAAACTTGAATACAGAAGAGAAACCCTAATATGCATCTATAATAATCGAAATTAACCTAGAACTAGGGTTTAGATACATACCTCGATTGTTATGTAGTAATAACAATTAATCCTTATAGATCTTGAACTCTTGAGAGCAAGTGCCTCAAATGTGACACCTCTAATGGCTTACAAACACTCTATGCAAAAGGATGAGAGGAGAGAGGAGGGATAACACTTAGAAATTCGGCTCTTATAGGGTTAGAAGCAAGTGGCCGAAAATCCCAAGGGTTAGGCTCCTTTTATACTTGAGGTTGCTTAGTCCCAAAGCTAGGGTTTGTTGGTGGAAACACTAATTCCATGCTTAAGGCCTAAGCAGCCCATTGACTCCTCATCTAGAAGCCTTGGATGAAAACTTATAGTGCCTCCTTATAATTTTCGTCCACTCCTATCTCGGGAGTCCAAGAGCCCTATTTCACAACTATAAATAAATTGCAAAACAGCCCCTATACTTTTAATAATTCCTTTAATCCCAAAATTAATTCCAAATTAATTTCTGATTAAATATTAATTAAATAACATGATTTCTAATTAATATATTATTTTTATAACATATCAATAAATCATTTCTAACAATTTACTATTCCAAATAATAAATCTAACTACTCTCTCCAAAAGTCATCCTGTCAAGTTGCTAGAATGAAGGCAACCCAAAAGGACTGTGCTACTACCAATTCAAATACATATCCATTATAGTTATGGGCTTAGACACCTAATCCAACAGTATCCCACTTGGGTAAGTCTAATAACTATAATTGAAAGTATAACATCAAAATTGACTAGCAAATTGTAGCTCTCAAAAGCCATTGTCGAACTCTGACCTAGTCAGTTACGTGTCCTAAGACAAGTGATCATATAATCCTCTGTTCTGCAAGATATCATGTAGACAAATGACATGGAACAGAATCATTCTCAATGTCCAATAGTTTGTTTCCTGATTTCTGATTTGTAATGACAGAGAACTTAATTGAACACATCAATTCAGTCCTGACCGGGCGCGACACATAAGTGAACACAAAATCATCGAGGGGCCCAAGATAGAGCTTTTCCCCTTAGGGCAAAAGGAACAGATAAACTTTGACTCATATTCTTGTACTATTTACTCATCAAACCGTACACAACAATATGTTTTATAACACCAAGTTACTGATACATTTACGCATTATCAATGTACAACCAACTCGTAAACAACAACTCATATATCTTGGTTTAAAGATTATACGATATTATTGTCTCAAATTAATCGTGATAAATTCCATGAAGTAATTCTCTGAGCGTTAGTTAATCTAATACTCAAATCTCTATTTCAGAAGTATTCATGAATACTACAACAAACCATTGCTATGTTTAAATCCTTTGACCATCTACAGTTCGATTCATGACATTCATAATTCAATACTTACTTCCAAATTATGATCGACTGTGGATGTTTTGAATAATCTAATTATTCTGGAAGTAAAACCTACAAAAGTGAAACACAATGATAAACAATTGACAAAAGACAGTAAACAATACTCATAAATAAATCTCCATTTATTCAATCATAAAATGTCAATTACATTTATTTGTTACAAGTTTCTAAATATCTATCTATTCACTAAAACTAATATCATCCTTCAGACCGATGCTCCTTGCATGCTGAACGTGCTTAATCCTACTTAGACCCATTGTGAGGGGATCGACATGATTCTCTTCTGATGATACCCTCTTAACGACGAGGTGTCCTCCTTCTACTCGATGTCTCATAAAATGATAATTTTTTGTAAATATGCCTAGATCTTCCAAGATCCCTTTGTTCCTTGGTTAAGGGAACCGCTCCTTCATTATCGTAGAAAATCTCCACAAGCTCCTTTATGGCTGGCACAACTCCAAGATCTCCAATGAAGTTCTTCAACCATATAGCTTCCTTTGACGCTTCTCTCTCAGCTATATACTCTCATTCACATGTAGAATCAGCTACGGTTTCCTGCTTGGAACTCTTCCAAGTTACTGCTCCTCCATTGAGTGTAAACACCCAACCAGACTGAGAACGAAAGTTGTCTCTGTCTATCTGAAAACTAGCATCACTATACCCAGTAACTCTTAAGTCATCACTGCCACCAAGCACAAGGACATAGTCCCTAGTTCTTCGTAGATACTTAAGAATGTTCTTGACCGCTATCCAATGAGCCTTACCCGGATTTCCTTGATATCGACTAACCATGCTCAAAGCAAAAGCCACGTCAGGGCGAGTACATGTCATAGCATACATGATCGATCCAATGGCGGAAGCATATGGAACTTGACTCATTTCTGCTATCTCCGCATCGGTACTCAGACTCTGAGTCTTACTCAGTTTGGTATTACTTTGGATAGGTAACTCTCTCTTCTTTGAATTTTCCATGCTAAAACGCTTTTGCACCTTATCCAAATATGTACTTTGACTAAGTCCAATTAGTCTTTTACTCCTATTTCTCAATATCCTTATTCCTAGAATATAACCAGCCTCTCCTAGATCCTTCATAGAGAAACACTTTCCAAACCATGACTTAACTTCCTGCAAGGTTAGAATGTCATTTTCTATGAGTAGTATGTCATCAACATATAATACCAGGAAGGTGACTATACTCCCACTAGCTTTTACATATACACAGGATTCATCTTCACTCCTAGAGAAACCAAACTCTTTGACTTTCTCATAAAAGAAAAGAATCCATCTGCAAGAAGCTTGTTTCAATCCATAGATTGATTTCTCAAGCTTGCACACTCTATTGGGGTATTTAGCATCCACAAAACCATCTGGCTGACTCATGTAAACATCTTCAGCCAACTTTCCATTAAGAAAAGCGGTTTTAACATCCATATGCCAAATTTCATAATCATGAAATGCAGCTAGGGCTAACATAACTCTAATAGATTTAATCTTAGCCACTGGTGAGAAGGTCTCATCATAGTCAACCCCTGGGGTTTAAGTAAAGCCCTTCGCAACCAGTTGTTCCTTGAACGTGTGTACTTTTCCATCCATGTCGGTCTTTTTCTTAAAGATCCATTTGCACCCAACTGGCTTACGACTTGGTACATTCTCAACCAAGTTCCAAACTTGATTGTGATACATAGACTGGATCTCGCTGTCCATAGCCTCTTTCCATTTAGCAGATTCGGTGACCGTCATGGCTTCCTTGTAGTTAAAAGGCTCATCCAAATTTACTAGTGTACTATGATTGATAAACATATCACCATCTGTAGTTATATGGAAACCATAAAACTCTGGTGCCATTCTAACTCGATTGGAATGTCTCAGAGGTAATGACTCGTCAATAGGTTCAATAGAAATTTCTTCCTCGAGTTGAGCGCTAGTGTTAGAGGTTCCTTCATCACTTGACTCTTGAATTTCTTCAAGATCAATGGTACTCCAACTGTCCTCTTTGCATATGAGCTCCCTCTTGAGGAAAACTCCCATTCGTGCTACAAAGACCATGTTCTAACTAAGTCTGTAGAACAAGTATCCAAAAGACTTTTGTGGGTAGCCTATGAAAATACATCGCTCACTATGAGGTTCAATCTTGTCGTCAGTGTCTCGTCTAACGAAAGCTTCACAACCCCAAACCTTGATATATGCCAACGAGGGAACCTTCCCTGTCCACATCTCGTGAGGTGTTTTGGCAACCTTCTTTGTTGGGACTAGATTAAGATTATTGGCAGCAATCTCTAAGGCATTATAACGCCTTGTTCCTGGTATGTATTTAATTCATTAATTTGTTCATTTTCACAAAGCAAGTCGACGAGTTTGTAGCCCAAACTCGTCGAGTAGAGATTAATTTGGACGCGTGTTTGATAAGTCTACTCGACATGTTGGAGGCTTCAACTCGACGAGTAGAACGGATGGGATAAAACCCTAATTTCCAGGGTTTTGCACCCTATTTAAAGGACTTAACCTTCCTTCACCAGCCTCCCTGAAACCCTAATCGTATTGTGAGCCCTTGAGTGTAAAGCTAAGGTTTTTTTTGTGGATTTTGTAGGTTTTTGTGCTTAAGAAAGGACTTAGAAGAGCTAGAAGATCATTGAACTTGAGGAGAAGCATTAGATCTGGGATCTCATCTATCTTTGGCAACTTTCTGAGGTAAAAAGTTCTAAACTTGATACTCCATAACTTATATCTCCTCTAGTCCCATTTTATGGACCTTGTAACTCCATTGTTGGAGCATGGCTAGCTTTTATAGCTTTAATGACCGAAAACTTCCACTCTAAGTGTTATTTGATCCCTCGATTCATAAAAAGGATTCTAAACCCGTTAATACCCAAGTATAGGCCATAACCATAGAAGTAGGTTGCTATATTTTAAGATTGAGTTCATTTGAGGCATGCAAAGCCATCAAGTTGCCTACTTTACGAATGTGCACTGTGGAATCAATATGGATATGTGTTATGGAACCATAGATCTGAATAAAGGCTTAATAGGTTAAGAACTAGGAGGAATTCGTCGAGTTCAAGGGAGGACTCGACGAGTTGGGTCAAAGTGTCCCGATCCTGTAAAGGGAAAAAACTCGACGAGTTCAAGGATGACTCGATGAGTTGACTGGAGAAGTCCTGATACTGCGGATAGGAGGAACTCGACGAGTTGTGAAAGAACTCAATGAGTTGGATCATGATTCCATGGTTTTCTGATTTATGGAACTCGACGAGTTGATAGGTCAACTCGGCGAGTTGAGTCAACCCAAAATGTTGACTTTGACCAGAACATTGACTTTGACCAGGGGTAAAATGGTCATTTTACCCTAAGAAGGATTATTGGATTTTGACTAAGTGTTATTGTGATAATAATAGCCGAGGAGTTGTTGGGGAAGCCGTTAGAGATTCCTCACCATGATATTTTGCTGTCAGCTTTGCGAGGTGAGTTTCCTTCAGTACGAACGGGTCTAAGGCACCAATGCATGCCTGCATATGTGATATGATTAGTAGCTGAGTGTGGGTGGGGCCCGTATATCGTAGACAGCAAATATGGTATAGATTTATATGCTTAGTTATACTTGTTGTTTGTGTGATACCTGTATGTATTTCGTCGACTAGCCGAGTGTGGGCGAGGACCGTATCTCCTAGTAGATGAGTGTGGGTGGGGCCTGTATCTCATAGTAGCTGAGTGTGGGCGGGGCCCGTATCTCATAGTAGCTGTGTGTGGGCGGGGCTTGTATCTCATAAGTAGCTGAGTGTGGGTGGGGACCGTATCTCTTAGTAGTTGAGTATGGGCGGGGCCCATATCTCATTGAGTGTGGGCGGGGCCCGTATCTCCTAGTTGCATGTTATGTGAATGGTATGTGGTAGTTTGGGGGGACTCACTAAGCTTCGTGCTTACAGTTTTCAGTTTTGATTTCAGGTACTTTCGGTAGCAAAGGGAAGAGTTCGGGATGATTGAAGTGCACACACTGTTTGTTCGTCTGGGATGTTTATACTCTGATATGTTTGACAGATGTTTATGATATTTTGAGATACATGACTTATGATTTTATATGGTGTTTGATAACTAATGTTTTCTTAAAGGTTTAAAATGAAATTTTTGGACTGTATTTTTGAGATGTTACAAGTTGGTAGCAGAGCCTTGGTTTGAGGGATTCGGGTACACTCTCGAGTGTGTCCGAACTCAAACTGAGGACTTGGTATGAAAAAATTTCTAAAGGAAATCATTTTATAAAAAGAACTTTGAAAAGTGAAAAAGGATTTTGGAAACAGAAAAGGGTGTGGTACATGCAATTAGCCAAGCTCGAGTAAGTACTCCCAAATTACCCATACAAGTTTATGTTAAGATATGTTTATGAGAACTGCATGCTAGATTAGGGCTAAGGATCTAGGAATGATGCCTTATGTGCTATTATATATGTATGAGTTTTATGAACTACAAGCTAGTACTGATTAGTCAGTGATATGATAGCCTGAGTAGAATATGCTTGATTTTGTTTACTCAATGCTCGAATGTTGCTTGCTTTGTGCTTTTAGGAGTTCTAGTTATCTTTAACTAACTGGTAAACGAATATGTTAAGTTACATATTGCAAGGACTAAATAATTTCAGAAGGTCTGGTTCGGCTCTATTTCGCAGCTCTTGTTTGAGTCCAACCGTTGTAGGATGGGACCTCTCATTTGAAGAATTATCTAGTCTTACTGATATGTAATGGTATTCGTGAGCTAGTTAGGGGGAGATAGCAGGGACTTCTTATGAAGCAGATAGTGGAGAGTAGGTTGATGATTACCCTAGCGCAAGCTTAGAATGAGATTAGCGTGAGAACAACAGTAGAAGTAGAAGGGACTTGGTGGAGTCAAAGCAGTTATTGAGGAAAGTACGGATAGATGTGGAAGGTAGAATGGGCCCGTACTACTGAAAGCATAGGATCCGTACTAGAATCAAGGAAGGCTGAGATGAATCCAGGGAACTTGTCGTATGTGAGATCCCTCGAGTTATGATGAGTATTTTGATGTTTGTTATGGTGTATTTTTAGTATGGTGGTGTTGCGTAGTAGACCAGTCGACATTTCAGGCGCTGGTGAGGGATCAGGCTCGGGCGCTGGAGTTGGGCGGTTAGATGAGCATATGAGACAGTTCATTTTATCTGAGGTCATGCAGAGTATCATCGACCAGACTCTTGTGATCTTCGGTAAGATCAAGGAGGGTATCTTGGAACTTTTGGATGAGATACTGAGTGAAATTCAGGGAGTTCAGAGCTTGTGGAGCTCCCGACTACCATGGGGCTCGGGACCCCATTGCTAGCAACAGGTGGTTGGCTGATGTCGCCAACGCTTTCCGTACAAGCCAATGTCCCGAGGGGGACATGGTCCGACTTGCTTCCTGTCTCCTGAAGTACAGGGCATGTGACTGGTGGGAAAGGTCGGACATGCCATTGGAGACGATGCAGCTCTTGATGCGATGACTTAGAGTGACTTCTCGGCCAGGTTCATGGCCGAGTTTTCACCTGTCATTGAGGTGCAGCAGCTTGCTAGGGAGTTCAAGGATCTCCAACAGACGACTGATACGGTGACGAAGATCACCGCTATGTTCAGAGAGAGGGCCCTTCTCATTCCGCAGTACGTGGCGGACGAGGAGATGAAGAAAGCCTGATATCATGAGATATTGAGAAGTGATATCAGATAGTTCGTGAGCCGATCCGGCTGCAAGACGTTGGAGGATATGATTTCCAGGGCTAGAGAGAGAGATTGATTTAAATATGGAGAGGAAGACGAAACCAGATACGGCATCTGGTATGGAGGGTTCAGGCAAGAAGCCCAAGGCAGATTGCCGAGGGAAGGGCCAGCAGGGCCGAGGCCGCTGCGACAAGTGTGGGAGGTGGCACGAGAGGATGTGCAGGGCTGGTAGTTCGGGCTGCTTCAAGTGTGGCCGAACTGGTCATGTTAGCAAGGACTGTACTACTACCACCATCGCTCCGATAGTATCTGATCTGATTTGCTTTCAATGCAATCAGAGGGGCCACAAGAGGTCCCAATGTCTGAGTTTAGCAGCAGCAGGGCAGGTGGCGGCACCCGCTCCTGCTACCTTGAGGGTTACTAACGGCCGCCAGGGCCGGGCGGAGGTGCTAGTGGTGAAGAGCAGAGACTTCCAGTTGACCGCAGAGGAGGCACATGTAGCACCCAACGTCATGACGGGTATGTATCTTCTCCTTATCTCTTTATTGATATTTATTGTTGCTTATGTTTATCTGTTTCATTATAGGATCATTCCTTGTGAACAGTATATCTGCTCTGGTGTTGTTTGATTCAAGGGCTACCTGATCTTTTGTGTCGCTCGCATTTAGCAAGAGATTTGTTGGAGGACCAGAGGAGCTAGATTATCCACTAGATGTAGAGATAGTAGATGATAGGACTGTTCGGGTTGTGAGGGTTCATCGAGGATGTACACTACAGTTGTTCAACGAGCAGTTTTTAGTGGATTTGGTCCCCATTCTCCTACGAAGGAATAAAGTTATTATGGGTATGGATTGGCTGAACCCGAATGGGGCGGTGATCGACTGCGAGTAGCAGCTAGTGAGAGTTCGAACTCCTAGTGGGGGAGGATTAGTGATTCTGAGCGAGAGGCCGTATGGTGGACCGACTTTGTGTTCAGCAGCGAGGGTTAGGCGCAACCTTCAGCAGGGTTGCACAGGTTATGTCACCTATGTTATGGATACCCGAGATAAGGTTAAGGCGACTGTGCACGCTGTACCGATTGTACGAGAGTACCCGGACGTGTTCCCAGAGGATTTGCCTGGGGTGCCTCTTGAGAGGCAGGTAGAGTTCAGTATTGACCTAGTCCTTGGTGCGGCTCCGATAGCAAAGGCACCATATCGGTTGGTGTTGGATTAGGTGTCTAAGCCCATAACTCTAATTGGTATGTACTTGACCCGAGAGTAGCATGGTCCATTTCGGGTTGCCTTCACCAGGACAATTTGATAGGATGGATATTTGAGAAAGAGGTTATTTGTGATTTGTTAATATATTATAAGAATAATATATTAATTGAGAAATCATATTATTTAATTAGTATTGATCAAGAATTAATTTTGAATTAATTTAGTGATCAAAAGAGACTAATTAAATTTGCAGGGAATGATTATGTAAATCAGTGATATTTATAGTTTGGGCTAATGATCCATGTTGATTAGGAATGGACTAAATCTTTATGAAAGGTCATGAAGAGTTAGTCCATAAGGCTAATGAGTTAGTGGATTAAAAGCCCAAGTGAATTAGGGTTTACAAGTTTAAACTCTAGGAATTCTAGACTATAAATTAAGCCCCTAAGCTTGCAAAATCGGCCACTAGTACTCCAAGGTTAATGCTTAGTCGATTTTGAGCTCCTAACCTCTCTCTCATTATTCTCCACTTGTTCATGGTGTTTTTGAACCGTTTGAGGCACAACACTTGGGGTGCTAACTCTTGAAAGGCCAAGTTCTACTAGATACAACAAAGAGGTAATCTTCTAACTAGTTTTTATGTTGCTTATGTCAAATTGCATGCTATTTAGGCTTTATGCTTTGGAAATGAATATTGCATGTATAATTAGAGAAAACTTAGATCCAAAGCTATAGGGTTGTATGTGCACCGTAGGACTGTTATAGTACTTAAAACCCAACAGTGGTATCAGAGCCATGAGTGTTTTCTCTCCTATAGATGCATTTGTTTATTGTTCAAAGTTGAAAAATCTGCATTTCTGCACTCCGCCAGGGTGAACTCGACGAGTCCATGCCTTGACTCGACGAGTTGGGCAGTCTGGTTGCAGAATTTTCGAGTTTTTGGCATATTTTGGATTAGGATCATTACCACAGACTGTTTTGGTTCATAAAATTTGATTTTGTTGATATGGTAATGATTATCCTCGTCCAATAACATGATGATTGCCAAATTTTCAGATAATTACTTGATTTTGTGAAAACCCAATTATTTGTTAAATTTGAATCATTTTGCTACAAGAGTTGAATTAGGTCAATTTAGTAAAATATAAAATGATATGATTATTTTATTAGTTTACAAGTTTGATCTAAGGAGTTTATGAAACCTCTATAAGTTATGGATATGAAAAGTCTAATTCATTAAGACATTAACTCCTTAAGTTATGAATTCCAAGAGTCTTGAAAGGTTACAAAATTTGATCTTAATGGCTTCGAAGAGTTTCATAACTTTCCCTCAAGTTATGAAACTTGGAAAGTCTCTTTTATGGAACAAAGAGAGTTTCAAAACATGCCCTCAAGTTTTGGAATTTAAAATTTAATTAAAAAAAGTTTTAATTGAGAAATATTAAATACTAAACCTTTTGGCTTCATAACTTAAATTGAGAATTAAAAGTTTTAATTATGGCTTTGTTGATAATTAATTAAAAGACTAATTAAAAGAGTATTAATAAATTCATAATTATATGGTTTGAGTTTAATTAAATTAAAAGTCTAATTTAATTAATAGATTAAACCACCTAGTATTTTAAATGTTTAAAATACACCCTTATACTATATAACATTAAAAGTTTAATTTATTTTATATGTATAATTAAAAAGTCAGTCTTACCGTTAGTAGGCCTCATTCACGAAGCTAGTCTATAAGGGTGTTTAAGGAAGCGACCTATAAAATGACCGCCATTGGGTATACATTCTTACCCACCACACTCTTGACTAGTGGATGGTCGTTAGCCGAAAGGGTAGGATAGGACACAAACTTCCATTAAAAGTATAATGAAATAAAAAGTAACTAAATATTTTAAATTCCCAATCTTAGTTACTTTAGGAAAAATGTGAATTTGATGCTAACCCATGAAATTGCACATTGCACCTTATTAGTCAGTTAGTGGAGTGTGTGTGGTTAACCAACACACTAATATGGACTAATGAAGGATGGCAATGGGTTTCTCGTAAATTATCATTGATCAATGGAGCGTGTGTGGTTAACCAGCACATTGATTAGGTGATTAATGACATCGAGAGTACCAAGCTAATTTGCATGGTTATTCACACCTTGTTTGTGATCATCGGTATCCCAGTCACAAACTTGAAGGGCATAATCAAGATTAAACATGCCATTGAAAAGTTCAATGAATCTCAAAAGATCTAGGAATTTCAATTCACTATAATCTAATGTTCATTTTCGTTTTTCATGGTGGAAATTGGTAAATCGTCATTTACCTACCTTCAAATATTTTGAAATTGGATTACGACATCCCTCTTCCAAATTGTAGAATATTGTGTTGGTTCCTAGCCTTAATATTTCATTTGGGTGTTATATTAATGACTTAAATCAACTAACTTGAGTTTCTCCCTTGTAGATGTCTAGTTCTGACAACTATGGACTTCCCGAATCCTTTAGAAAAAGCTTTCCTTATGAAGATGATGTTTCACGATTGGATCGTGGAAATGGAAATCATACTTCACTTCCTCCACTCCTCTAATAATTCTCCCTAACCCACATACTCAAAGACTTGAAAAGTTCAAGGTCAATCAAGCCCTATTGACAAGCAAACACCAAGATGGAAGGTCTGTGTGTGCACATGTCTTGGAGATGAAGTCACACATTGACAGGCTGGGAATGTTAGGAGTCGTTGTGTCAAGGAATTTAGCTGTTGAATTGGTTCTTCAATCACTTGCTGAGTCATATAGTGATTTCATTAATGATTACTATATGACAGACTGCGACGTGACCTTATAGATCTTTCCTATTTGCTAATTGCTGCTGAATCAATAATGATTTGGTGCACTGGTAATGAAAATTTGGTTGTAAGATCTACTTCCCAAACTTCCATGGACATTGACAATGATAACATTAGAAGTCCGGAGAAGTCTTCTCTTCCCAATGGAAAGGGATCGGCCATGATCAAGCCTCTTGACCAAATGGTAAAGAGAAAGGCTAAGTCTGAGATTGTCCCGTGTGCCATTCCAAAAGAGTCTGTTTGTTTCTGCTGCAAAGAGAAGGGGCATTGGTTGTGAAGCTGCCCTATCTACCTAAAGGACCACAAGGATGGTAAAGTCAAAATGTTTGACTCTGCTTCAGGTAACTCCACTATATAACTCTATTAAGTTCCTATTTGTAGATTCTTAATACATGATGTGATAAGATTGCATTTTGATGTTTTGTATGATCGAAGAAAAGAAAGGAAGCTTAATGGAAGAGTAAGCTGAGTCTGATCGCGAAGAGATGGATTTCAATCGCATGGTTTGATGATCAGATTTTTGAGCAGCTATTTAAGAGTGATGATAGATTGCATAGGAATAGTTAATAACATAATTTTCAATTGTATTTGCATTGTAAGGACAAGTTTTTCTGCACTTTTTTATAAAATAAAGAGATTTTGATTTTATCTTATTTTAAGTTTCCTTGCAATGGAATTTGTGAAAATTGTTGTTTATATATTTCCATTAATAGCAATGTTGATAATGGTTTGATTCTGAGTTATATCAATTGTGGTAGTGTCATAATTTTCTAAGTATGGAAAGATTCTCATCGCCCAAATTTCAATGGGACAGAAACTTGGAATCATATGATTTTAATCATGTGATGTATGAAAATCTTGGTGCATGGGAAAATTGGGACTAATTCCTTGTTTACATAAGTGTGTAATTCAAGTGAAAGATAAAATGATCTAGTACACATTGATGGGAACTAGTCAGTTCCACCACAAAGGAAGATAAAGTCTATTTGTCATGATTTACTGAAAGCTCAGTAAATATGATTATGCTTACAAGCTTAAGTATAATTTTGATACTTTGAAAAGATTCAATGTATAGCAGAATGAATAAGAAGAATCAATTAGGCAGAAAGATAAAAAGTTTCTCCAATCTGAAAAGAAAGGAGAATACTTCAGTATCGTGTTTTATGATCATCTTAATGATTATGAAAACCATATAACAATTGATCCTCTAAGGACACCTTAGTGCATTTGTATGGCTAAGAAGAGGAATCGGGAATTGTTGAAATGGTTAAATCAAAAAGGTGAGTCGTACTTCGTTCCAAAATAGAATCTTAGAGTCATTCTCCAAGATTGTGACTTGAGTGACATATCTTAAGTAGGTTTAAAACACATCATGAAATGTGGAGTAGATAAATGTTTTCTTACTCTTGCATATTTCAAATTGGTAGTTGTGATGTTTTTGATAAAACAAAGACCAACTAAGACCAATTATATGAAGTGTCATTCTTGATAAGAATCTGCACTAACCCTTGAATATTTGTTTGTCAAGGAATGTTTCTTGACAAGGGAATCTTATATGTCAAGAGGTCAGTGGGAGTCTTAAAGATCTTGAAAAGTTTCAAGAACTAATCAAGAATAAAACCTATTGTTTATCACTAGCACACGACTTGAGGTTTTTAACCTATCATATGGATATATTCTTGTTTCTGTGTCCATTCCTGTTAAAGTTGAGTATGCATGTGAGTTTTATGAGTTCTCAATTGATTACATAAGGCAAAGCACCTTGATCAGTGAAAGTCCATTGATCAGTAAGGGTGATCTGCTCAACAACTTGGAAGACATGGTAGGCCCTTGTGCTGCCAAGTGGCAATAAATTAAGATTGAACAAGTTCGGTCCATATGAGTTTGAATTGGTCAAAGACCTTGTCTATGATAATGGTTAGAAATAAAAAATTCACGTGGATAGGAACACATACACCATAAAATCCAAGTGTCATAAGGTTTCTCTCCAATTCATGAAAATGATTGTGAGGAAACACTTTCACTAAGTAGACTTTGAGAAGATAGCATTTGTGATATTTGCATTCTCAAATTCGAGTATGATTACGGCATCCCTCTTCATAGTTCGAATTGTGAGAAATGGCAAATAGTTTGAACATTCAGGACTTATTGCTGTAAGTTCTGAAATAGTTTAGAAACACATATGAGATTTCTTATAAAAGGTGTATGAGCTTAGATAAAGACTTATCGAAGCATCACAGAGATCTGAACTTTGGAAAGGAATTCAATAAGTATTGATTTCTAGAAGTCCAGCTGATTTCTGGGTACATGTCAAAGCTAGTGGGAGCATAAGTGTTATGCTGGTAAAATTATAATTATCATGATAGTGGGAGCATGATTATTATGTGAAGTGTTGTAAGTTAGCAATGCTAATTATAGAAAAGAAAAGTTTCAATTCACAAAGTTGCAGAGTTTGAAAAGTTGTTTTGCTATAATTAAGGGAGAGGAACTCATACTTATACTTTATTGTGAATCTAAAAGCTTAGATAGAAATATTAATTAGACTTAGTCATGGATATATATATGATTACCATATTGGAATGTTTCAACATGGGTATTCAATATATGCAAATGTTATAGCAGAAGACCGGTCTAGTATCATATCTTTATGTAAGACATTATGAATCGTATCCCATATGCTTCGGGTATAGGATCGATTGCATATGCTATAATCTTCGTCCGTTTTGAATTTTCCTAATGCCTAGGGCATTAATAGGGAAAAGGGACCAGAACCGATATGACTAAAGTAGTTAAACAACTGTCAATGACGATCTAAGGTTCGCTAAGGTTTGGTTGCTTAAGGACAGTTGGAAGTATAGTAATGGATGGACCGTATTGGCATTATTATGAATAGACAGGATTCTATTAATAACGGGTTGTCATATGGAAAATATGGAAATGTTTCCATAATGGGAGTTGGATATTAAGGATCTATGTGTAGATAGAAACTTTTATGCAAGAAGGATCTTCAAAGGAATGTACTTTGAATGTGAGACTTCGTATCCATGGAATTGTCTTGTAACAATCTCCAATGGAATACTTTGTGATATCATTGGCAAAGCCTCTGTGACTTTTTTACCTCAACATTACAAAAGGAATCATTGCATGATAGTTTAGAATCTAACACATTCTAATAGTGGCAAGAATTTGGCATTCTTACACTTGTGATAAAGATTTGGAATTGTGAAATGAGCATCATTGGAAATGTTTTAATTGATCTATTTCACTAAGAAAGGACCATAGGTAAACATAGTGTGCATGCTTGGAGCATTGGATAACTATTGTTTTAATTCAAGTATTAAGTTGATTAATCGAAACATTATACAATGAATAATGTGTACTCAATATGGTGATTAAATAATAAGTGTTTTGTTTATACTCAAAAGTATTGAGACGATATTGGATTCTATTATTCTTGTGTTTCACTTTGCATGTTTTAACTACCCGAATAATGAGATTATTCAAACTATCCACAGTCGGTCATACTTTGGAAGTAGGTATTGAGGCAAGACTGTCATGAATCCGACTGTAGATTGTCTAAGGTGTTTAGTCATGGCGCAAGTTTGCTGCAATGTTCATGAGTATTCCTGAAATAAGATTTGAGTATTGGATTAAATGCACGCTCACTTGATTCACTTCAATGGATTTTATCACAAGTGATCATGAGACGATAATATCTAATATATTCTTGAAACGGAGACATATAGTTGCAGTTTACAAGTCGGCTGCACATTTATAATATGTAAACGCACCAGTAACTTGCTGTTATAAAACATATTGTTGTGTGTGATTATATGAGAAAATAGAGCAAGCATATGAGTCGAAGTTTATCCGTTCCTTTTACCCTTAGAGAGATAAAAGCGATATCTATGGGCCCCTCGATGATTTAGTGACGACACTCTAAAGCGTTTGGCCAAGCCTGGACTGATTTGATTTGTTCAATTAGTCAGTCGTCATAAATTGGAAATCGGGAAACAACACGTGGACAGAGAGAATGATTATAATCCATGTCTCGGCCCATACGATATCTAGAATGGAGGAATATATGATCCCTTATCTAATGGACGCGTCATTGCTTTGTTCAGAGTTCAACAGCGGCTTTTTGAGAGCTACGATTGCTGGTCGGTTCTTCAAGTCGTACTTGTAGTTATAGTTATTAGACTTATCCATGTGGGAGACTGTTGGATTAGGTGTCTAAGCCCACACCTATAATTGATATGTACTTGACCCGAGAGTAGCATGGTCCATTTCGGGTTGCCTTCACCAGGACAATTTGATAGGATGTATATTTGAGAAAGAGGTTATTTGTGATTTATTAATATATTATAAGAATAATATATTAATTGAGAAATCATATTATTTAATTAGTATTGATCAAGAATTTAATTTGGAATTAATTTAGTGATCAAAAGAGAGTAATTAAATTTGCAGGGACTGATTATGTAAATCAGTGATATTTATAGTTTGGGCTAATGATCCATGTTGATTAGGAATGGACTAAATCTTTGTGAAATTCCTTGAAGAGTTAGCCCATAAGGCTAATATGTTAATGGATTAAAAGCCCAAGTGAATTAGTGTTTACAAATTTAAATTCTAGGAATTCCAAACTATAAATTAAGCCTCTAAGCTTGAAAAATCGGCCACTAGTACTCCAAGGTTAATGCCTAGCCGACTTTGAGCTCCTAACCTCTCTCTCATTATCCTCCACTTGTTCATGCTGTTTGTGAACCATTTGAGTCACAACACTTGGGGTGCTAAGCTCTTGAAAGTCCAAGTTCTACAAGCTACAACAAAGAGGTATTCATCTAACTGGTAAGCTCTTGAAAGTTCAAGTTCTACAAGCTCTTGAAAGTCCAAGTTCTACAAGCTACAATCTACACTTGGGGTGCTACTCTCTTGAAAGTCCATTTCGGGTTTACTCAATGCTCGAATGTTGCTTGGTTTGTGCTTTTAGGAGTTCTAGTTATCTTTAACTAACTAGTAAACGAATATGCTTTTAGGAGTTCTAGTTATCTTGAAAGTTCAAGTTCTACAAGCTCTTGAAAGTCCAAGTTCTACAAGCTACAATCTACACTTGGGGTGCTACTCTCTTGAAAGTCCATTTCGGGTTTACTCAATGCTCGAATGTTGCTTGGTTTGTGCTTTTAGGAGTTCTAGTTATCTTTGACTAACTGGTAAACGAATATGTTAAGTTACATATTGCAAGGACAAAATAATTTCAGAAGGTCAGGTTCAGATCTATTTCGCAGCTCTTGTTTGAGTCCAACTGTTGTAGGATGGGACCTCTCATTTGAAGAATTATCTAGTCTTAGTGATATGTAATGGTATTCGTGAGCTAGTTAGGGGGAGATAATAGGGACTTTTTATGAAGCAGATAGCGGAGAGTAGGTCGTTGATTACCCTAGCGCAAGCCTAGGATGAGATTAGCGTGAGAACAACAGTAGAAGTAGAAGGGACTTGGTGGAGTCAAAGCAGTTCTTGAGGAAATTACGGATAGATGTGGAAGGTAGAATGGGCCCGTACTACTGAAAGCATAGGATCCATACTCGAATCAAGGAAGGCTGAGATGAATCCAGGGAACTTGTCATATGTGAGATCCCTCGAGTTATGATGAGTATTTTAATGTTTGTTATCGTGTATTTTTAGTATGGTGGTGTTGCGTAGTAGACCAGTCGACATTTCAGACGCTGGTGAGGGATCAGGCTCGGGCGCTGGAGTTGGGCGGCTAGATGAGCATATGAGACAGTTCATTTTATCTGAGGTCACGCGCAGTATCATCGACCAGACTCTTGTGTTCTTCGGCACGATCAAGGAGGATATCTTGGAGCTTTTGGATGAGATATTGAGTGCATTCCGCACCGAGGTGGCGGCCATGATGGGGTCGCGCACACTGACATTCAGGGAGTTCAGAGCTTGTGGAGCTCCCGACTACCATGGGGCTCGGGACCCCATTGCTAGCAACAGGTGGTTGGCTGATGTCACGAACGCTTTCCGTACGAGCCAATGTCCCGAAGGGGATAAGGTCCGACTTGCTTCCTGTCTCCTGAAGTACAGGGCATGTGACTGGTGGGAGGAGGTCGGACATGCCATTGGAGACGATGCAGCTCTTGATGCGATGACTTAGAGTGACTTCTTGGCCAGGTTCAGGGCCGAGTTTTCACCTGTCATTGAGGTGCAGCAGCTTGCTAGGGAGTTCAAGGATCTCCGACAGACGACTGAGACGGTGACGGAGATCACCGCTTTGTTCAGAGTGAGGGCCCTTCTCATTCCGCAGTACGTGGCGGACGAGGAGATGAAGAAAGCCCGATATCATGAGATATTGAGAAGTGATATCAGGTAGTTCGTGAGCCGATCCAGCTGCAAGACGTTGGAGGATATGATTTCCAGGGCTAGAGAGAGAGATTGATTTAAATATGGAGAGGAAGACGAAACCAGATGTGGCATCTGGTATGGAGGTTTCAGGAAAGAAGCCCATGGTAGATTCCGAGGCCGCTGCGACAAGTGTGGGAGGTCGCACGAGGGGATGTGCAGGGCTGGTAGTTCGGGCTGCTTCAAGTGTGGCCGAACTGGTCATGTTAGCAGGGACTGTACTACTACCACCATCACTCCGATAGTATCTGATCTGATTTGCTTTCAATGCAATCAGAGGGGCCACAAGAGGTCCCAGTGTCTGAGTTTAGCAGCAGCAGGGCAGGTGGCGGCACCCGCTCCTGCTACCTTGAGGGTTACTAACGGCCGCCAGGGCCGGGCGGAGGCGCTAGTAGTGAAGAGCAGAGACTTCCAGTTGACCGCAGAGGAGGCATGTGTAGCACCCGACGTCGTGACGGATATGTATCTTCTCCTTATCTCTTTATTTATATTTATTGTTGCTTATGTTTATCTTTTTCATTATAGGATCATTCCTTGTGAACAGTATATCTGCTCTGGTGTTGTTTGATTCAGGGGCTACCTGATCTTTTGTGTCGCTCACACTTAGCAAGCGATTTGTTGGAGCACCAGAGGAGCTAGATTGTCCACTAGATATAGAGATAGCAGATGATAGGACTGTTCGGGTTGTGAGGGTTCATCGGGGATGTACACTACAGTTGTTCAACGAGCAGTTTTCAGTGGATTTGGTCCCCATTACCTTGCGAGGGAATAAGTTTATTGTGGGTATGGATTGGCTGAACCCGAATGGGGCGGTGATCGACTGCGAGTTGCAGCTAGTGAGAGTTCGGACTCCAAGTGGGGGAGGATTAGTGATTCTGGGCGAGAGGCTGTAGGGTGGACCGACTTTGTGTTCAACAGCGAGGGTAAGGCGCTACCTTCAACAGGGTTGCGCAGGTTATGTCACCTATGTTATGGATACCCGGGATAAGGTTAAGGCGACTGTGCACGATGTACCGGTCGTACGAGAGTACCCGGACGTGTTCCCAGAGGATTTGCCTGGGGTGCCTCTTGAGAGGCAGGTAGAGTTCAGGATTGACCTAGTCCCTGGTGCGGCTCTGATAGCAAAGGCACCATATCGGTTGGTGTTGGATTAGGTGTCTAAGCCCATAAATATAATTGGTATATACTTGACCCGAGAGTAGCATGGTCCATTTCGGGTTGCCTTCACCATGACAATTTGATAGGATGGATATTTGAGAAAGAGGTTATTTGTGATTTGTTAATATATTATAAGAATAATATATTAATTGAGAAATCATATTATTTAATTAGTATTGATCAAGAATTAATTTTGAATTAATTTAGTGATCAAAAGAGACTAATTAAATTTGCAGGGAATGATTATGTAAATCAGTGATATTTATAGTTTGGGCTAATGATCCATGTTGATTAGGAATGGACTAAATCTTTGTGAAAGGTCATGAAGAGTTAGTCCATAAGGCTAATGAGTTAGTGGATTAAAAGCCCAAGTGAATTAGGGTTTACAAGTTTAAACTCTAGGAATTCCAGACTATAAATTAAGCCCCTAAGCTTGCAAAATCAGCCACTAGTACTCCAAGGTTAATGCCTAGCCGATTTTGAGCTCCTAAACTCTCTCTCATTATCCTCCACTTGTTCATGGTGTTTTTGAACCATTTGAGGCACAACACTTGGGGTGCTAACTCTTGAAAGGCCAAGTTCTACAAGCTACAACAAAGAGGTAATCTTCTAACTAGTTTTTATGTTGCTTATGTCAAATTGCATGCTAGTTAGGCTTTACGCTTTGGAAATGAATATTGCATGTATAATTAGAGAAAACTTAGATCCAAAGCTATAGGGTTGTATGTGCACCGTAGGAGTGTTATAGTACTTAAAACCCAACAGTTGGCTCCTCCCGAGATGCAGGAGTTGTTTACACAGCTGCAAGAGCTACTAGACAAGGGATTTATCAGGCCGAGTAGTTCACCATGGAGAGCCCCGATCCTGTTTGTGAAAAAGAAGGATGGGTTACATCGGATGTGCATAGAATACCGGGAGCTGAATAAGGTAACGGTGAAGAACCGTTATCCCCTCCCGAGGATTGATGATTTTTTTAACCAGCTACAGGGAGCATCTTGGTTCTCCAAGATTGATCTGCGATCAGGTTATCACCAGATGCGAGTCAGAGAGGAGGATGTGCAGAAGACAGCTTTTAGGACTCCCTATGGTCACTATGAGTTCGTGGTGATGCCGTTTAGGCTCACCAATGCTCCTGCCGCGTTCATGGACCTCATGAACCGTGTGTGCAGACCGATGTTGGACCGGTCTGTGATAGTCTTCATCGATGACATCTTGGTTTATTCCAAGATTCAGGAGTAGCATGAGGAGCACCTGAGGGATGTGTTGGAGACACTGAGGAGGGAGAGACTTTTCGCAAAGTTCTCCAAGTGTGAGTTCTGGTTGCACGAGGTGCAGTTTCTGGGGCACCTTGTCAACCAGAAGGGTATTCTGGTCAATCCGTCCAAGATAGAGGCCGTGATGCAGTGGGAGGTACCGAGGTCTCCATCTGAGATTCGGAGTTTTCTTGGTCTAGCTGGTTATTATCGGAGATTCATCCAGGATTTCTCCAAGATCGTTGTTCCTCTGAACCTACTGACTAAGAATTCGGTGACATTCCGCTGGGGGCCTGTGTAGCAGGCAACCTTCGAGACACTTAGATAGCGGTTATGCGAGGCACCGATTCTAACGTTGCCAGAGGGCTTCGATGATTTCGTGGTTTACTGTGACGCTTCAGTCACGTGTATGGGAGCAATGTTGATGCAGAGAGGTAACGTGATAGCATACGCTTCGAGTCAGTTGAAGCCTCACGAGGCTAATTATCTGACGCACGATTTGGAGCTGGGGGCTATGGTTTTCGCCCTCAAGATTTGGCGGCATTACCTCTATGGCGTTCGTTATACCATTTACACGGACCACAAGAGTTTAAGGTACCTGATGGATCAGCCGAATCTGAACATGTGGCAGCATCGGTGGTTAGATGTGGTAAAGGGTTATGACTGTGAGATCCTTTATCACCCAAGGAAGGACAATGTGGTGGCTGATGCTCTTAGCCGCAAGGCGGTGGCGGCTCCGATTCGATACATATGTCTGAGGATGACGGTGATTACTCCGTTGTTGCAGAGGATCTCGGAAGCACAGGTCGAGGGTATGAAGGAAGAATGCCGGAAGTGTGAGCGAATCGTAGGCCAAGTGGCCTCATTTGATTATGATAGCTGTGGGTTGTTGACCCTTCATGGGAGGGTCTGGGTACCGTACTGGGGCGGTGTACGACAGGTTCTGATGGATAAGGCCCACAAGTCGAGGTTCTCTATCCATCCCGGAGCGAAGAGTGAACAATTCATCCTGATCTAGTAGAGTATATCGGCTGAGAAATTAGTCGAGATCTACGTACGTGAGGTAGTGGCTCGTCATGGAGTGCCGGTATCGGTGGTGTTAGACCGAGAAGTTCGTTTCACTTCCAGGTTTTGGAAGCAGTTCCATGACGAGTGTAACATCCCAATTTTCAAGGCCAAAAATTTTGTTTTAATTATGTTACTTGTATAACAGTTTATTGAAAAACATCGTAAATATCATATCAATCCATAATCCCATAAGTCAAATGTCATAAAACATGTCGTGGAATAATAATAATGTCAGAGTACAATCCCAAGAATCTAATAATGCGGAAATCTGGTGTGCGTGTGATGTGTAGCTACCGCGCCGGCTCCTTCCCCTTCGCTGAAGAGGTACCTGAAACAAAACTGAAAACTGTAAGCACGAAGCTTAGTGAGTTCCCCCATCATACCACATACCATACATAATACATATTGCTAGGCATATTTGGGTGCCTGACTTACCCTGCTGAGCATACTGGGGTGCTCAACCTACCCATGCTAGGCATACCGGGGTGCCTAACCTACCCTTATCAGACATACCGGGTTGTCCGACCAACCCCTCCGGTTTATCTCAACCGGTTACGGGGACTATTTCACCCCTACTACTACCACATAAAAGCATAACATAATCATACTGTCAGGCATACTGGGGTGCCTAACCTACCCCTTGGCTCTATCGACCGGATATGGGGACTATTCCCCCTACTTCCACTATCACATAACATCATATCATACTAGCACATAAAATATAACAGATAGTGGCAAACCAGATAATTATCACAAAGACAATCATCTCATCTATAATCAACTACTAGTGGGCCGACATTGGTGCCTTCGACCCACTTCTACTGGAAGGTAAATCACCTCAGTGTCGTGAAATGTCTGAACTATCCTCACTGTCGGGATCAACTCCTCTCAATCCCTACACGTAATAATCCTCCTTAATTACCATTTCATGGTCAACTCAGGTTAAAGTCAAAGTCAAGGTCAAAGACCTTGGTCAAAGTCAACTCTGGGTCAAAGTCAACGTCTGGTTGACTCGACTCGCCGAGTTGATCCAACAACTCGCCGAGTCCCCAAATCCTCAAAACACTAAAACCTCGACCCTACTGATCGAGCCTTGCATGCACTCGTTGAGTTCTCCTTTATACCAAGCCGGTACATTCTTCAACTGACTCACCGAGTTCATCCTTGAACTCGTCGAGTTCACCTTCATCCGAGTTAAGGTGTTTAGTCCATGACTCGCCGAGTTCATCTTCATATGGTTGGGATATTGCCTTGGACTCGCCGAGTTCATCCTTGAACTCGTCGAGTACGTTGATCTTCAGGTTCATTATGAACCCAAATGGCTGAGTCTTCTCCCAACTCAACACACCACTTGATATCAAAAGGGGTTTGGGGAAAAATGCTACCTGAATCGCCGAGTCACCTAAGCGACTCGCCGAGTCCCTCAATGTCCAAAACTATTCAGTCGATTTCAAATGGTCTTAATGCACCCACAAATTAGACCTGACTTCCTAGGGTTCAATTTACATGTAAAGTTACGAACTTGACGTTCATGTATGGGGATTTTGGCTCAAAAGGCTCTAAAATGAGGTTTATATGATGCATGGGACTCCCATGGCCATAAAGTTGGCACCTTTATGCCATGGGAACCCCCAATGATTCTAGATCCGAAGTCCTTCCCCTTTAGAACCACAAAACCCCGAAGTTGGCTCTTCTAAAGCTTAAAAAAGGTAGAAATGAACCCTAACTAGAGATCTAAAAGATAGATGGTCAAGTTTGAAGCGTTTTACCTTGAATGAGCTGGTAATGAAGAAACACCTCAGGATCTACTTGCTTCTTTTGGAACCACCAAGCTTCCACTTCTTTCTTCAAGCTTCAAACAACCACAAACACACAACAATGGCTCAAGAACACTCCAATAGCTTTAGGGTTTCGAGTTAGGGCTTTTCTGGACTGTGAGAGGCAATGGAGGCTGAAGTGGGACGAGATAATGTGTTTAAATAGGGTGCAAAACCCTAAATATTAGGGTTTCATCCTGGCAGTCCTACTCGTCGAGTTGGGCTCCCGACTCATCGAGTAGATTACTTAAAACCCGCATCCAATATCCAGTCCACTCGATGAGTTGGGCCTCCAACTCGTCGAGTCCAAGTGTGAAACATGCAATTACTCAAATTTAAAATCCGGGTGTTAAGACTCTCCCCCACTTATGTTAGACTTCGTCCTCGAAGTCTGCTGCTGCATCCGGAAAAAGCTCAGGGTAGTGCTCTCTCATCTCGTCCTCCAGCTCCCAAGTCCATGCTGAGCCCTTGCGATGCTGCCATTGTGAAACATCCCAAAAATACGACCCAAAAATTTCGTTTTGAAAACATTAACTAAAAACATAATATCGAATATTATATACTCAACCCGTGTGTCGTGTATCTCAAAAAGTCATATAATCCGGAAACTACTGCTAACTAAACGGGCCGACATTGTGGCCTTAGACCCGTTCCTACTGGAAGGAAACTCACATCGCAAGGCTGACTGCTGTAATGCTGATCGGGAACTGTCTGACTGCTGCTGTGGTAGCTCTCCGGCTATAATTCCCATAAAAACACTTTATCAAACACTGATAACTAATCTTAGGGTAAAATGACTATTTTACCCTCTGGTCAAGGTCAACGTCTTGGTCAAAGTCAACTTCCAGTTGACCAGACTCGTCGAGTTGGGTCGTCAACTCGTCGAGGCCCTATCCTTCCTTCTATTCCCCTGCCCGACTCTACTCGTCGAGTTTGGAAAAGACTTAACGAGTTCTCTTTCTACATTGATATCGAGTCAACCTTCAACTGACTCGCAGAGTTGTATGAACAACTCGTCGAGTTCTCCTTCAACAGAAGAACACACCCAGACTATGACTCGCCGAGTCGTATGAACAACTCGTCGAGTCTGTCTGCTTCCAGATCCAAGTCTTAACTCACTGACTGCTTACTCTACTCACTACACAGACTCGCTACTACTGAACCGGGAATCTAACACTCGCGACCCGACTCGTCGAGTCAGAAGAATGACTCGCCGAGTCCTTTGCATGTAGACTCCATACAATCGATTCTAATCAACTTTAGTGCATCAAAATTGTAGATCTAATCTTCTGGGACTATCTGAACACGTAAAGTTGCTAACTTTACGTGTACCTAAGATGCAATGAAGCAATAACACTCAAACTTTGCTATTATGGGGGGTTACTTGACTAAAACAAAGCCATGGATGCCAAAAGGTGGTCTCCTTGAGCTTCTGGAGCTCAAGAGAGACTAGATCTGAGATATGACTCGATCACAAGGCTTTATCACAAAGGATTTGGGGTTTTTGAGCTTAAAACCAACAATTTGGGGACAAACTAGATCTATTAGCACAATAACCATGATGGAAGCTTCATTACCAGAAGGGATGTCTAAAGAGGAGTATAATCTGGATCTACTTCTTCTTCCTTGAGTTCTTCTACCTTCTCCTTCTTCTCCTTGCTCCAAAATGCACCAAAAGTTCCATCACAAGGCAAAGATCACTCACACACACTTCAATAGGGCTAGGGTTCCGGGAATAAGTCTCTGAGAGGTGAAAGAGGCTGGTTTGGGGCTATAAGGACGTTTAAATAGGGTGCAAACCCTTGAAATTAGGGTTTCATCCAGACTGGCAGACTCGCTGAATATGGACTCGTCGAGTCGCCAACTTAAACCGCGTGCAAATCTCGTCTCTACTCGACGAGTCGGGCTACTGACTCGTCGAGTACCCCTTAAGAAAAGAAATTACTTTATTTAAATCACATACCATAAATGGGGCGTTACAACTCTCCCCCACTTATCTTAGACTTCGTCCTCGAAGTCTGCTGCTGCTGAATCTAAAAATATATCTGGATGATGCTCCCTCATTTCCTCCTCGGCCTCCCACGTCCACTCTGAACCTTTCATGTGGATGGAGAACCGAGACTTATGGGCCTTGCCATCAACACTTGCCGTACTCCGCCCCAGTACAGCACCCAAACTCTCCCATGAAGTGTCAACAATCCTCGACTGTCATAATCGAAAGAGGCTACTCGGCCCACGATCCTATCACACTTCTGCCTCTCCTTATTTAGGCCCTCAACCTGTGCCTCTGTAATCTGCTCCAACAATGGAGTAATCACCATCATCCTCAGGCAGATATCTGTGATCGGATCCGCCATCGCCTTGCGGCTTAGGGCGTCGGCCACTACGTTGGCCTTGCTCGGATGATAAAGGATCTCACAATCGTAGTCCTTTACCACATCTAACCACCGACGCTGTCTCATGTTTAGATTCGGCTGATCCATGAGGTACCTCAGACTCTAGTGATCCGTGTAAATGGTACAACGGACCCCATAGAGGTAATGTCGCCAAATCCTGAGGGCGAACACCACTGCCCCCAACTCTGAATCGTGTGTCAGATAGTTAGCCTCGTGTGGCTTCAACTGTCTAGAGCCATAAGTTATCACATGCCCTCGCTGCATCAACACTGCTCCCATACCTGTGATTGAAGCATCACAGTAGACTACAAAGTCATCCACTCCCTCTAGCAGGGTAAGAATCGGTGCCTCACACAATCGCTGTCTGAGGGTCTCAAATGCTGCCTGCTGCTCAGGCCCCCAGCGAAACACCACCGACTTCCTAGTCAGTCGGGTGAGCGAAACTGCTATCTTGGAGAAATCCTGGATGAATCTCCTGTAGTACCCTGCCAAACCTAGGAAGCTCCGAATCTCAGATGGAGACCTCGGGACCTCCCACTGCATCACGGCCTCTATCTTGGCCGGATCTACTAGTATACCCTTCTGGTTGACGAGGTGCCCAAGGAACTGCACTTCGTGCAACCAGAACTCACACTTGGAGAACTTCGCGAAAAGTCTCTCCCTCCTCAAAGTCTCTAGCACCCCCCCTCAGGTGCTCCTCGTGCTGCTCCTGAGTCTTGGAATAAACCAAGATGTCGTCGATGAACACTATCACAGACCGATCCAACATCGGCCTGCATACGCGGTTCATAAGATCCATGAACGCGGCTGGAGCGTTGGTGAGCCCAAAAGGCATCACCACAAACTCATAATGACCATAGCAGGTCCTAAAAGCAGTCTTCTGCACTTCCTCACCTCTGACCCACATCTTATGATACCCGGAGCGCAAATCAATCTTGGAGAACCAAGATGCTCCCTGAAGCTGATCAAACAAGTCATCTATCCTCGGAAGTGGGTAACGATTCTTCACCGTTACCGTATTCAACTCCTGGTAATCTATACACATACAGTGCGACCCATCCTTCTTCTTCATAAACAAGATCGGGGCTCCCCATGGTGAACTGCTCGGCCTGATAAAACCCTTGTCTAACAGCTCCTGCAGGTGCGTAGACAACTCCTGCATCTCTGGAGGAGCCAACCGATATGGTGCCTTGGGTATCGGAGCCGCACCAAGAACCAGGTCAATCCATAACTCAACTTGTCTCTCAAGAGGTATTCCAGGCAAATCCTCTGGAAACACATCCGGGGTACTCTCGTACTACCGGTACATCGTCAACTATCGCCTTGCCGTTCTCCCGGACGTCTAAAACATAGGCGATGTACCCCGCGCAACCCTACTGAAAGTAGCGCCTCGCTCTTGCTGCTGAACAAAGAATCAGTCCGTGATGTGGCCTCTCGCCCTGAATCACTAACTCTCCCCCACTGGGAGTGCGAACCCTCACTAACTGCAGCTCACAATCAATCACTACCCCATTGGGGCTCAGCCAATCCATACCCACTATAACTTTGTTCCCTCGCAGGGGAATAGGAACCAGGTCTACCGAAAACTGATCATCGATTAACCGAAGCGAACACCTACTATGGACTCTCGCGACCCTGAAGGTCCTCTCATCAGCTATCTCAACCTCAAGTGGACAATCTAGCTCCCCCGGAGCTCTGCTAAACCTCTTGCTAAGAGCAAGTGAAACAAATGATCGGGTAGCCCCCGAATCAAACAATATTGTAGCTGAAATTCCGTTCACTAAGAACGACCCTATATAAAACATATAACCATAAGAAACAATTCACATCAAAAAAGAGATAAAAAGAAAATACATACCCGTCACCACATCAGGAGTCGCTTGCGCCTCCTCTGCTGTCATCTGGAAAGCTCCACTCTTCGCCACTGGCGCCTCATCCCGGCCCTGCCGGCCGTCTGTAATCCTCAAAGTAGCAGGGGCAGGTGCCACCACCTTCCCTGCTGCTGCTAAACTCGGGCACCAGGACTTTTTTTGTCTCCTCTGATTGCAATGAAAGCAAATCGGATCAGCTGCTGAGGTGGGAGTCGTAGTGGTAGTAGCTGTATAATCCTTGCTCATATGCCCTGTCCGACCGCAGTTGTAGCAACCATAACTTCCTGCCTTGCACACTCCATCGTGCAATCTCCCACACTTGCCACACCGACTGTGGCTCTGCTATCCCCTAGATCTATGATCGGATACATTGGGCTTCTTGCCCGAACTCCCTGTGCCAGATGCCACCTCTGGCTTCCTCTTCTTCTCCATCTCTAGATCAATCTCTCTCTCACAAGCCCTTGCAATCATGTCATCCGCGTTTTACAGCTGGACCGGCTCACAAACTGGCGGATATCACTCCGCAACATCTCGTGATAAGGGGCCTTCTTCATTTCCTCATCAGTTGCGTACTGAGGAACGAGAAGATCCCTCTCCCTAAACTTGGCGGTAATCTCTACCACTGTCTCTGTAGTCTGAGTAAGATCCTAAAACTCCCTCGCTAACTGCTGCACCTCAATAACCGGTGCAAACTCGGCTCTGAACCTGGTAACAAAGTCAGCCCAGGTCATCGCATCAAGAGCTGCGTCATCCCCAATAACATGTCCGATCTCCTCCCACAAATCTCGTGCCCTGTCCTTCAGGAGACAGGATGCTAATCTTACCTTTTCCCCCTCGGGACATCTGCTGGTGCGGAAAGCATTTGCGACATCCGCCAACCACCTGGTACTCGCAATGGGATCTCGTGCCCCATGGTATTCAGGAGCTCCACATGCTCTGAACTCCCTGAAAGTGAGTGTGCGCGACCCCATCATGGTCGCCACCTCAGCACGGAAGGTGCTCAACCTCTCATCCATCAGCTCCAAAATACCCTCCTTGATCGAACCAAAGATCACAGGAGTCTGCTCAAGTATGATGTGAGTAATCTCTGAAGACAGAAACTCCCTAGTCTGCTCATCCAAATACTCGGCCTCCGAGCCTGATCCTGATCCCTCACCGACACCTGAACTGCCGACTGCTGGTCTAGGGCGTAAAACCACCATTCTGAAACACATAGCAACAAACGTTAGAAATACTGATATATCTCGAGGGATTGCTACTACTACAAGTTTCCTGGTCCCGCCTCGGCCTTCCTTGATTCAAGTACGGATCCTCTGCTTTCAGTAGTACGGGCCCATACTACCTTCCACATCTATCCGTACTTTCCTCAAGAACTGCCTCGACTCCACCAAGTCACCTCTACTGCTACTGATCTCCGCTACTCTCATCCTAGGCTTGCCCTAGTGAAATCTCTGACTCATCCAACACCAGTCCTCAGCTGCTGAAGGCCTCATCGTAATGCCAATTAGCCGCCACGTGGGTACCATCACATGCAATGAGGCTCAGATAATCCTTCGAGTAAGGGACTCATCCCTACAACGGTTAGGATTCAAACAAGAGCTACGTAATAGGGTCAAATCCAACACTCTGAGATTATTCAACCCTGATTGCATGTCACTTAACGTATCCACCTAACAGCTAACTCCCATCACTCCAAGTCCCACAAAGCACAAAGCAAACAACATTCAGACAAAAGGAAACTGACTCAAGCAAATTCTATTCTTATAAAGGAAACTGCACTAGCATACGATGCTAAGCTCATACTATCAGGCATAACCTAAACAGGCTATCCTACTACTGCCTACCCTGTTCTAGCATACAATTCTCATAAAGCTGAAACACATAAAGCAGGCACTTAAGGCATCATTCCTAGATTCCTTAGTCCTATTCTAGCATGCTGTTCTACTGAAATTAATCTGATAATCATAACATAAACTTGTAAGGGTAATTTGGGAGTACTTACTTGAGCTCGGCTGATCGTATGCACTACACCCTTATCTCTTCTTAAGAAAACTCTTTTTCTTTCTAAGTTCTTTTTCAAAAATTCTTTTCAAAAATGTTTCTCTTTTTGAAAATGTTTTACCATTTCCTTAGTTTGAGTTCAGACACACCCGGAAGTGTGTCCGAATCCCTCAAACCAAGGCTCTGATACCAACTTGAAACATCCCAAAAATACGACCCAAAAATTTCGTTTTGAAAACATTAACTAAAAACATAATATCGAATATCATATAATCAACCCGTGTGTCGTGTATCTCAAAAAGTCATAACAATGTATCAAATCAAACTGATATCATGAACATGTGGAAAATATTAGAGTATAACTGCCAGGATAAAACTATGGTATGTGCCATGCCATCATCCCGAGCCCTTCACCTTGCTAGCTGAAGTACCTGAAACCAAACTGAAACTGTAAGAACGAAGCTTAGTGAGCTCCCCCAAACTACCACATACCATACAATAACATAATAAGCACATACTGGGCCTTGCCCACTGCATCGGACCTGAGTTCGGAACTATCTAGGGCCTCGCCCTCTGCATCAGACCGAAGTCCGGAACTAACCCGGGGCCTTGCCCCCTACATCGGACTAAGTCCGGAACTACCTCAGACCGAAGTCCGGAACTAACCAGGGCCTTGCCCACTGCATCGGACCAAAGTCCGGAACTGACTGTGCATAACATAGCATAAGCATAACACATAACATGAACACATATACTGCATACTACATCGGACCGAAGTCCGGAACACATAACACATAATCCTGCTTGAGTCACGAAGACATCAAACATACTAACGACTGCATCAGATCGAAATCCGGAAACTACTGCTAACTAAATAGGCCGACATTGTGGCCTTAGACCCGTTCCTACTGGAAGGAAACTCACCTCGCAGGGTTGACTGCTGTAATGCTGATCGGGAACTGTCTGACTGCTGCTGCGGTAGCTCTCCGGCTACAATTCCCATAAAAACACTTTATCAAACACTGATAACTAATCTTAGGGTAAAATGACTATTTTACCCTCTGGTCAAGGTCAACGTCTTGGTCAGAGTCAACTTCCAGTTGACCTGACTCGCCGAGTTGGGTCGTCAACTCGTCGAGTCCCTATCCTTCCTTCTATTCCCCCGCCCGACTCTACTCGTCGAGTTTGGCAAAGACTCAACGAGTTCTCTTTCTACATTGATATCGAGTCGACCTTCAACTTACTCGCCGAGTTGTATGAACAACTCGTCGAGTTCTCCTTCAACAGAAGAACACACCCAGACTATGACTCGCCAAGTCGTATGAACAACTCGTCGAGTCCGTCTGCTTCCAGATCCAAGTCTTAACTCGCTGAGTCCTTACTCTACTCACTACACAGACTCGCTACTACTGAACTGGGAATCTAAGACTCGCGGCTCGACTCGTCGAGTCAGAAGAACGACTCGTCGAGTCCTTTGCATGCAGATTCCATACAGTCGATTCTACTCAACTTTAGTGCATCCAAATCGTAGATCTAAGCTTCTGGGACTATCTGAACACGTAAAGTTGCTAACTTTACGTGTACCTAAGATGCAATGAAGCAATAACACTCAAACTTTGCTATTATGGGGGGTTACTTGACTAAAACAAAGCCATGGCTGCCAAAAGGTGGTCTCCTTGACCTTATGGAGCTCAAGAGAGACTAGATCTGAGATATGACTCGATCACAAGGCTTTATCACAAAGGATTTGGGGTTTTTGAGCTTAAAACCAACAATTTGGGGACAAACTAGATCTATTAGCACAATAATCAAGATGGAAGCTTCATTACCAGAAGGGATGGCCGAAGAGAAGCATAATCTGGATCTACGTCTTCTTCCATGAGTTCTTCTACCTTCTCCTTGTTCTCCTTGCTCCAAAATGCACCAACAGTTCCTTCACAAGGCAAAGATCACTCACACACACTTCAAGAGTGCTAGAGTTCCGGGAATAAGTCTATGAGAGGTGAAAGAGGCTAGTTTGGGGTATAAGGACGTTTAAATAGGGTGTAAACCCTTGAAATTAGGGTTTCATCCAGACTGGCAGACTCGCCGAGTCCGAGAATATAGACTCGTCGAGTCGCCAACTTAAACCGCATGCAAATCTCATCTCTACTCGACGAGTCGGGCTACTGACTCGTCGAGTACCCCTTAAGAAAAGAAATTACTTTATTTAAATCACATACCAGAAATGGGGCGTTACACATTGCACCTTTACCAGCTCCACCCGCTTGTTCCTCAGGTCCTTCGACTTCCTGTCCAGGATAGCTACTGGTCGCTCAACGTAGTTCATGCTTTCGTCCACCTGAATGTCCTCTAAAGGAACCATCGCAGAGTCATCGACCAGACACTTCCGTAGTTGGGAGACGTGAAAGGTACTATGAATCTGGCTAAGTTCTGCTGGCCCATAAGTCTCGGTTCTCCATCCACCCAGGGGTGGAGTACGACAAGTGTTTATGGGCCTCATCCATCAAAATCTGCCGCACTCCGCCCCAGTATAGTACCCATACCCTCCCGTGCAGGGTCTGCAACCCACAGATGTCATAGTCAAACGAGGCCACCTGGCCTATAATCCGCTCGCACTTCCAACACTCCTCCTTCAACCCCTCGACATGCGCCTCTCGGGTCTGCCCCAACAGCGGAGTCACTATCGTCATCCTTAAGAAAACATCTCTGATCACGGCTGTCTTGTGACTAAGCGCATCGGCCACAACGTTGGCCTTCCCCGGGTGGTAGAGGATCTCACAATCGTAATCCTTTACCACATCTAGCAACCGACGCTACCTCATATTCAGATTTGGTTGATCCATGAGGTACCTCAAACTCTTGTTGTCCGTGTAAATGGTACATCGGACCCCATAGAGGTAGTGTCGCCAAATATTGAGGGTGAAGACAACCGCCCCCAACTCTTGATCATGCGTCGGGTAGTTCGCCTCGTGAGGCTTCAGCTGCCTCAAGGCGTAGACGATAACATGCCCTCTCTGCATCAGTACCGCGCCCAACCCTAGGATGGACGCATTACAGTATACCACAAAATCCTCCATGCCTTTTGGTAGGGTGAGGATCGGTTCCTCGCATAGCGTCTGCCTCAATGTCTCGAACGCTGCATGCTGCTCAGCCCTCAGCGAAAGACGACGACTTTCTTTGTCAACCGGGTCAAGGGTACGCCTATCTTGGAGAAGTCCTGAATGAATCTTTGATAGTAGCCCGTCAATCCCAGGGAACTTCGAATCTCAGATGGATACCTCGGAACCTCCCACCTCATCACGGCCTCTACTTTGGCCGAGTCGACCAAAATACCGTTCTGGTTGACAAGGTGCCCAAGAAACTGCACCTCGCGCAACCAGAAATCACACTTGGAGAACTTGGTGTACAATGTGACAACCCGAAATTTCTACCTTGTACAACCATTCAATTCAATCAAAGTCATACATGTTTCTGCTATCATTTAGCACTGTTTAGGGTCTGTTTGAGTGTTATAAACCTAGTACCTTCAAGAAAGAATGTTAGGAAGTGTATTCTAGAGTGCAGTGTGCAGCATACAAGCCGGAAACTCCATTCAAAAGGAGTTTACGGCCTTAAACTAGAGTTTACGGCCGTAAACACCTCCTAGGCCGCAAACTCATGTCCATATATGAGTCTCTTGATCATTTTTAGTCATTTCTTACATTTCAACCTCAAGAACTCGATTTCTCTCTCAAGTATCATAAGGATCTTCATTTTAATCTTCAAAAATGTAAGTGTTTCATCCTTTGATTAGTTGATACATTTCATTATTTGGAATCACCCTTTGATTTCATCCATGAAATCATCTCTTTTGGGTTAGATCTTCAAGAACACCAAGAACACACACTAAGTTCTTCGACCTTAAACACCCTTTCAAGCTTCTAACACGTGAGTACTCCTTCCTTAGCATGTAATAGGCTAGAAACTCTTGATTTAAACCTTGAAAACAATCAATTATCAAGAACAATAGGAGTTTACGGCCAAGAGCATCTCCCTTGGCCGTAAACCCTTATTTAGGTGCAATTTTGGCCATAAACCCTTATTAAGGAGCCATTTTACTACCTTCGTGAGTAAGTGTCTTACTTGCGCAAAGGTTAAGGTCGAATACCAGAAACCCTTAGGTTTACTACAACAACCGGAGATACCAGAATAGAAGTGGGAAGGGATCACAATGGACTTTATAACCAATTTGCCCAAGACAACGGGTGGACTTGATATCATTTGGGTCATCGTTGATAGATTGACCAAATCCGCACACTTCCTGCCAATCAAACAGACTGACAAGATGGAGAAACTAACGAGAACATACATTAAGGAAATCGTACGACTGCATGGTGTTCCTATATCCACTATCTCTGATAGAGATAGTAGATTCACTTCAAGGTTCTGGCAGTCGCTACAAAGTTCCCTAGGAAGTAGGCTGGACATGAGTACCGGCTTCCATCCGCAAACAGATGGGCAAAGTGAGAGAACAATACAAACTTTAGAAGATATGTTGCGAGCCTGCGTGATAGATTTTGGGAAAGCATGGGATATTCATTTACCCCTTGTCAAGTTCTCATAAAATAATAGTTACCACACGAGCATAAAGGCTGCAACATGTGAAGCCCTCTATGGCCGTAAGTGCAGATCCCCTCTGTGCTAGGCTGAGGTGGGAGACACATAGTTAGCTAAAGGACGAGTTCCTGACAGCACTCTCACATGTCCGGAAATCATACGGTAAACGACAGAGAAGACCGTTCAGATTCATGAACGATTGAAAGCCTCTAGAGACCGATAGAAAAGCTACGATGACAAAAGAAGGAAACCTTTGGAATTCCAGGTTGGAGACCGCGTTCTATTGAAAGTCTCACCCTGGAAGGGCTTGATACGCTTCAGGAAGCGTGGAAAGCTAAATCCAAGATACGTAGGGCCTTTCGAGATTTTTGCTAGAATCGGCCCTGTAGCTTACAAACTCAATCGACCGCGTGAACTCAGTAACGTACATTCTACTTTCCACGTCTCGAACTTAAAAAAGTGTCTGTCCGACGAGACTCTTGTAATCCCACTCGAAGAGATTGAGATCAACGAGAGCCTCAACTTCATGGAAGAACTAGTAGAGATCATGGACCGAGAGGTCAAGCAAACGAAGCAAAGCCGTATCCCGATAGTGCAGGTTCGCTGGAATGCCAAGCGAGGACCTGAATTCACTTGGGAGCGCGGGGATCAGATGAAACTGAAATATCCTCATCTTTTTACTTAGTTATTTGTAACTACTTAATTGCTTAAACTCTAATTTCAGGACGAAATTCTCTCTAACGGGGGGATGATGTGACAACCCGAAATTTCTATATGGTACAGCCATTCAATTTAATCAAAGTCAGACTTGTTTTTGCTATCTTTTAGCACTGTTTAGGGTCTATTTGAGTGTCCTAGGCATAGTACATTCAAGGATCGGGTGTTAGGAAGTATCTGCTTGAGTCCATTGTGCACAAATCAAGCCTTAACCTCATCATATGGAGTTTACGGCCACCATGACAATGAGTTTACGGCCGTAAACTCATAGGGCCGTAAACTCATGTCCATATATGAGTTTCTTGATCATTTTTAGTCATTTCTTACCATTCCAAGCCAAGGAACCCGATTTCTCTCTCAAGTATCATAGGATCTTCATCTTGATCTTCAAAAATGTAAGAATTCTTTCCATTTGATTTGTTGATACATCTCATTATCTAGTATCACCCTTTAATTTCATCAATGAAATCATCTCTTTTGAGTTAGATGCTCAAGAACACCAAGAACACCAAGAGCACATACTAGTTCTTTGGTTCGAAATAAACTCTTTAAGCTTCCATATCGTAATTATCCTTTCCCGATACTTGTTATCTAGTTGAAGCACTTGATTTGCACATTGAAAACAACCATTATACAAGAATAATAGGAGTTTACGGCCAAGAGCATCTCCCTTGGCCGTAAACCCTAGTTAAAGGTGCATTTGTTGGCCCTAAACTCCCTAAAGCTAAGCATTGAACCTAGAACACTTCATTGATGCTTGAAAGGACTTTGAAACACTTTTGACACAAAAGTTTATGATTTTACGGTCGTAAACTCATAGGGCCGTAAACCCTATGGCCGTAAACTCATGTGAAACTTACCACTTTGGCCGTAAACACCAATGTGTGGCCTTACATCCCTTATATGCAATCTTATGTGGTTTAACACTTCATTACAAGTGTTTCCTAGTCCCTAAGGTTGATCCATTACATGATTAGTTGTTATGTACACTAATTATATACATATATGTGTCATTATATGCTAAATAGGATCCGTGTGTGCTCAAGACTTCACTTGACACTTAGCATCCTATACCGATCTTACATTCGCATCAATCACTATAGGTGAGTTCATACCCCTAAACTTATCTTTTAAATGATTTTAAATGCTTTAATGGGGGGGGGGGGATACAAGTAGAAAACATATTAGTTATATAATCAATCACATGTGATTTATAACTGCGTTCCAAACAAAGGATTTCATATACTTCAAACTGTGTTATCAAACAAACTGTTTTCAAATCGTTTTATAAACTGACATCAAGTCATCAATACTTATTCAAATTGTTAAACTCTTCAAATGTATTACAAAACTTCTTTATATATATATATATATATATATATATATATATATATATATATAGTCAAAAGCATGTCTATATATGTATAGTTATATAAGTAGTGTTTAAAGAGCTTAGGACTGATAACTCGCTTTATTTCCTTTTCCTTGTTTGGATGTGGACTTAGGGTATCGGTTATTTGTCCGAAGGTCGTCTAAATACTAGTTATATATTATGTATATATATCTAGATATAAAAGTACTATCAATGAGTTCAGTACCTTTAGGTAACAAAGGTATACATTCAATCATTCAAATACAGAAATTACTAGTAAACTATAACAGGTATAGTTGAGGAGAATACTATCACTATACAAATACTATAACAAAGAATACTAGACAGGGAATACTACACAAAGAATACTACAATAGAGAATACTATACAGAGAATACTATACAGGGAATACTATACATAGAATACTATTACTATAACAAGTATACTATAACAAGATTCAAGATAACTTAATGTGAGATACTACTTCATGATACAACAACCAATTTGTTGTGTCACGTTTTGTAACCAAAATCTTCTGGAGAGAGAGCGTGAGTTTGTGTATAGATCTATACTGGATTGACTATCCTACACCTTGCTGTTCGCTACAGTGGGACTTGCAAGTCTGCGGGTGCCAAATGTCATTTCTTCCGACGTCTTTCATCGTTGTGTTATAGTCATGTTTAACAATTGGTTTTAAGGTAGTTATTACTACAATATATATATATATATATATATATATATATATATATATATATATATATATATAATACTGCTGTACACGTACACTTTTCCCATTACATTCACATTGTGATCTTATCACATAAACGGTAATGTAAAACTATATTTTGATAATGATAGTCATACTTGGGAAAAACATTCACTTTTATAGAGAAACAAACATACAAAACACTCGGTTCTTGGTAGAAGACTACTTTTTATACTAGTAGAAAATATAGGATTTTCTAGGAGCTTTCAAACATATACAAACTTCTACAATGAACATTTACAAACACTTTCAGTAAACTTATACAAACATTGACACTAAATACTTATGAACTCACCAGCTTAAATGTTGATCTACGCTTGCAAAATAACTTGTATTCTCAGGTCATCAGTAGCCAGGTACCGATGACAGGTTTTGAGAAGACGGAGCACAGTCAAGCTCGTATTTTATTTTGATTATTCATTTTTGGTGTCTTACTACTATCAAAGCACACTTGTATCAAATTATACTATTAATGCGATGGATGATGTTGTTGCTTGTTTACTACTTTGCATTGTTATGATACTGTACATGACGTCCTCCGCCCCCGAACGTTTCTGCCGTTCCGGTTTTGGGGTGTGACAGATTGGTATCAGAGCATTGTTTATAGTGAATCGAGTATATCAACCCATAAAAGATATACAAACTATAAACACATTGGGATTAAAATAATCTGACCAAGAGTTTATACGTTATAAGTACTAAAATAGTTAACTAAAAGTATACATAATTACATACCTACATACTTACTACAGAACAGTGTCATACTAGAACAGAATAAAAAGTAATTAGATGTTGGATACTATAGTTAAACCTGGGCAGTTATGTAATCGTATCGGGGATCAATATAGCCTGATCAACTATATTCGTTTGTGATACGATGAACGTGTGCTTGGGAGTGATAGTGGTGTTGCGACAGGTCTAAAACTTACCAAACAATACATATACATATTCATATATAGAAGAACATGAGAACAAAACATAAAGTAAAATACTATATGAGTATTTTAGGCACTATTCATTCAAGAAAAAACTTCATAAGAACAAAAGGCTTTTGCTGATAGTGTTATGAGTACTAAGTGCATGCAACACGGTTATATATAATTAGGTTTCATAGACTGAGAATGTGTGGTCTAAGCTTTATTTCCTTTTCCTTGTTTGTATGTGGACTTGGAGTAGGATCACTTATTCGAAGGTCTATTCGACCCAAGTAGTATATAATTAGTATGCACTATGTTCTCATAGAAGTAACCAGCAAGAGTCATATTAATTAAGATTATCGGTAAGTTTCTCTTAAACTTTAATTTTATATCGCTTTATTTTAGAATTGTTAAAACTTCTTACCCCTATTTCTCGTCTAGATAAATGGATGGATTTCATCTCCCTGGAGATCCGTACTTCCCGAATCAAGGGAATGCTGGTTGGCTCGATGCTGAACCAGAAGAAGAACCTGCAATCCCCCTTGATGATGAACTTGCTGAAGATTTCCCAGAGGATCTTGACTCCGAACCTGAAGTTGAGAACTTACCTCTAGAAGCTCCAATTCCAATTCCGAACCCTCGTCCGGCTTTTCTTGGCCCGACGCCTCTGTGGGCCATAGGCATAGACCGGTGGTGCAATGAACAAGGTCAGAACCACCCTTATCACGGAGACCAAAGCTTCTATAATCTATAAGCCATAGGGTCAGCCGATAGAGCACTTCCCGTGCTGGTTCGTCGTATTGCTCGTACTACCAAACAGGGAAGTGCTACCATTGATCGCATGATGCAGATCGAAGCTACCACTGGAGTCGATGCTGTTCGTCTCCGTAATCTGGAAGCCCAACATAGTGCGACGAGAGATCCTACCAACTACTTACAAGGAGAACTAGCGGCATCCCAAGCCGAAGTTTGAGATTTGCGTGATCGTCAGTTGGTACAGGATAGGCGTATGTGCGAACTTGAACGACGTCTGTCTAAATCCAAAGCAGGATCTAGCAGGAAGTAGACTGTGCTTTACTCTATCTTTTGGATATAAATTAGGTCTATGTATAGACGCTGGTATTAATTTCCCGCTTATGTTAAGACCTTGAACTTTCAGTCAGTTAGGTCTTTGATCTGTAAAATATTTTCCTACTCCTGATATGATGTAAGACCTACTCTTAGGTCAATTTTCCCCACACTCGTTACATCTTTAATATCAATGTTATTGGCAGTCAACAAATCTATTGTGGAAATCTTAGTTCAAATATTCTCATTCTCCTATCTCTAGAACTCTATAGAACTCATACTCTCATCTAGTTGATTGCACTATGGCGATTTAGTTCATAGGACTCATTCATTAACTTCACTATTGGATTCTTATCATTATGTTCATCTTTTAAACTTGTAGTTGAAAGATGCCTCCTCGTAGGTCAACAAGACGTAATCCTCTGATAACTTCAACTCTACCGGTACTAGCGGAGGTGGAACACCTATTCATTCCACACAAGGTGATGTCATCGTGCGCTGGAGAGAGTGCTCCTATAAAGACTTCACAAACTGCAAGCCCAGTTCCTTTAACGGGACTGGCGGAATCATTGCCCTCTCGCAATGGTTCGAGAAGACGGAGTCGATATTCGAGATCTGTTCCTGCACTGAAGGAAGAAAAGTCAAATTTGCCGCATGTACCTTCTCTGATAGGGCCCTGACGTGGTGGAATAGCCATGTCAAGTCACTAACTTAAATAGTGGCAAATGCTATGGGCTGGGAAGCTCTCAAGGAGCTCATGATTGAAGAATGCTACCCGAGGGGCGAGGTTCAGAAACTAGAACAAGAACTCTGGAGCCTGACCATGAAGGGCTCCAACATAGTGGCTTACACCGCCATATTCAGCGATCTGGTGGCACTATGTCCCAATATGGTTCCCACTTAGGGGAAGAAATCCGAGAGGTACATTTGGGGGCTGGTGCCTCCATTTCAGGGGAATATCTAGCCTCAAACCCCACTACCTTCGACAGTGCCAAGCGATTGGCACAGCGGCTCATTGATCACGGAGTCCACACACCGACAACAACAACAACCCTTGCTATCTCAGAACCCTCCGAAGTCGCTGACAACAAGCGGAAATTCTGGGATAACAAGAAAGGCAAAGTGGCGCAGAGCTCTGCCAAAAAGCAGCAGGTTGTGGCTGTTCATGCCGCGATCACACCTACTGCCACTGCGCCGAGAAAGCAATATACTGGGAATCTGCCCATGTGCAATAAATGAACTTTCGATCATAATGGTGCCTGCCGAGAAATGCGGTGCACAAACTGCAACAGGAAGGGGCACACTGCCCGTTTCTGCAAGGCTCCGGCAAGGCCAATCAACCAAGTACCCGACATTGTTGTGGGCCAGGCTTGCTACGGTTGTGGCGAGGTTGGTCATTTCAAAAGGGACTGCCCGAAGGCAGGAAATGCTGGCGGAGTGGGAAGAATTCTGGCGATAGGCCACGAGGAAGCCGTAGCTGATCCTACGGTAGTTACTGGTACGTTTCTCCTCGATAATTCATATGCATGCATACTATTCGATAGTGGAGCGGAGAGGAGTTTCGTGAACCAGAAATTTGCTCACTTACTTAAACAAAAACCACGTACACTAGAGGAATCATTCACTGTAGATGTCACACCCCAAAACCGGAACGGCGGAAACGTTCGGGGACGGAGGACGTCATGTACAGTATCATAACAATGCAAAGTAGTAAACAATCAACAACATCATCCATTGCATTAATAGTATAGTTTAATACACGTGCGTTCTTTCATAGTAATAAGACACCAAAAAAATGAATAATCAAAATAAAAGATGAGTCTTGACTGTGCTCCGTCTTCTCAGAACCTGCCATCGGTACCTGTCTACTGATGACCTGAGAATACAAATTATTTTGAAAGCGAGTATCAGCTATAAAGCTGGCGAGTGCATAAGATTTAGTTTAAAGAAAGTATCTTCTTTGTTAATTGGACAAGTTTGAAGGATCTACAAGAAAATCCTATATTTTCTTAATGTAAAGTGTTACTGAACTAATTCCTTCTATAATCCCTTAGTTTATACTAGTTACATATAATCAATACGAGACGGCTAATCGATTGTGTAATTCGATCGTACCCCCACATCCAAACAAGGAAGAGGAAGGTCAAACTGAGTTCACACATTCTCCAATCTAGCAGGTCTTCATCATATATAACCCTAATGTATAAACTAAATGATTATAGTTCGAACAAATAGTTATCTATGTTATACTGATTCTACTAAGTGATGAGTTAATATCCATGATTACTTAACTTATACACGTTATTATATAATCAAGATTAGGCGGATAATAAATTGTGCGATCCCGTCGTACCCCACATCCAAACAAGGAAAAGGAAAGTAAAACAGAGATCTCATATTCTATTGTCTACCAGATCTTCGTTATATATAACTCGGGAATGTATAAGCGAGGAGATCATAACATTAACCTTCTTAAGAATCCTTTAAAATGTACTAGTTTACCTAGAAAGGGTTACCATTGAACCCTGAGAATCCTATATTCTCTAATTGTTATTGAAATGTAGTTTTATCTCCTACAACCGCTCTACTGAATGTTGACGTACTGCATTATTGAATAGTTAGTTTTAACTCTTCATGAAACCGTCCTGTGAATGTATTGATATACTATGCAATAGTATATTTAGCCTTAGTTTTATAATATAATAAATATACGATTAAAAGACTACGATATGCTCGTTATGTTTCTCTGAACTGAACTCTGAATAGTGCTCTGAATACCCTATGATAAGACTATCCTGTGATTCACTTAGTACATACTTATTATATATAATACAAAACGGACATACATTTGATGGTGCGATCCTGTCGTACCCCCACATCCAAACAAGGAAAAGGAAAGTCAAACTGACTTCACACATTCTACTGTCTATCAGTTTCTCATCGTATATAACTTTAATGCATATACTAAGTAATCACAGAAACTACTACTTAAGACTGAACTATTAGTTATGTTCTCTTTACATTCGAGTTTGGTACTGTGGTCGTGTACCCATTTGTATTTAAGGTTAGGTACTGTGGTCGTGTACCCCTTATTATATTCAAGGTTCGGTACTGTGGTCGTGTGCCCCTCCTATTTAGGTTTGGATGTGATGTGGTTATAACCATACTGTACACACTCTCTCTACGAGAGACTCTGGTTAGAAAACACGACTTCAGTAAACGAATTACTAAGCCATGAAATAGACTCACCTTCCAAGTTATCTTGTTTGTTATAGTATTAGTGTTCCTCCCTGAACTATACCCATTATAGTTTACTAGTAAGTTCTCTTTAATTGATTTACTGATCCTGAATGAATACCTTTGCTACCCAGAAGTGTTGAACTGACTGAATAGAACCTTTATATCTACGTACATATACATAATATATAACTAAGATTTAAATGACATTCAGAAAAACAACCGTTACTCTAAGTCCACATCCAAACAAGGAAAAGGAAATAAAGCTAGTACTCAGTCCTAAGTCCTTTAAACATTTCTTATATAACTATATCTATATAGACATCATTTATACACAATATAAGTTAAAGATTTTATAAAACATTTTAAAAGCATTTCCTAATATTTTGTAACGCCTCGGTTTTTCTCGGTACGTTTGGTTATTTTAATTTAATTATTCTTGTAACCTTGGGTTAATTTATTCAACCAAGGTCGGATTTCTTATGTTATTGGACTCTTTTGATCATCTTGTAAACTCCTTTTATTGAAGTCCATGGGCTATGGGCCTATTTGCAAAGTCCATCTAGTAAATAGTACTTAATGTGTTAATTGAGTCATTTGGAACACACACAAGAAAAACACTCTAAACCCTCCATCTCTCTCTCAAATCGTCCTCTCTCTCTCTTTGGGATCAAGAGCAGCCAAGGGGCTGTTGTTTGGAACTTAATTCTTGTTCATTTCCAGCCTTGATTCGTATTGGTATGAACCTCCTTATCATTTCTTACAACTTGATTCATAACCTTGTTCTAGTTTTATGATTTCATCTTCACTTCTTCTCCTTCCTATTTGATTTGTAATTGTATGTTATACATCATCTCAAGATCCTATATTCACCCCATATATGGTGGATGATGGATCTAGGGGATTACATGTGGCAAAAGATCATGGAAACCCTAAAAGGGAGAATGGTGATTTTATGTGCTTTATGTTCATTTTCATGTTGATTATTATTACAATCTTGTGGCAAAATGAAATCCTAATGATACCTAACCCTTTTTAGTACCACCATGATCATGGGGACTAAATTGGGATGATGAACACATCTTAAAATGTGTTTCAAAGGGAGAAGGATGGATAAGCCAAAAAGGAATCACGGGTGGCTACGATTCTGTTTTCCATCAGATCTGTAGTCATTTTGTAAAATTCATATCTTGAGATCTACAACTCAAACGGACCCCAAACCAGTTCCAAAAGTTCACAAATTGAGTTGGATAACTTTCTTAAGCAGGCCAACCTCACTGATAAGGACTTTATCTATGGGAAAGAATTGCAGCTTTGCTGTTAGGTCTGATCCGGGTCTGTTCTGATATGTCATTTTGTTTTCATCATTTCTAAGGCTTGGAAAAGGATCCAGAGTGATTCCAAGTTTCTATATGTTCCTTATATTATGAATTTAAGATCTGGAGAAGATGGGGTGTTATTTCCAACTATAAATTGGTTAGAATGGATCCACACTCCAGATTAGTGGGCAGTCACCAGCTTTTGCTAGTGCTGTGATTGTCCACAATGTGAATTTTATATCTGGAGTTTGGGAGATGATTTTCATTCAATTCCAACTCTTAGACTTTCATTTGTATGTCCTTTACTTCTCTGAGTTTTGGTTTGGACGAATGCTACTCACAAGTTGGGTAGAATTGGCCAACATCACTTGACTGTATTGTTGGAGACAGAAGTGATACACCATTTTGTAAAATTCATATTTAATTCATCTTTTGGAGTTAGAAGGAGTTCTTTATAGTTCTGGAATCCTGAACAATCATAGTTTCCTATAAAATTTTGTTAAATCTATGTTTCTGTTTTATATATTGGAGTAAATCCGTTTTGAACAGCAGGTCTGTTTTAGAGACCTTGCTGTGATTACTCTTTACTCAACTCATAGCTTCATTACTTCTCCTTTCTAACCTTTAGTCCTTCTTAGGTGAGGTTTTGAAGTTTGCTCAAGCTTGGTAGCATTATTTGATTGTTAGCTATCCTTACTACTCACTCAAGGTGAGTTCTCTCACACCGTTGTATTGATGATTGTGTTTGCTAGTTAGCTCGTGTGTGATTAGTTAAATTCATTATAAGAGCATGCTATATAACTATTGTTTTAATTCGTACATGTGCACTGTATGTAACTAATTATGGATATGGGGACACCACCAAAGGATACGGATTTACCGGTGCGGTGGGTAGGTAATATCACCAACGTAATACTCATCATGAGGTGCGGTGATTAGGGCCGAATGATACGGGATCTTCCCGGTGTGGTTCAAACCTACAAGTCCTTCTTGTATTATTGGCATTGATTCGTTCTTTGCCCTTATTATACAACTATAATTGGAAAATGGATTAGGGTTAGTAAATATGAATGTTAGTACAATGTCTGTGTTTGAATTCACTAAGCTTTGTGCTTACGCTTTCCCTTATAACTTTTCAGGTGTTAAGATTAAAGAGGCTAAGGTTTGACATGGAGCACCGGGACATCGCTACTAGTTATTTTTGTTGGGACCTTATTATTATTATTACTTCCGCACTTATTTTATATGATTATTAAGTTGATGGATTATGTTATGACTATTTCAATTGTTTTAATTTAATTTAAGATGGGTTTAAAAGTTTAAAATTTTTGCAAAAATTTGGGTGTCACAAGTTGGTATCAGAGCCACAGTTTGAGGGAACTATGCATTCTTGTGGATGTTCTAGACTCAAATTTGAGGCTCTATATGAGTTTATTTTCTTTTTAAAATATTTTTCAAACTTTCTGAAGACTAGTAGTGGAAGATGTCGCGGTGTGCCAGTCGGCCAGCCAAGTAAGCCTTATTTCTTATGTTAAATGTTTATGTTAAATTGTTGACTATGAATTGGATTCTACTAGTCTTAAAATGTTAGATTACACACTTATTTAGTGTTAACATGTGAGAGAGTTGTAAAATTAACGGCTAGAGCGAGCTAGAAATTTTGAAACTAGACGCGAATGCGAAATTGGTACTTGTGTGGAAGGTAGTAGAAGGGCCCCTACTATTTGAAACATCGGTGCCGGTTTCGGGTCGGGGCAAGGTTGGGAAATTTTCGGCAAGCTGAGTGTTTCGTCCTTCTAGAAATATCTAGGCTGAATTATTTCTAAATATTTTCCTCCTTCTACGGATACAGATGGCTCCGCCTGCTCGACTTAATCAGCTCCAAATGGAGCAAGTTAGGGAGATTGTCGCTGAGGAATTCAATAACGCTTTCAACGAACTAATCCCGGGTGTGATCAATGACATAATCAACCAAGTCGGTGCACTTCTGGATGAGCGTCTCGCAGCTATTCCCGGGGGAGCGTTACCGGCTCCGTCCGTTCGGGATTCGACATACTACTTCGAGAAGTTCAGCAAGTGTAGCCCTCCTCTTTGGAATGGTGAATCTGACCCAGTTGCTGCTAAACATTGGGTGTCAGATGTTGAGGGCGCCTTCATGACTGTTGGGTGTCCGGACCAGTACAAAGTTGTGATCGCCATGAATCAGCTGCAGAAAAGGGGAAAGACATGGTGGAATACCATCACTGCTCTATTAAACGAAGAAGAAGTGAGGGCCATGTCTTGGGCCCAATTTGTGGAGAGGTTCGAGGCACAATATGTGCCTAAGGTGGAGCAGCAGCGGATGCAGCAAGAGTTCATGGCCTTACAGCAGACTACCGAGTCTGTTAGCGACCTGAACGCCAAGTTCTTGGAGATGCTATCTTTTTGTCCCTCGTTTGCTGGGAATGAGGCCTGGTTGGTCAGCCGATACACTGCCATTCTACGTACCGAGATTCGGGAATTCGTTAGCATGCAGGAGTTCCCGACTTTATCCGCGATCATGGATGCAGCGAGGAGGAGGGAAATCGAGTTGCAGACCCAGTCCAAGAGGAAGGCCAACGGCACCTCCTCCAAGACATCCGGAGATGCCCAGAAGAAGCAAAAGCAGGGTGGTAATTCAAGGTATGAGTACAGGCCGTCTTCAGGTCAGGGCGAGAAAAATCCGTTGATATGCTACAACTACAAAAAACCAGGGCATCATTGGAAGAATTGTAGGGCTCCCCCAGCGAGTGCAGTTCCTCAGATTACTTCTGCTGCTCCCGTCTGCTATCACTGCAACGAGACGGGACACCAGAAGCCCGAATGCCCGAAGTTGAAGGCTGGTAGAGGAGGCGGGGGTACAAATCCTGCAATTGCATCGTCTTCTAAGGGACCCACTATGGTGACACGAGGTCGTGCTCACCAGATGACTGCGGATGAGCCGGTGATTACCGCGACAGTGGCATGTAAATTTCTTTTTTTTTCCTTTCTCTCCTGGCATTATTTAATAAATGGTAGTTAGAATTGTTTACATGATTGTATGTGGTGAATCAGACACTTATTTGCTAGATTCCGAGCCCGCTGTTGTTATGTTTGATAGCGGTGCTACCCATTCTTTCGTATCTCGCGCGTTTATTAATCGTTTGGGGCGTAGTATCGGAAAATTGGCTCGCCCAATGGTTGTCGAAGTTGCCGACAACCGCACTATTTATGTCACCGATGTTTATCGGGGTTGCACTCTCGAGTTTTCTGGAGTTGAATTCCCTATTGATCTTATCCCTATTGCGATGCGAGAGCTCTGCGTTATCGTAGGCATGGATTGACTTGTTGCGTTTGATGCGGAAATCCACTGTCGTAAGAAGCAAGTTCGTGTTCGAAACCCTAGAGGTGGAGAACTTATTATTCAGGGGGACATTCCCCGCCTGGCTATGGCTTCTTGCTCTTCTGCTATAGCACTAGACGGCGTTCCTATCGTTTCCGACTTCAACGATGTCTTTCCGGAGGAACTCCCTGGCTTTCCACCTATTCGGCAAGTGGAGTTTCGCATTGATTTGGTGCCAGGTGCGACTCCGGTAGCGAAATCTCCTTACCGCTTGGCACCACCTGAAATGAAAGAGCTCCAAGATCAACTTCAAGAACTAAGTGATAAAGGGTTTATACGGCCAAGTTGCTCGCCTTGGGGTGCTCCTATTCTCTTTGTGAAGAAGAAAGATGGATCCCGGCGAATGTGTATTGATTATAGGGAGCTAAACAAGCGCACGATAAAGAATAGGTACCCGTTGCCACGTATTGACGATCTTTTCGATCAACTTCAGGGAGCGTCTTGGTTTTCCAAGATTGATTTACATTCTGGTTACCATCAGATGCGGGTTCGTGAAGAAGACATTGAGAAAACAACATTCCGTACTCGTTATGGGCACTTTGAGTTCGTGGTGATGCCTTTTGGGCTCACCAATGCACCCGCAGCGTTTATGGATCTCATGAACCGGGTGTGTAGCCCAATGCTTGACCGTTCGGTCATAGTGTTCATAGATGATATCTTGGTCTATTCTAAGAGCAAAGAGGAGCATGAGCAACACCTTCGGGAGATTCTGGAAACTTTGGCAAGATAAAGGCTTTATGCTAAATTCTCAAAATGTGAATTTTGGTTGGAAGAAGTTCAGTTCTTGGGGCATGTGGTAAACAAACACGGTATTAAGGTCGATCAAGCCAAGGTTGATGCGGTTAAACAATGGAATATTCCAAAAACACCTTCTGAAATTCGCAGTTTCTTGGGTTTAGCCGGTTATTACCGGAGGTTCATTGAAAATTTCTCTAAAATCGCCTTGCCACTCACCCGATTGACCAAGAAATCAGTGAAATTCGTTTGGGGCCCGGAGCAGCAGTTGGCGTTTGATGAGTTGAGGAAACGATTGTGTGATGCTCCGATTTTGGCCTTACCTGACGGGGTTGAGGATATGGTGGTTTACTGTGATGCATCGCTTCAGGGTCTTGGTGCCGTGTTAATGCAACGAGATAGGGTGATAGCCTATGCCTCCCGACAGCTGAAACCCCACGAACGAAACTACCCCACTCATGATTTGGAGCTTGGGGCTGTTGTTTTCGCTCTTAAGATTTGGAGACACTATCTCTATGGAGTGAAGTTTATCATATACACTAACCATAAGAGTCTGAAATATTTGTTCAAGCAGCGGGATTTGAACATGAGGCAGATCAGATGGTTGGATGTGGTAAAAGATTATGATTGTGAAATTCACTACCACCCCGGTAAAGCTAATGTGGTAGCTGATGCTCTCAGTCGTAAACAATCTGCCGAACCGATTCGAGCTAAGTGTCTCCGGATCACGATGGTGTCGTCTTTGTTAGATCTGATCCGGGACGCCCAAAAGACGGCAATACTGGAGGAAAACATCAGGTGTGAGAAGATTGGGAAAGAGTTGCCTAAGATGGAACGAGACGGGCGGGGTTTGCTGACTCGCTACGGTAGGGTTTGGGTTCCATATACCGGGGGAAATCGAAAAACCCTATTGGATGAGTCTCATAAGTCAAAATTTTCTATCCATCCTGGTGCTACTAAAATGTACCGGGACCTTCAGGAGGCTTACTGGTGGCATGGAATGAAGAATGATGTGGCTCGATTTGTGGAAGAATGTATGACCTGTCGGAAGGTCAAGGCGGAACACCAGAAACCGCATGGGAAGTTGCAACCATTGGAGATTCCTGAATGGAAATGGGAGCATCTAACCATGGACTTCATTACAAAACTTCCTAGAACTGCCCGAGGAGCCGATACGATATGGGTGATTGTTGATCGTTTGAATAAGAGTGCTCACTTTCTGGCTATAAAGGAGAGCTCATCGGCAGAGAAATTAGCCGAGATCTTTGTTCGGGAGATTGTCTCATTACATGGGGTGCTCGTTTCTATCGTCTCCGATCGGGACATCCGATTTTACTTCTCGGTTCTGGAGGAAGTTTCAAGAGGAGTTGGGCACATAATTACATTTTAGCACCGCCTTCCATCCGCAGACAGACGGGCAGAGTGAGCGGACGATTCAGACCTTGGAGGACATGCTTAGGGCATGTGCGATTGATTTTGGGGGTAGTTGGGATGACCATCTACATCTAGCTGAGTTTTCTTATAACAACAGCTATCACTCGAGCATTAAAATGCCTCCGTATGAAGCCTTGTACGGGAGGAAGTGCAGGACGCCCGTTTGTTGGGGCGAGGTTGGGCAGAGGGTACTTGGGAGTACCGATATCGTGCTACGGACTACAGAGAAAATCCAAGTGATTCGGGATCATTTGGTCACAGCGAGGAGTCGTCAGAAAAGTTATGCCGAAAAAGACGCTCCAATCTTGAGTTCCAGGTGGGAGATTATGTGTTGCTCAAAGTCTCCCCTTGGAAAGGTGTGATTCGATTTCGAAAGCGGGGAAAGCTCGGACCCCGATTCATTGGACCCTACAAGCTCATAGTCCGTATGGGAAAGGTGGCTTACCGTTTAGAGCTGCCTAACGAGCTTAGTCTAATTCATAATACGTTCCACGTGTCTCAGTTACGAAAATGCGTGGTTGACGAGACCGCTGTGATACCACTGGAGGACATACAGATTGACGAGCATCTCAATTATGTTGAGAAACCAATCGCTATTTTAGAACGAAAGACGAAAGCTCTCCGCAACAAGACTATAAACCTGGTTAAGGTGCAGTGGAAACATAGGAAGGGTTCAGAATGGACTTGGGAACCGGAATGTGAGATGCGGGCTCATTATCCGGATCTGTTTCTAGGCGTTGACTTCGATGACGAAGTCCGTTCTTAGTGGGGGAGAGTTGTAACGCCCTGGTTTTTCTCGGTACGTTTGGTTATTTTAATTTAATTATTCTTGTAACCTTGGGTTAATTTATTCAACCAAGGTCGGATTTCTTATGTTATTGGACTCTTTTGATCATCTTGTAAACTCCTTTTATTGAAGTCCATGGGCTATGGGCCTATTTGCAAAGTCCATCTAGTAAATAGTACTTAATGTGTTAATTGAGTCATTTGGAACACACACAAGAAAAACACTCTAAACCCTCCATCTCTCTCTCAAATCGTCCTCTCTCTCTCTCTTTGGGATCAAGAGCAGCCAATGGGCTGTTGTTTGGAGCTTAATTCTTGTTCATTTCCAGCCTTGATTCGTATTGGTATGAACCTCCTTATCATTTCTTACAACTTGATTCATAACCTTGTTCTAGTTTTATGATTTCATCTTCACTTCTTCTCCTTCCTATTTGATTTGTAATTGTATGTTATACATCATCTCAAGATCCTATATTCACCCCATATATGGTGGATGATGGATCTAGGGGATTACATGTGGCAAAAGATCATGGAAACCCTAAAAGGGAGAATGGTGATTTTATGTGCTTTATGTTCATTTTCATGTTGATTATTATTACAATCTTGTGGCAAAATGAAATCCTAATGATACCTAACCCTTTTTAGTACCACCATGATCATGGGGACTAAATTGGGATGATGAACACATCTTAAAATGTGTTTCAAAGGGAGAAGGATGGATAAGCCAAAAAGGAATCACGGGTGGCTACGATTCTGTTTTCCATCAGATCTGTAGTCATTTTGTAAAATTCATATCTTGAGATCTACAACTCAAAAGGACCCCAAACCAGTTCCAAAAGTTCACAAATTGAGTTGGATAACTTTCTTAAGCAGGCCAACCTCACTGATAAGGACTTTATCTATGGCAAAATAATGGCATCTTTGCTGTTAGGTCTAATCCGGGCCTGTTCTGATATGTCATTTTGTTTTCATCATTTCTAAGGTTTGGAAAAGGATCCAGAGTGATTCCAAGTTTCTGTATGTTCCTTATATTATGAATTTAAGATCTGGAGCAGATGGGGTGTTATTTCCAATTATAAATTGGTTAGAATGGATCCACACTCCAGATCAGTGGGCAGTCACCAGCTTTTGCTAGTGCTGTGATTGTCCACAATGTGAATTTTGTATCTGGAGTTTGGGAGATGCTTTTCATTCAATTCCAACTCTGAGACTTTCATTTGTATGTCCTTTACTTCTCTGAATTTTGGTTTGGACGAATTCTACTCACACATTGGGTAGAATTGGCCAACATCACTTGACTGTATTGTTGGAGACAGAAGTGATACACCATTTTGTAAAATTCATATTTAATTCATCTTTTGGAGTTAGAAGGAGTTCTTTATAGTTCTGGAATCCTGAATAATCATAGTTTCCTATAAAATTTTGTTAAATCTATGTTTCTGTTTTATATTTTGGAGTAAATCCGTTTTGAACAGCAGGTCTGTTTTAGAGACCTTGATGTGATTACTCTTTTCTCAACTCATAGCTTCATTACTTCTCCTTTCTAACCTTTAGTCCTTCTTAGGTGAGGTTTTGAAGTTTTCTCAAGCTTGGTAGCATTATTTGATTGTTATCTATCCTTACTACTCACTCAAGGTGAGTTCTCTCACACCGTTGTATTGATGATTGTGTTTGCTAGTTAGCTCGTGTGTGATTATTTAAATTCATTATAAGAGCATGCTATATAACTATTGTTTTAATTCGTACATGTGCACTGTATGTAACTAATTATGGATATGGGGACACCACCAAAGGATACGGATTTACCAGTGCGGTGGGTAGGTAATATCACCAACGTAATACTCATCATGAGGTGCGGTGATTAGGGCCGAATGATACGGGATCTTCCCGGTGCGATTCAAACCTACAAGTCCTTCTTGTATTATTGGCATTGATTCGTTCTTTGCCCTTATTATACAACTATAATTGGAAAATGGATTAGGGTTAGTAAATATGAATGTTAGTACAATGTCTGTGTTTGAATTCACTAAGCTTTGTGCTTACGCTTTCCCTTATAACTTTTCAGGTGTTAAGATTAAAGAGGCTAAGGCTTGACATGGAGCACCGGGACATCGCTACTAGTTATTTTTGTTGGGACCTTATTATTATTATTACTCCCGCACTTATTTTATATGATTATTAAGTTGATGGATTATGTTATGACTATTTCAGTTGTTTTAATTTAATTTAAGATGGGTTTAAAAGTTTAAAATTTTTGCAAAAATTTGGATGTCACATATTTAAAAGAGTTTATTAACATTTAAAAGCAATTTCCAACATTTAAAACAGTTTAATAATATTTAAAAGCATTTTCATGACTTGGTGTCATTTAAGATATTTAAAGAATTTCATTTATAATAAACACAATTTCTTGTGTTTAGACTTGTATCCCCCCCCCCCTTAAAACAGTGAAAAGTGATAAAATGTAGGGATATGAACTCACCTTATGATTGGTGACCCAACTGATTCAACTAAGGATGAGAAGTTCCACGAATGAAGTCCTGATACTCAAATGAGTCCTAATAACATATATTGGTACATATATGTGTATAATTAGTGTATAATATAACTAATCATGAAGGGAAACAACCTAAGGGACTAAGGAACATTGACATGAAGTGTTGAATCACATGTGATTCATCAAAGGGAAGTGAATGGCACTAACTTGGTGTTTACGGCCATGGGTTTACGACCCAATGAGTTTACGGCTGTAAACTCATGGTAATTTGTGCTTAAGTATGTTTTAAGGTCTATTGGTCCTCCAAGAAGTGTTCTAGACTTATGTCCAAGCCTTAGGAAGATATTAGGGCTCATTTGCACCTCTAACTAGGGTTTACGGCCAAGGGAGATGCTCTTGGCCGTAAACACCTTTTGTTCATCTGTTTTGGATGATTTCTAAGTGTTCTTCATGTGTTTTAAGCATACAACAAGTTAAGGAAAGAGTACTTACGATATAGAAGCTTGAAAGGGTGTTTAAGGCCCAAAAACACTAGTGTGTGTTCTTGGTGTTCTTGGTGAAAGATGATGATCTTGAAGATCTAACAAAATGGAATGATTTCATGGATGAAATCATGGAATGATACTAGATAATGAAGGATATCTACTAATAAAAGGTTAGAACACTTACATATTTGAAGATCAAGATGAAAGTTCTTGATGATACTTAAGAGAGAAATGGAAGTTCTTAAGGTGAAAGTGTAAGAATGAATGAAAAGTGAAGGATATGACACTTAAGGGAGGAGTTTACGGCCATGAACTCTCTTTGGTGGTGGTTAAGGCTTCAAGGTTGTACTGTGATTCTAGCAGGTACTTCCTAGCACTCATTCCTTGAATGTATCGGGCTCAGAACACTCAAACAGACTCTAAACATTGCTAATAGATAGCAGGAGCGAGTCTGACATTGATTGAACTGAATGGCTTTTAAAGCAAAATTTCCAGGTTTTCACAGTAGAAATGGCAAACGGGAAAACGGAAAGCACTGACTGCATATACATAGGTTGTACTTTAACTCTAAATGGTCATTCTTTCCAAATCGACCTCATGCCGGTCTCAATTAAAAGTTTCGACGTCATAATCCGCATGGATTGGTTGAGTCTTCTTCGCGCCGACATCATGTGCTTTGAGAAAGCAGTTCTTCTTAACCTCCCTAACAACGAAACTGTAGTTATCTACGGCGAAAAACCAAGTACGTGCCTTCGCATCATTTCGTGTATTCAAGCTCAGAAGTGCTTACGAAAGGAATATTATGCATTCCTTGCACACATCGTCGATACGAGCCAAGAAGTGAAGGACATTCAAAACATCCCAGAAGTACGCGACTTTCCCGACATCTTTCCAGAAGAACTACCGGGATTACCGCCACAACGTCAAGTCGAGTTCAGAATCGACTTAGTTCTAGGGGCTACCCCAGTAGCCAAATCGCCTTATCGTCTAGCTCCAGCAGAGATGTAGGAACTTTCCAGTCAGCTTAACGAACTTCTTAGAAACAGATTCATTAGACCAAGTTTCTCACCATGGGGAGCACCAGTCTTGTTCGTAAAGAAGAAAGACGGATCGTTTCGTATGTGCATTGACTACAGAGAATTGAACAAACTTACCGTCAAAAATCGTTACCCTCTACCTCGCATTGACGACTTATTTGATCAACTTCAGGGAGCGAACTACTCGAAGATAGATCTAAGATCCGGGTATCACCAATTATGAGTGCTAGAGGAGGATGTCCCCAAGACAGCCTTCCAAACTCATTATGGACACTACGAGTTTGTAGTGATGCCGTTCGGATTGACCAACACACCAGCTGTATTCATGGATCTAATGCCCTTCGGTAGGCCTCTCAATAGCTCCTCACTGCTACCTATTCGCTCTCAAGCATCACATAGCAGCAAAATCATTCCTAGGCTAAGGCATCACAAATCAGGCCACTCTAGTCCTAATATGACTACCTCGCCTACTCTAGCATGCATAATATCTCATAATATCTCATAACACATAAGGTAAGGGTATTTTGGGAAATCACCGTTCGGGCGCTGGCTGATCGTACACACTGCTCTGCTCTGCTCTTTCAAAACATTTTACTCTTTAATAAAATTTTGTGAATTTTATTTTGAAAATCACTCAAATCCTCAGTTTGAGTTCAGATACGCCCGAAGGTGCACCCGAATCCCTCAAACCAAGACTCTGATACCAACTTGTAACGACGTAAATTTTCAAAATAATTTTTCATTTCAAAACATACTTTCAACCACATGAAAATCACAAAATCATAATAAATCTCTGTATCATCACAAAAACATGTCCCAAGATCTCATATAAATAAATCCTCCCTCGTGTGTACGAATCATGCCGGCGCCTTCCCGCGATCCTCGCTAGTACCTGAAACACATCACACAACAACTGTAAGCATAAAAGCTTAGTGAGTTTCCCCAATATACCACATACCACACATACGCCACTCGAGGCTACAATACGACCCTCCGGTCCGATGTGTCTCAGCGGGACCCTCTAGTCCCGTAGCTCGTTGGACCCTCTGGTCCGGTCATAGCTCGTTGGACCCTCTGGTCCGGTCATATCTCGTTGGACCCTCCGGTCCGTTCTATATCATTGGACCCTTCGGTCCGGTCTATATCGTTGGACCCTTCGGTTCGGTCTAAATCGTTGGACCCTTCGGTCCGGTCTAAATCGTTGGACCCTCCGGTCCGGTCTGTACAACACATAACAGACATATAACATACTGCACATAATCTCATACATACACATAGCATACAAGACCCTCTGGTCTACACATAAATACCACTCTAGGTAATGTATAGTGAGAAGACTCACCTCGTAAGATGTCTAGAACTCACGTACTCGATATCCCTGACTCTCGAACAACGAACTAACCCCGCCTAATCACATAAGGTAATTATTTCAAATCATTAACGGCTCGCAAGGCTAGACTACATTCCTTCCTTTAATCTCACAGAAGGGTAAAAGACCATTTTACCCCTCCTTGACCCAAAAGTCCACATGTTGACCAAAACCCTAAAAGTCAACAAAAGTCAACAGCAAGCAGTACGCGGGGCGTACCAACTCCTGTAAGCGGGGCGTACTCTTGTACTCCAAAATCGGGGAAGGCGACCCCCTACGCGGCGTGTACTGGGATTACGCCCAGCGTAAATCCCAGTTTCCTTCTTTCTTCATTTTAGGTCTTAAACAGCTAAGACATAACTCCATATTTCAGATCTGGCCATTCTAATACTTCTTAATCCATAAAGTCGAAACCTTTAAGCCTTTGCATGGCTGTAAAGGTCACTTTGTGCTCAAAACACCTTTCCTCTTTCCATAATGAGACTATAACTCATGCATGACACAAGATCCACGACCAGGACTGGATTTTTATGAATCCTCAACACAATATATACTAGAAAAGGCCAGATCTAAGCTCATGGAGACTCTTTGCACACAAAGTCTCCAACTTTGGACCAAAAACCCTAAAAATGGTCCAAAAAGCAAAACTTATGAAGAACAAGGAAAGCTTTGAGCTTTTTACCTAAAAAGGGATCTCCAACCACTGTAGAACTCGGATCTACACTTGTTCTTCAACTTCTACCTCCAACAATGGCTCCTTCTTCACCTTCTTCACTTTGAAATGGCACTTTGAAGCTTAGAACACTCACACACAAGTTAGGGACGAAGGGAATACTCTCTTAGGGTTTCTTTATGTGAAATGGTGGCTGAGGGACAAGGCCATCGCATTCTTTTTATAGTCCTCAAGTCATATTAGGGTTTTGTATCTGGGCCGGTTACGCCCAGCGTAACCTTGGTACGCCCAGCGTACCCGGATGAACCCGCGTACCAATTAAGTGCGCGAGTACGCGCAGCGTACTCCTCAGTACGCCCAGCGTACTCACAAGCCTAGTATTTCCCTTTTAAGGGCCAACTTGACAACTTGGAAAAAGAAGAAGGGCTAAATAGATGTACCTGAATTTCGGGTTGTTACAATTCTCCCTTACTAGAACCAGACTTCGCCCTCGAAGTCTCATGCTGCAAACAACTCCGGACACTGCTCCCGCATCTCTGACTCTAGCTCCCAAGTCAGCTCGGACCCTCTCCGATGTAACCACTGAACTTGAAGCAGAAGCACCTCCTTGTTCCTCAGAACCTTGATCTTCCGATCCACAATCACGATTGGCCTCTCAGCATAATTCAGGCTCGCATCCACCTGAATATCCTCCAGCGGTACTACTGCTGTCTCATCGACAATACACTTCCTCGGTTGAGACACGTGGAAGGTATCATGAATCTGGCTCAGCTCCGCAGGTAGCTCCAACCGATATGTTACTCTGCCCACCCTCGCGGTCACCCTAAAAGGACCAATGTACCGGGGCCCCAGCTTGCCCCTCTTCCTGAAACGGATCACTCCTTTCCAAGGAGACACCTTCAGGAGTACGAAGTCTCCCACCTGGAACTCAAGCTCGGATCGTCGCCTATCCGCGTAACTCTTCTGGCGACTCTGAGCTGTCAACAACCTCTCTCTGACCTGTTGTATCTGCTCTGTCGTCTGAAGCACTATCTCTGTACTACCCATCACATGCTGCCCGACCTCACCCCAGCAAATGGGAGTCCGACACCTCCTCCCATACAACATCTCAAAAGGTGGCATACCAATGCTCGAATGATGGCTGTTGTTGTACGAAAACTCAGCCAAGGGTAAGTACGTGTCCCAACTTCCTCCGAAGTCGAGTACGCATGCCCGGAGCATGTCCTCGAGCGTCTGAATCGTTCGCTCGCTCTGCCCGTCTGTCTGGGGGTGGTATGCGGTACTAAAATGCAGCCTCGTACCCAACTCCTCATGAAATTTCTTCCAGAATCTGGAAGTTAAACGCACATCTCGATATGAGACGATCGAGATCGGCACTCCATGCCGTGATACCACCTCCCTCACGTACAACTCTGCCAACTTCTCAGCGGAACAGCTCTCACTGATAGCAAGGAAGTGAGCGCTCTTCGTCAACCTATCCACAATCACCCAAATTGCATCGACGCCCCTCGCAGTCCTCGGCAATTTGGTGATAAAATCCATGGTAATCTGTTCCCACTTCCACTCGGGAACCTCCAACGGCTGCAACTTACCATGCGGTCTCTGGTGCTCGGCCTTAACCCTGTAACAGGTTAAACACCTCTCAACGAACCATGCAACATCCCTCTTCATACAGGGCCACCAATACTCTCTCTTCAGGTCCAAATACATCTTAGTGGCCCCGGGATGGATCGAGAACCTCGATTTATGCGCCTCCTCCATCAAGATGGTACGCGTTCCGCCCACAAACGGTACCCAAATCCGACCCTGAAAGGTCATAAGTCCTCGACCATCGGTAACGAACTCCGATACCTGCCCGATAACCCGCTCTCTCTTACGGTTCTTCGGTCTAATGGCCTCAGCCTGGGCCCCTCGAATGGTGTCCAACACCGGAGTCATCACTGTCAATCTCATACAAACGTCCCGTATCGGGGCGCTCTCCGCCCTACGGCTCAGGACATCAGCTACCACATTATCCTTGCCCGGGTGGTACAGGATCTCGCAATCGTAATCCTTTACCACATCCAACCATCTCCTCTTATGGTCCGTGTATATGGTACACCGAACCCCATAGAGGTAGTGACGCCAGATCTTGAGGGCGAACACTACTTCCCCCAGCTCCAGATCGTGGGTGGGATACCTCGTCTCGTGAGGCTTCAGCTGTCTCGATGCGTATGCTATCACATGCCCTCTCTGCATCAGCACCGCTCCCAGCCCCGATATCGATGCGTCACAATACACCACAAAGTCCTCCATCCCCTCCGGAAGGGCTAACACTGGGGCTTCGCACAGTCTCTGGCGAAGTGTCTCGAAGGAGTCCTGCTGCTCTAGGCCCCATGAAAAAGCAACACCCTTCCGGGTCAACCTGGTGAGTGGCACGACGATCTTGGAGAAATCCCTGATAAATCTCCGATAATAGCCAGCCAACCCTAAGAAACTCCTGATCTCGGTAGGGGATCTCGGTACCTCCCAACTCATCACTGCCTCAATCTTGGCCGGATCGACCAATATCCCATTCTGGTTAACGAGGTGCCCTAGGAACTGGACCTCTCGTAACCAAAAATCACACTTGGAGAATTTGGCATACAGCCTCTCCGATCTCAAAACTCCAAGTATCCCTCTCAAATGCTCCTCGTGCTGCTCTCTGGATCTCGAATACACCAATATATCATCGATGAACACGATCACCGAACGATCCAACATCGGTCTGCACACTCTGTCCATGAGATCCATGAACGCCGCCGGTGCATTGGTGAGCCCGAAAGGCATCACCACGAACTCGTAATGCCCGTAACGAGTCCTGAACGCTGTCTTCTGGATATCCTCATCTCGTACTCTCATCTGATGATATCCAGACCTCAAGTCGATCTTGGAAAACCAAGACGCTCCCTGCAACTGATCGAATAAATCGTCGATCCTCGGTAAGGGGTAACGGTTCTTGACCGTCAGTTTGTTCAGCTCCCGGTAATCAATGCACATCCGGTGTGAACCATCCTTTTTCTTGACAAAAAGGATCGGCGCTCCCCACGGCGAGCTACTCGGCCGTATAAACCCCTTCCTCAGCAGCTCCTGAAGCTGCGAGGATAACTCCTGCATCTCTGGTGGCGTAAGGCGATAGGGCGCCTTGGCGATAGGCGCTGCCCCCGGAACCAAATCAATACGGAACTCTACCTGCCACTCGGGAGGCACACCCGACAACTCCTCGGGGAAAACATCCGGGAACTCACGCACTATCGGGACCTCATCGACCGACCTCGGTCTCTCTGCAGCTACCCTCGTATCCACCACATAAGCCACAAACCCACTACAGCCCTGCTGTAAACTCTGTCTCGCTCTAGCGGCCGAACAAAATGTTGACCCAGAACGGGTACCCTCGCCGTACACCGTAACTACTCCCCCACTTGGGTCTCGTATCGTCACCAACTGTTGCTCACAGTCTATCATAGCCCCAAATCGGCTCAACCAATCCATGCCTACTATGACACATACGTCCCCTATCGCAATCGGGACCAGATCAATCGGAAACTCGACACCGAAGATCTCGAGCGCACATCCTCGAATCACATCCGTAGCATACACTGCTCGCTCGTCGGCTATAGAAACTCGTAGAGGCCAACTCAACGCCTCTCACTGAACACTGATGTGTCGACTAAACGCTATCGACACAAACGACCGACTCGCACCCGAGTCAAACAACACCAAAGCAGGTACAGAACACACAAGAAATGTACCTATGAATATCTCAAAATAAGCATAATATCGCAAACTCAAAATAAACAAAGGAAAGAATACATACCAGCTACCACATCGGGTGCTGCGCGGACCTCCGCCGCAGTCAACTGGAAGGCTCTCCCGCGAGCCTTCGGCGCCTCGGCCTTCGCCGACCGACTCTCTGTAGCTCGAACAGCAGGCGCATATCCCTGCACTGATCCCTGCAGTAGCTGTGGGCACTCGGCCTTCCGATGGCCGGTCTGGTTGCAATGAAAGCAAACCGAGAATCCCTTGGGGCAGTCCTTCGCATAATGCCCCTCCTTCCCACACTTATAACACACCCCAGCTCTGCATGTCCCCTCGTGGCTCTTGCCGCATTTTCCACAAGTGCGTCCCTTCGGACCCCCAGATCTCGAATCAGCGGGCTTTGCCCGCTTGGCTGCCGGCTGAGACTGTGCCAGTCGCCGATCCACCCTCTGATACTCGGCCTCCTCCCTGGCCTGCATCTCCAGCTCAATCTCCCTCTTCCGGGCATTTGCCTGGAGCTCAGCAAATGTCCGGTAAGTCGAGTTCGACACGAACTCCCGTATATCCCTCCTCAAAACACCCAAGTACCGGCTCATACGTGCCTGCTCAGTAGACACCTGCTCAGGGCAAAACATCGCCCTCTCATGAAACTTCCGGGTAACCACAGTAACCGAATCAGTACCCTGCTTGAGGGTCAAGAACTCCTGAGCCAATCGCTCCCTCTCCACCGGAGGAACATACTCATCTCGAAACATCGTGGTGAACCTCTCCCAGGTCACCGCAGTCAGCTCTGCCATAGTGAAGTCTGCCGTCACAAACTTCCACCAGTCCTTCGCTCCCAAGCGAAGCTGGTTCAGCGCAAACCGAACCCTCAGATGCTCTGGACACGAACAGGTATAGAAAGAACCCTCAATATTGGTAATCCATCTCATAGCAGCAATTGGATCCTGCGTCCCATCAAACTCTGGTGGCTTCGTGTTGCTGAACTCTCTGTACAGCAACGAGTCATCCCCATGCGGCCTGGCAGCAGCGACGGCTACGGTGGCCGCAACAACAGTTGCATCAGTAAGAGCGGCGTACCGCTCATCAAAAGCCTCCATCATCGTGGTCTTGATAGACCCGAATATCTCTGGAATCTCAGCGCGGATGGCAGCAGCCACCTCATCATGAATCATCTTGCGGAGCTCCTCGTCGCTCACAACCCCCTCGCTAGTCCCTGGTCGGTGGCGCGTTCCAACCATGATGTCTCTCTGAAATACAACACAAGATATCAGAGACTCGCTCGAGTATACTCGCACTCGATAACTCAACCCTACTTGCTCCTTAGTACCCAATGGATTCTTACTTAGGGTGCGCACTGCTCCGGTGTCTTCAGTAGTACGGGCCCTATACTACCGTCCACACCGCATCAGCATTCACTCTAAGTCCTCCTCCTTGGATCCCAGATCACAAGTATACTACATCTCACTGGCATAGGCTACCCTTCGGTAGGCCTCTCAATAGCTCCTCACTGCTACCTATTCGCTCTCAAGCATCACATAGCAGCAAAATCATTCCTAGGCTAAAGCATCACAAATCAGGCCACTCTAGTCCTAATATGATTACCTAGCCTACTGTAGCATGCATAATATCTCATAATATCTCATAACACATAAGGTAAGGGTATTTTGGGAAATCACCGTTCGGGCGCTGGCTGATCGTACACACTGCTCTGCTCTGCTCTTTCAAAACATTTTACTCTTTAATAAAATTTTGTGAATTTTATTTTGAAAATCTCTCAAATCCTCAGTTTGAGTTCAGATACGCCCGAAGGTGCACCCGAATCCCTCAAACCAAGGCTCTGATACCAACTTGTAACGACGTAAATTTTCAAAATAATTTTTCATTTCAAAACATACTTTCAACCACATGAAAATCACAAAATCATAATAAATCTCTATATCATCACAAAAATATGTCCCAAGATCTCATATAAATAAATCCTCCCTCGTGTGTACGAATCATGCCGGCGCCTTCCCGCGATCCTCGCTAGTACCTGAAACACATCACACAACAACTGTAAGCATAAAAGCTTAGTGAGTTTCCCCAATATACCACATACCACACATACGCCACTCGAGGCTACAATACGACCCTCCGGTCCGATGTGTCTCAGCGGGACCCTCCAGTCCCGTAGCTCGTTGGACCCTTTGGTCCGGTCATAGCTCGTTGGACCCTCTGGTCCGGTCATAGCTCGTTGGACCCTCCGGTCCGGTCTGTATCATTGGACCCTTCGGTCCAGTCTATATCGTTGGACCCTTCGGTCCGGTCTAAATCGTTGGACCCTTCGGTCCGGTCTAAATCGTTGGACCCTCCGGTCCGGTCTGTACAACACATAGCAGACATATAACATACTGCACATAATCTCATACATACACATAGCATACAAGACCCTCTGGTCTACATATAAATACCACTCTAGGTAATGTATAGTGAGAAGACTCACCTCGTAAGATGTCTAGAACTCACGTACTCGATATCCCTGACTCTCGAACAACGAACTAGCCCCGCCTAATCACATAAGGTAATTATTTCAAATCATTAACGGCTCGCAAGGCTAGACTACATTCCTTCCTTTAATCTCACAGAAGGGTAAAAGACCATTTTACCCCTCCTTGACCCAAAAGTCCACATGTTGACCAAAACCCTAAAAGTCAACAAAAGTCAACAGCAAGTAGTACGCGGGGCGTACCAACTCCTGTAAGCGGGGCGTACTCTTGTACTCCAAAATCGGGGAAGGCGACCCCCTACGCGGCGCGTACTGGGATTACGCCCAGCGTAAATCCCAGTTTCCTTCTTTCTTCATTTTAGGTCTTAAACAGCTATGACATAACTCCATATTTCAGATCTGGCCATTCTAATACTTCTTAATCCATAAAGTCGAAACCTTTAAGCCTTTGCATGTCTGTAAAGGTCACTTTGTGCTCAAAACACCTTTCCTCTTTCCATAATGAGACTATAACTCATGCATGACACAAGATCCACGACCAAGACTGGATTTTTATGAATCCTCAACACAATATATACTAGAAAAGGCCAGATCTAAGCTCATGGAGACTCTTTGCACACAAAGTCTCCAACTTTGGACCAAAAACCCAAAAAATGGTCCAAAAAGCAAAACTTATGAAGAACAAGGAAAGCTTTGAGCTTTTTACCTAAAAAGGGATCTCCAACCACTGTAGAACTCGGATCTACACTTGTTCTTCAACTTCTAGCTCCAACAATGGCTCCTTCTTCTCCTTCTTCACTTTGAAATGGCACTTTGAAGCTTAGAACACTCACACACAACTTAGGGACGAAGGGAATACTCTCTTAGGGTTTCTTTATGTGAAATGGTGGCTGAGGGACAAGGCCATCGCATTCTTTTTATAGTCCTCAAGTCATATTAGGGTTTTGTATCTGGGCCGGTTACACCCAGCGTAACCTTGGTACGCCCAGCGTACCCGGATGAACCCGCGTACCAATTAAGTGCGCGAGTACGCGCAACGTACTCCTCAGTATGACCAGCGTACTCACAAGCCTAGTATTTCCCTTTTAAGGGCCAACTTGACAACTTGGAAAAAGAAGAAGGGCTAAATAGATGTACCTGAATTTCGGGTTGTTACAATTCTCCCCCACTAGAACCAGACTTCGCCCTCGAAGTCTCATGCTGCAAACAACTCCGGACACTGCTCCCGCATCTCTGACTCTAGCTCCCAAGTCAGCTCGGACCCTCTCCGATGTAACCACTGAACTTGAACCAGAAGCACCTCCTTGTTCCTCAGAACCTTGATCTTCCGATCCACAATCACGATTGGCCTCTCAGCATAATTCAGGCTCGCATCCACCTGAATATCCTCCAGCGGTACTACTGCTGTCTCATCGACAATACACTTCCTCAGTTGAGACACGTGGAAGGTATCATGAATCTGGCTCAGCTCCGCAGGTAGCTCCAACCGATATGCTACTCTGCCCACCCTCGCGGTCACCCTAAAAGGACCAATGTACCGGGGCCCCAGCTTGCCCCTCTTCCTGAAACGGATCACTCCTTTCCAAGGAGACACCTTCAGGAGTACGAAGTCTCCCACCTGGAACTCAAGCTCGCATCGTCGCCTATCCGCGTAACTCTTCTGGCGACTCTGAGCTGTCAACAACCGCTGTCTGACCTGTTGTATCTGCTCTGTCGTCTGAAGCACTATCTTTGTACTACCCATCACATGATGCCCGACCTCACCCCAGCAAATGGGAGTCCGACACCTCCTCCCATACAACATCTCAAAAGGTGGCATACCAATGCTCGAATGATGGCTGTTGTTGTAGGAAAACTCAGCCAAGGGTAAGTACGTGTCCCAACTTCCTCCGAAGTCGAGTACGCATGCCCGGAGCATGTCCTCGAGCGTCTGAATCGTTCGCTCGCTCTGCCCGTCTGTCTGGGGGTGGTATGCGGTACTAAAATGCAGCCTCGTACCCAACTCCTCATGAAATTTCTTCCAGAATCTGGAAGTGAAACACACATCTCGATCTGAGACGATCGAGATCGGCACTCCATGCCGTGATACCACCTCCCTCACGTACAACTCTGCCAACTTCTCAGCGGAAGAGCTCTTACTGATAGCAAGGAAGTGAGCGCTCTTCGTCAACCTATCCACAATCACCCAAATTGCATCGACGCCCCTCGCATTCCTCGGCAATTTGGTGATAAAATCCATGGTAATCTGTTCCCACTTCCACTCGGGAACCTCCAACGGCTGCAACTTACCATGCAGTCTCTGGTGCTCGGCCTTAACCCTGCAACAAGTCAAACACCTCTCAACGAACCATGCAACATCCCTCTTCATACAGGGCCACCAATACTCTCTCTTCAGGTCCAAATACATCTTAGTGGCCCCGGGATGGATCGAGAACCTCGATCTATGCGCCTCCTCCATCAAGATGGTACACGTTCCGCCTACAAACGGTACCCAAATCCGACCCTGAAAGGTCATAAGTCCTCGACCATCGGTAACGAACTCCGATAGCTGCCCGATAACCCGCTCTCTCTTACGGTTCTCCGGTCTAATGGCCTCAGCCTGGGCCCCTCGAATGGTGTCCAACACCGGAGTGATCACTGTCAATCTCATACAAACGTCCCGTATCGGGGCGCTCTCCGCCCTACGGCTCAGGACATCAGCTACCACATTATCCTTGCCCGGGTGGTACATGATCTCGCAATCGTAATCCTTTACCACATCCAACCATCTCCTCTAGCGCATATTCAGGTTGGGCTGATCCATCAAATACTTCAAGCTCTTATGGTCCGTGTATATGGTACACCGAACCCCATACAGGTAGTGACGCCAGATCTTGAGGGCGAACACTACTTCCCCCAGCTCCAGATCGTGGGTGGGATACCTCGTCTCGTGAGGCTTCAGCTGTCTCGATGCGTATTCTATCACATGTCCTCTCTGCATCAGCACCGCTCCCAGCCCCGATATCGATGCGTCACAATACACCACAAAGTCCTCCATCCCCTCCGGAAGGGCTAACACTGGGGCTTCGCACAGTCTCTGGCGAAGTGTCTCGAAGGAGGCCTGCTGATCTGGGCCCCATGAAAAAGCAACACCCTTCCGGGTCAACCTGGTGAGTGGCACGACGATCTTGGAGAAATCCCTGATAAATCTCCGATAATAGCCAGCCAACCCTAAGAAACTCCTGATCTCGGTAGGGGATCTCGGTACCTCCCAACTCATCACTGCCTCAATCTTGGCCGGATCGACCAATATCCCATTCTGGTTAACGAGGTGCCCTAGGAACTGGACCTCTCGTAACCAAAAATCACACTTGGAGAATTTGGCATACAGCCTCTCCGATCTCAAAACTCCAAGTATCCCTCTCAAATGCTCCTCGTGCTGCTCTCTGGATCTCGAATACACCAATATATCATCGATGAACACGATCACCGAACGATCCAACATCGGTCTGCACACTCTGTCCATGAGATCCATGAACGCCGCCAGTGCATTGGTGAGCCCGAAAGGCATCACCATGAACTCGTAATGCCCGTAACGAGTCCTGAACGCTGTCTTCTGGATATCCTCATCTCGTACTCTCATCTGATGATATCTAGACCTCAAGTCGATCTTGGAAAACCAAGACGCCCCCTGCAACTGATCGAATAAATCATCGATCCTCGGTAAGGGGTAACGGTTCTTGACCGTCAGTTTGTTCAGCTCCCGGTAATCAATGCACATCCGGTGTGAACCATCATTTTTCTTGACAAAAAGGATCGGCGCTCCCCACGGCGAGCTACTCGGCCGTATAAACCCCTTCCCCAGCAGCTCCTGAAGCTGCGAGGATAACTCCTGCATCTCTGGTGGCGCAAGGCGATAGGGCGCCTTGGCGATAGGCGCTGCCCCCGGAACCAAATCAATACGGAACTCTACCTGCCACTCGGGAGGCACACCCGGCAACTCCTCGGGGAAAACATCCGGGAACTCACGCACTATCGGGACCTCATCGACCGACCTCGGTCTCTCTGCAGCTACCCTCGTATCCACCATATAAGCCACAAACCCACTACAGCCCTGCTGTAAACTCTGTCTCGCTCTAGCGGCCGAACAAAATGCTGACCCAGAACGGGTACCCTCGCCATACACCGTAACTACTCCCCCACTTGGGTCTCGTATCGTCACCAACTGTTGCTCGCAGTCTATCATAGCCCCAAATCGGCTCAACCAATCCATGCCTACTATGACACATACGTCCCCCATCGCAATCGGGACCAGATCAATCGGAAACTCGACACCGAAGATCTCGAGCGCACATCCTCGAATCACATCCGTAGCATACACTGCTCGCTCGTCGGCTATAGAAACTCGTAGAGATCAACTTAACGCCTCTCGCTGAACACTGATGTGTCGACTAAACGCTATCGACACAAACGACCGACTCGCACCCGAGTCAAACAACACCAAAGCAGGTACAGAACACACAAGAAATGTACCTATGAATATCTCAAAATAAGCATAATATCGTAAACTCAAAATAAACAGAGGAAAGAATACATACCAGCTACCACATCGGGTGCTGCGCGGATCTCCGCCGCTGTCAACTGGAAGGCTCTCCCGCGAGCCTTCGGCGCCTCGGCCTTCGCCGGCCGACTCTCTGTAGCTCGAACAGCAGGCGCATATCCCTGCGCTGATCCCTGCAGTAGCTGTGGGCACTCGGCCTTCCGATGGCCGGTCTGGTTGTAATGAAAGTAAACTGAGAATCCCTTGGGGCAGTCCCTCGCATAATGCCCCTCCTTCCCACACTTATAACACACCCCAGCTCTGCATGTCCCCTCGTGGCTCTTGCCGCACTTTCCACAAGTGCGGCCCTTCGGACCCCCAGATCTCGAATCAGCGGGCTTTGCCCGCTTGGCTGCCGGCTGAGACTGTGCCAGTCACAGATCCACCCTCTGATACTCGGCCTCCTCCCTGGCCTGCATCTCCAGCTCAATCTCCCTCTTCCGGGCAATTTGCCTGGAGCTCAGCAAATGTCCGGTAAGTCGAGTTCGACACGAACTCCCGTATATCCCTCCTCAAAACACCCAAGTACCGGCTCATACGTGCCTGCTCAGTAGACACCTGCTCAGGGCAAAACATCGCCCTCTCATGAAACTTCCGGGTAACCACAGTAACCGAATCAGTACCCTGCTTGAGGGTCAAGAACTCCTGAGCCAATCGCTCCCTCTCCACCGGAGGAACATACTCATCTCGAAACATCGTGGTGAACCTCTCCCAGGTCACCGCAGTCAGCTCTGCCAGAGTGAAGTCTGCCGTCACAAACTTCCACCAGTCCTTCGCTCCCAAGCGAAGCTGGTTCAGCGCAAACCGAACCCTCAGATGCTCTGGACACGAACAGGTATAGAAAGAACCCTCAATATTGGTAATCCGTCTCATAGCAGCAATTGGATCCTGCGTCCCATCAAACTCTGGTGGCTTCGTGTTGCTGAACTCTCTGTACAGCAACGAGTCATCCCCCTACGTCCTGGCAGCAGCGACGGCGGCGGTGGCCGCAGCAACAGCTGCATCAGTAAGAGCGGCGTACCGCTCATCAAAAGCCTCCATCATCGTGGTCTTGATAGACCCGAATATCTCTGGAATCTCAGCGCGGATGGCAGTAGCCACCTCATCATGAATCATCTGGCGGAGCTCCTCGTCGCTCACAACCCCCTCGCTAGTCCCTGGTCGGTGGCGCGTTCCAACCATGATGTCTCTCTGAAATACAACACAAGATATCAGAGACTCGCTCGAGTATACTCGCACTCGATAACTCAACCCTACTTGCTCCTTAGTACCCAATGGATTCTTACTTAGGGTGCGCACTGCTCCGGTGTCTTCAGTAGTACCGGCCCTATACTACCATCCACACCGCATCAGTATTCACTCTAAGTCCTCCTCCTTGGATCCCAGATCACAAGTACACTACATCTCACTGGCATAGGCTACCCTTCGGTAGGCCTCTCAATAGCTCCTCACTGCTACCTATTCGCTCTCAAGCATCACATAGTAGCAAAATCATTCCTAGGCTAAGGCATCACAAATCAGGCCACTCTAGTCCTAATATGATTACCTAGCCTACTCTAGCATGCATAATATCTCATAACACATAAGGTAAGGGTATTTTGGGAAATCACCGTTCGGGCGCTGGCTGATCGTACACACTGCTCTGCTCTGCTCTTTCAAAACATTTTACTCTTTAATAAAATTTTGTGAATTTTATTTTGAAAATCTCTCAAATCCTCAGTTTGAGTTCAGATACGCCCGAAGGTGCACCCGAATCCCTCAAACCAAGGCTCTGATACCAACTTGTAACGACGTAAATTTTCAAAATAATTTTTCATTTCAAAACATACTTTCAACCACATGAAAATCACAAAATCATAATAAATCTCTATATCATCACAAAAATATGTCCCAAGATCTCATATAAATAAATCCTCCCTCGTGTGTACGAATCATGCCGGCGCCTTCCCGCGATCCTCGCTAGTACCTGAAACACATCACACAACAACTGTAAGCATAAAAGCTTAGTGAGTTTCCCCAATATACCACATACCACACATACGCCACTCGAGGCTACAATACGACCCTCCGGTCCGATGTGTCTCAGCGGGACCCTCCAGTCCCGTAGCTCGTTGGACCCTTTGGTCCGGTCATAGCTCGTTGGACCCTCTGGTCCGGTCATAGCTCGTTGGACCCTCCGGTCCGGTCTGTATCATTGGACCCTTCGGTCCAGTCTATATCGTTGGACCCTTCGGTCCGGTCTAAATCGTTGGACCCTTCGGTCCGGTCTAAATCGTTGGACCCTCCGGTCCGGTCTGTACAACACATAGCAGACATATAACATACTGCACATAATCTCATACATACACATAGCATACAAGACCCTCTGGTCTACATATAAATACCACTCTAGGTAATGTATAGTGAGAAGACTCACCTCGTAAGATGTCTAGAACTCACGTACTCGATATCCCTGACTCTCGAACAACGAACTAGCCCCGCCTAATCACATAAGGTAATTATTTCAAATCATTAACGGCTCGCAAGGCTAGACTACATTCCTTCCTTTAATCTCACAGAAGGGTAAAAGACCTATTCGCTCTCAAGCATCACATAGTAGCAAAATCATTCCTAGGCTAAGGCATCACAAATCAGGCCACTCTAGTCCTAATATGATTACCTAGCCTACTCTAGCATGCATAATATCTCATAACACATAAGGTAAGGGTATTTTGGGAAATCACCGTTCGGGCGCTGGCTGATCGTACACACTGCTCTGCTCTGCTCTTTCAAAACATTTTACTCTTTAATAAAATTTTGTGAATTTTATTTTGAAAATCTCTCAAATCCTCAGTTTGAGTTCAGATACGCCCGAAGGTGCACCCGAATCCCTCAAACCAAGGCTCTGATACCAACTTGTAACGACGTAAATTTTCAAAATAATTTTTCATTTCAAAACATACTTTCAACCACATGAAAATCACAAAATCATAATAAATCTCTATATCATCACAAAAACATGTCCCAAGATCTCATATAAATAAATCCTCCCTCGTGTGTACGAATCATGTCGGCGCCTTCCCGCGATCCTCGCTAGTACCTGAAACACATCACACAACAACTGTAAGCATAAAAGCTTAGTGAGTTTCCCCAATATACCACATACCACACATACACCACTCGAGGCTACAATACGACCCTCCGGTCCGATGTGTCTCAGCGGGACCCTCCAGTCCCATAGCTCGTTGGACCCTCTGGTCCGGTCATAGCTCGTTGGACCCTCCGGTCCGGTCTGTATCATTGGACCCTTCGGTCCAGTCTATATCATTGGACCCTTCGGTCCGGTCTAAATCGTTGGACCCTTCGGTCCGGTCTAAATCGTTGGACCCTCCGGTCCGGTCTGTACAACACATAGCAGACATATAACATACTGCACATAATCTCATACATACACATAGCATACAAGACCCTCTGGTCTACATATAAATACCACTCTAGGTAATGTATAGTGAGAAGACTCACCTCGTAAGATGTCTAGAACTCACGTACTCGATATCCCTGACTCTCGAACAACGAACTAGCCCCGCCTAATCACATAAGGTAATTATTTCAAATCATTAACGGCCCGCAAGGCTAGACTACATTCCTTCCTTTAATCTCATAGAAGGGTAAAAGACCATTTTACCCCTCCTTGACCCAAAAGTCCACATGTTGACCAAAACCCTAAAAGTCAACAAAAGTCAACAGCAAGCAGTACGCGGGGCGTACCAACTCCTGTAAGCGGGGCGTACTCTTGTACTCCAAAATCAGGGAAGGCGACCCCCTACGCGGCGCGTACTGGGATTACGCCCAGCGTAAATCCCAGTTTCCTTCTTTCTTCAGTTTAGGTCTTAAACAGCTAAGACATAACTCCATATTTCAGATCTGGCCATTCTAATACTTCTTAATCCATAAAGTTGAAACCTTTAAGCTTTTGCATGGCTGTAAAGGTCACTTTGTGCTCAAAACACCTTTCCTCTTTCCATAATGAGACTATAACTCATGCATGGCACAAGATCCACGACCAAGACTGGATTTTTATGAATCCTCAACACAATATATACTAGAAAAGGCCAGATCTAAGCTCATGGAGACTCTTTGCACACAAAGTCTCCAACTTTGGACCAAAAACCCTAAAAATGGTCCAAAAAGCAAAACTTATGAAGAACAAGGAAAGCTTTGAGCTTTTTACCTAAAAAGGGATCTCCAACCACTGTAGAACTCGGATCTACACTTGTTCTTCAACTTCTAGCTCCAACAATGGCTCCTTCTTCTCCTTCTTCACTTTGAAATGGCACTTTGAAGCTTAGAACACTCGCACACAAGTTAGGGACGAAGGGAATACTCTCTTAGGGTTTCTTTCTGTGAAATGGTGGCTGAGGGACAAGGCCATCGCATTCTTTTTATAGTCCTCAAGTCATATTAGGGTTTTGTATCTGGGCCGGTTACGCCCAACGTAACCTTGGTACGCCCAGCGTACCCGGATGAACCCGCGTACCAATTAAGCGCGCGAGTACGCGCAGCGTACTCCTCAGTACGCCCAGCGTACTCACATGCCTAGTATTTCCCTTTTAAGGGCCAACTTGACAACTTGGAAAAAGAAGAAGGGCTAAATAGATGTACCTGAATTTCGGGCTGTTACAGAAATGCTCTCCTGGACTGGTATGAAATGGGCACTCTTGTTTAACCGATCCACGATGACCCATATGGAATCCACTCCCTGTGCGGTCCTGGGAAGCTTCATGATGAAATCCATAGCAATATTTTCCTATTTCCACATAGTTATATCCAACGGTTGCGTCTTACCGTGAGGCCGTTGATGCTCCGCCTTGACCTTCCTGTAGGTCAGGCACCTCTCTACGTACCAGGCTATATCTCGCTTCAGGCAGGGCCACCAGTAGTCAGGACGAAGATCTTTGTACATCTTCGTCGCCCCGTGATGGATAGAAAACCTGGATTTGTGGGCCTCATCCATCAAAATCTTCCGCACTCCACCCCAGTACAGCACCCAGACCCTCCTGTGCAGGGTCAGCTACCCACGGTTGTCATAGTCAAACAAGGCCACCTGGCCTATAATCTGCTCGCACTTCTAACGCTCCTCCTTCAACCCCTCGACATGCGCCTCTCGGGTCTGCTCCAACAGCGGAGTCTGTATTGTCATCCTCAAGCAAACATCTCTGATCACGGCTGTCTTGCGACTAAGCGCATCGGCCACAACGTTGGCCTTCCCCGGGTGGTAGAGGATCTCACAATTGTAATCATTTACCACATCTAGCCACCGACGCTACCTCATGTTCAGATTCGGTTGATCCATGAGGTACCTCAAACTCTTGTTGTCCGTGTAAATGGTACATCGGACCCCATAGAGGTAGTGTCGCCAAATCTTTAGGACGAAGACAACCACCCCCAACTCTTGATCATGCGTCGGGTAGTTCGCCTCGTGAGGCTTCAGCTGCCTCAAGGCGTAGACGATAACATGCCCTCTCTGCATCAGTACCGCGCCCAATCCTAGGATGGACGCATCGCAGTATACCACAAAATCCTCCATACCTTCTGGTAGGGTGAGGATCGGTTCCTCGCATACCCTCTGCCTCAATGTCTCGAACGCTGCCTGCTGCTCAGGCCCCCAGCAAAAGACGACGACTTTCTTTCTCAACCGGGTCAAGAGTACGGCTATCTTGGAGAAGTCCTGAATGAATCTCCGATAGTAGCCCGCCAATCCCAGGAAACTCCGAATCTCAGATGGATACCTCGGAACCTCCCACCTCATCACGACCTCTACTTTGGCCGAGTCGACCAAAATACCGTTCTTGTTGACAAGGTGCCCAAGCAACTGCACCTCGCGCAACCAGAACTCACATTTGGAGAACTTGGTGTATAATGTGACAACCCGAATATTTTATCTTGTACAACCTTTCAATTCAATCAAAGTCAGACTCGTTTCTGCTATCATTTAGCATTGTTTAGAGTCTGTTTGTGTGTTATAAACATAGTATCTTCAAGAAAGAAGGTTAGGAAGTGTATTCTAGAGTGCAGTGTGCAGCATACAAGCCGGAAACTCCATTCAAAAGGATTTTACAGCCGTAAACTCATGTCCATATATGAGTGTATTCTAGAGTGCAGTGTGCAGCATACAAGCCGTAAACACCTCCTAGGCCGCAAACTCATGTCCATATATGAGTCTCTTGATCATTTTTAGTCATTTCTTACATTTCAACCTCAAGAACTCGATTTCTCTCTAAAGTATCATAAGGATCTTCATTTTAATCATAAAAAATGTAAGTGTTTCATCCTTTGATTAGTTGATACATCTCATTATCTAGAATCACCCTTTGATTTCATCCATGGAATCATCTCTTTTGGGTTAGATCTTCAAGACCACCAACAACACACTAAGTTATTGGACCTTAAACACCCTTTCAAGCTTCTAACACGTGAGTACTCCTTCCTTAGCTTCTTATATGGTAGAAACTCTTGATTTAAACCTTGAAAACAATCAATTATCAAGAACAATAGGAGGTTACGGCCAAGAGCATCTCCCTTGGCCGTAAACCCTTATTAAGGTGCCATTTTGGCCATAAACTCTTCTAAAAGCTAAGCTTATGACCTAGAACACTACCTTGATGCAAATAGGACCTTAACACACCCTTTGGTACAAGATGTTTTCAGTTTACGGCCGTAAACTCATAGGACCGAAAACCCTATGGTCGTAAACTCCTTAAGACATACCACTTGGGCCGTAAAAACCAATGTGTGGCCTTACACCCCTTATATGCAATCTTATGTGGTTTAACACTTCATTACAAGTGTTTCCTAGTCCCTAAGGTTGTTCCATTACATGATTAGTTGTATAAACACTAATTATATACATATATGTGTCATTATATGCTAAATAGGATCAGTGTGTGCTCAAGACTTCACTTGACACTTAGCATCCTATACCGATCTTATATTCGCATCACTCACTACAGGTGAGTTCATACCCCTTAACTTACCTTTTAAATGATTTTAAATGCTTTTATGGGGGGAATACAAGTAAAAAACACGTAGTTATATAATCAATCACATGTGATTTATAACTGTGTTTCAAACAAAGGATTTCATATACTTCAAACTGTGTTATCAAACAAACTGTTTTCAAATCGTTTTATAAACTAACATCAAGTCATCAATACTTAGTCAAATTGTTAAACTCTTCAAATGTATTACAAAACTTCTTTTTAAACTTATATATTGTCAAAAGCATGTCTATATATGTATAGTTATATAAGTAGTGTTTAAAGGGCTTAGGATTGATAACTCGCTTTAATTCTTTTTCCTTGTTTGGATGTGGACTTAGGGTATCGGTTATTTGTCTGAAGGTCATCTAAATACTAGTTATATATTATGTATATATATGTAGATATAAAAGTACTAGCAATCAGTTCAGTAACTTTAGGTAGCAAAGGTATACATTCATTCATTCAACTACAGAAATCACTAGTAAACTATAATAGGTATAGTTTAGGAGAACACTATCACTATAACAGAGAACACTGTCACTATAACAGAGAACACTATCACTATACAGAGAATACTATACATAGAATACTATTACTATAACAAGTATACTATAACAAGATTCAAGATAACTTAATGTGGGATACTACTTCATGACACAACAACAGATTTGTTGTGTCACGTTTTGTAACCAGAGTCTCCTGGAGGGAGAGCCTGAGTTTGTGTATAGATCTATACTAGATCGACTATCCTACACCTTCCGACGTCTTTCATCGTCGTGTTATAGTCGGTTTAGTATGGTAATAACCTCATCACATTTTACCTTAATTAAACAATTGGTTTTAAGGTAGTTATTACTACAGTAGTTATATTTATAATACTGCAGTACACGTACACTTTTTCCAATACATTCACATTGTGATCTTCTCACATAAACGGTAATGTAAAACTATATTTTGGTAATGATAGTCATACTTGGGAAAAACATTCAATTTTACAGAGAAACAAACATACAAAACACTCGGGTCTTGGTAGAAGACTACTTTTTATACTAGTAGAAAGTATAGGATTTTCTAGGAGCTTTCAAACAAATACAAACTTCTACAATGAACATTTACAAACACTTTCAGTAAACTTATACAAACATTGACACTATATACTTATGAACTCACCAGCTTAAATGCTGATCTACGCTTTCAAAATAACTTGTATTCTTAGGTCATCAATAGACAGGTACCAATGGCAGTTTTTGAGAAGACGGAGCACTTTCAAGACTCGTCTTTTATTTTGATTATTGCTTTTTGGTGTCTTATTACTATGGAAGAACACACATGTATTAAACTATACTATTAATGCAATGGATGATGTTGTTGCTTGTTTACTACTTTGCATTGTTATGATACTGTACATGACGTCCTCCGCCCCCAAACGTTTTCGCCGTTCCGGTTTTGGGATGTGACAGATTGGTATCAGAGCATTGTTTATAGTGAATCGAGTATATCAACCCATAAAACATATACAAACTATAAACACATTGCGATTAAAATACTCTGACCAAGAGTTTATACTTTATAAGTACTAAAATACTTAACCAAAAGTATACATAATTACATACCTACATACTTACTACATAATAGTGTCATATTAGAAGAGAACAAAAATTAATTAGATGTTGGATACTACAGTTAAACATGGGCAGTTATGTAATCGTATCGGAGATCAATATAGCCTAATCAACTATATTCGTTTGTGATACGATGAACGTGTGCTTGGGAGTGATAGTGGTGTTGCGACAGGTCTAAAACTTACCAAACAATACATATACATATTCAAATACAGAAGAACATGAGAACAAAACATAAAGTAAAATACTATAGGAGTATTTTAGGCACTATTCATTCAAGAACAAACTTCATAAGAACAAAAGGATTTTGCTGATAGTTCTATGAGTACTAAGTGCATGCGACACGGTTATATATAATTAGGTTTCATAGACTGAGAATGTGAGGTCTAAGCTTTATTTCATTTTCCTTGTTTGTATGTGGACTTAGAGTAGGATCACTTATTCGAAGGTCTATTCGACCCAAGTAGTATATAATTGGTATGCACTATGTTTTCATAGAAGTAACCAGCAAGAGTCATATTAATTAAGATTATCGGTAAGTTTCTCTTATAGAAACTTTTATTGGTTTATTGCTTTATTTTAGAATTGTTAAAATTTATTACCCTTATTTCTCGTCTAGATAAATGGCTGGATTTCATCTCCCTGGAGATCCGTACTTCCCGAATCAAGGAAATGTTGGTTGGCTCGATGTTGAACCAGAAGAAGAACCTGCAATCCCCCTTGATAATGAACTTGCTGAAGATTTCCCAGAGGATCTTGACTCCGAACCTGAAGTTGAGAACTTACCTCTAGAAGCTCCAATCCCAATTCAGAACCCTCGTCCGACTTTTCTTGGCCCGACGCCTCTGTGGGCCATAGGCATAGACAGGTGGTGCAACGAAAAAGGTCAAAACCACCCCTATCAAGGAGACCGAAGCTTCTATAATCTAGAAGCCGGAGGGTCAGCTGATAGAGCACTTCCCGTGCTGGTTCGTCGTATTGCTCGTAATACCGAACAGGGAAGAGCTACCATTGATCGCATGATGCAGAACGAAGCTACCGCGGGAGCCGATGCTGTTTGTCTGCATAATATGGAAGCCCAACATAGCGCGAAGAGAGATCATACCAACTTCTTACAAGGAGAACTAGCGGCATCCCAAGCCGAAGTTCAAGAGTTGCGTGATCGTCAGTTGGTACAGGATTGGCGTATGTGTGAACTGGAACGCCGATTGTCCAAATCCGAAGCAGGATCTAGCAGGAAGTAGACTGTGCTCTACTTCATCTTTTGGATATAAATTAGGTCTATGTATAGACGCTAGTATTAACTTCCCGCTTATGTTAAGACCTTGAACTCTCAGACAGTTAGGTCTTTGAGCAGTCAAAATTTTCCCTACTTCTGATATGATGTAAGTACTACGCTTAGGTCAATTTTTACCAAACTCGTTACATCTTTAATATCAATGTTATAGGCAATCAACAAATATCTTGTGGAAATCTTTGTCCAAATGCTTTCATTCTTCTATCACTAGAACTCTATAAAACTCATACTCTCATCTAGTTGTTGAACTATGGCGATTTAGTTCATGGGACTCATTCATTAACTTCACTATTGGATTCTTATCATTGTGTTCATCTTTTAAACATATAGTTGAAAGATGCCTCCTCGCAAATCAAGAAGACGTAATCCTCCAATATTTCCAACTCAACCACCACCTCCTCCACAATTTGATACGAAAGCTCTTAATGCTGCGGTAGTTGCGGCTGTTGCGACAGCCATGGATCAATATCACTCTACCGGTAATAGCGGAGGTGGAACACCTATTCATTCCATACAAGGTGATGTCGTAGTGCGCTTGAGAGAGTGTTCCTATAAATACGTCACCAACTGTAAACCCAGATCCTTTAACAGGACTGGCAGAATCATTGTCCTTTCGCAATGGTTCGAGAAGACGGAATCGATCTTCGAGAACTGTTCCTGTACTGAAGGAAGCAAATTCAAATTTGTTGCATGCACCTTCTCTGAGAGAGCCCTGACGTGGTGGAATAGCCATGCCAAGTCACTAACTTTAATAGTAGCTAATGCTATGGGCTGGGAAGCTCTTAAAGAGCTTATGATAGAAGAATACTGCCTGAGGGGCGAGGTTCAAAAACTGGAACAGGAACTCTGGAGCTTGACCAAGAAAGGCTCCAACATAGTGGCTTACACTGCCAGATTCAGCGATCTGGTGGCACTATGTCCCAATATGGTTCCCAATGAGGGAAAGAAAATTGAGAGGTATAATTGGGGGCTGGTGCCTCCATTTCAGGGGAATGTCTTAGCCTCAAACCCCACGACCTTCGACAGTGCCAAGCAATTGACACAACGGCTCATTGATCACGGAGTCCACACCCCGACAACGACAACAACCCCACCTATCTCAGAACCCTCCAAAGCCGCGGACAACAAGCGGAAGTTCTGGGATAACAAGAAGGGCAAAGCGGCACAGAGCCCTACAAAAAAGCAGCAGGTTGTGGCTGTTCATGCCGCGATCACACCTACTGCCACTGCGCCGAGGAAGCAATATACTTGGAATCTGCCCAAGTGCAACAAATGCAGTTTTCATCATAATGGTGCCTGCCGGGAAATGCAGTGCGCTAACTGCAACAGGAAAGGGCACACTGCCCATTTCTACAAGGCTCCGACAAGGCCAATTAACCAAGTCCCCGACGTTGTTGTGGGCCAAGCTTGCTACGGTTGTGGCGAGACAGGCCACTACAAAAGGAACTGCCCAAAGGCATGGAACGCTGGCGGAGTGGGACAAATTCTGGCGATAGGCCACGAGGAAGCCGTAGCAGATCCTACGGTGGTTACTGGTACGTTTCTCCTCGATAATTAATATGCATGCATACTATTCGATAGTGGAGCGGAGAGGAGTTTCGTGAACCAGAAATTTGCTCACTTACTTAAACAAAAACCACGTGCACTAGAGGAATCATTCACTCTAGAAATGGAAAATGGGAAAACGGAAAGCACTAACTGCATATACATAGGTTGTTCTTTAACTCTAGATGGTCATTCTTTCCAAATCGACGTCATGCCAGTCTTAATTAAAAGTTTTGACGTCATAATCGGCATGGATTGGTTGAGTCTTCTTCGCGCCGACATCATGTTCTTTGAGAAAGCAGTTCGTCTTAACCTCCCTAACAACGAAACTATAGTTATCTACGGCGAAAAACCAAGTACATGCTTCGCATCATTTCGTGTATTCAAGCTCAGAAGTGCTTACGAAAGGAATATCATGCATTCCTTGCACACATCGTCGATACGAGCCAAGAAGTGAAGGACATTCAAAACATCCCAGTAGTACGCGACTTTCCCGACATCTTTCCAGAAGAACTACCGGGATTACCACCTCAACGTCAAGTCGAGTTCTGAATCGACTTAATTCCTGGAGCTACCCCAGTAGCTAAATCACCTTATCGTCTAGCTCTAGCTGAGATGCAAGAACTTTCCCGTTAGCTTAACGAACTTCTCAGAAAGGGATTCATTAGACCAAGTTTCTCACCTTGGGGAGCACCGGTCTTGTGCGTACGGAAGAAAGACGAATCGTTCTGTATGTGCATTGACTACAGAGAACTGAACAAGCTTACTATCAAGAATCGTTACCCTCTACCTCGCATTGACGACTTATTCGATCAACTTCAAGGGGTGAATTATTTTTCTAAGATAGATCTGCGATCCGGGTATCACTAGTTACGAGTGCTAGAGGAGGATGTCCCCAAGACAGCCTTTCAAACTCGTTATGGACACTACGAGTTTGTAGTGATGCCATTCGGATTGACCAACGCACCAGCTGTATTCATGGATCTAATGAATAGGGTGTTTCGTCCTTACTTGGATCAGTTCGTCATTGTCTTCATCGATGACATACTTATCTACTCCCGAAGTAAGGAGGAGCATAGACAACACCTTTGAAGAGTCTTAGAAACATTACGATCAGAGAAGCTTTATGCGAAGTTCTCTAAGTGCGAATTTTGGATTCGAAGAGTCGAATTCTTGGGTCACGTTGTTAGTGAAGAAGGAATTCACGTGGACCCTTCCAATATCAAGGCCATTGAGAACTGGTCAGCACCGAAGACACCTATAGAAATTCGTCAATTTCTAGGTCTTGCTGGCTACTATCGCAGGTTCATATAGAACTTCTCTAGCATCGCGAAACCGCTTACTACGTTGACCCAGAAAGGCGTGGCCTTTGACTGGGAAGAGAAACAAGAAAATGCGTTCCAAACACTGAAACAATCCTTGTGCACCGCACCGATATTATCCCTCCCAGAAGGGATAGAAGATTTCGTTGTGTATTGCGATGCATCCAACCAAGGGATTGGTTGTGTTCTTATGCAAAGAGGAAAGGTCATTGCCTATGCCTCCCGTCAGCTTAAGACACACGAAGTCAACTATACAACACACGATCTTGAGTTAGGGGCAGTGGTATTTGCTCTGAAGATCTGGAGACACTACCTGTTTGGTACAAAGAGCATTATCTTTACAGACTACAAGAGCTTACAACACATATTTGACCAGAAGGAGCTCAACATGAGACAACGACGGTGGGTCGAGCTACTTAATGACTACGAATGCGACATTCGTTATCATCCTGGTAAAGCCAACGTGGTAGCGGACGCCCTAAGTCGGAAAGAATACTCTGGTTGGAGAGTCAAATCTTTGACTATGACTATCCATTCACACTTGTCCACACAAATTAAGGAGGCTCAACTAGAAGCCTTGAAACCTGAAAATGTGGCGAGTGAATCCCTGAGAGGGATGGACAAAAACTTGGAAATCAAGGGTGGCGGGGCCTTATATCTCATGGATCGTATCTGGACACCGAAGCACGGTGGCTTCAGAGACTTGGTCATGACCGAAGCACACAACACTAGATATTCCGTCCACCCAGGTTCAAATAAGATGTATCTGGATCTTAAAAAATTATACTGGTGGCCTAACATGAAAGCAAGGATTGCTACCTTCGTGAGTAAATGTCTTACTTGCGCAAAGGTTAAGGTCGAATACCAGAAACCCTCAGGTTTACTACAGCAACCGGAGGTACCGGAGTGGAAATGGGAGCGGATTACTATGGACTTCATAACCAAGTTGCCGAAGACAACGGGTGGACTTGATACAATTTGGGTAATCGTCGATAGATTGACGAAATCCGCGCATTTCTTACCAATCAAAGAGACTGGAAAGATGGAGAAACTGACTAGAACATACATTTGGGAAATCATACGATTTCATGGTGTTCCCATATCCATTATCTCTGATAGAGATAGTAGATTCACTTCAAGGTTCTGGCAGTCGCTACAAAGTTCCCTAGGAACAAGGCAGGACATGAGTACAACTTACCATCCGCAAACCGACGGGCAAAGTGAGAGAACTATACAAACTTCGGAAGATATGTTGCGAGCCTGTGTGATTGACTTTGGGAAAGCATGGGATATTCATTTACCCCTTGTCGAGTTCTCTTACAATGACAATTATCACACGAGCATAAAGGCTGCTCCATTTGAAGCCCTCTATGGCCGTAAGTGCAGATCCCCTCTGTGCTGGGCTGAGGTGGGTGACACACAGTTAGCTAAAGGACAAGTTCCTGACAGCACTCTCACAGGTCCGGAAATCATACGGGGAACGACAGAGAAGATCGTTCAGATTGGTGAACGATTGAAAGCCCCTAGAGACCGACAGGAAAGCTATGCTGACAAAAGAAGGAAACCTTTGGAATTCTAGGTTGGAGACCGCATTCTATAGAAAGTCTCACCCTGGAAGGGCTTGATACGCTTCGGAAAGCGTGGAAAGCTAAATCCAAGATACGTAGGGCCTTTCGAGATTCTCTCTAGAATCGGCCATGTAGCTTACAAACTCAACCTACCGCGTGAACTCAGTAACGTACATTCTACTTTCCACGTCTCGAACTTGAAAAAAGTATCTGTCCGACGAGACTCTTGTAATCCCACTCGACGAGATCGGGATCAACGAGAGCCTCAACTTCGTGGAAGAACCAGTAGAGATCATGGAGAGAGAGAGAGGTCAAGAAAACGAAGCAAAGTCGTATCCCGATAGTGAAGGTTCGCTGGAATGCCAAGCGAGGACCTGAATTCACTTGGGAGCGCGATGATCAGATGAAACTGAAATATCCTCATCATTTTACTTAGTCATTTGTAACTACTTAATTGCTTAAACTCTAATTTCGGGACAAAATTCTCTCTAACGGGGGATGATGTGACAACCCAAAATTTTTATCTTGTACAACCTTTCAATTCAATCAAAGTCAGACTCGTTTCTGGTATCATTTAGCATTGTTTAGAGTCTGTTTGAGTGTTATAAACGTAGTACCTTCAAGAAAGAAGGTTAGGAAGTGTATTCTAGAGTGCAGTGTGCAACATACAAGCCGGAAACTTCATTCAAAAGGATTTTACGGCCGTAAACTAGAGTGTACGACCGCAAACACCTCCTAGGCCGCAAACTCATGTCCATATATGAGTCTCTTGATCATTTTTAGTCATTTCTTACATTTCAACCTCAAGGACTCGATTTCTCTCTTAAGTATCATAAGGATCTTCATTTTAATCATAAAAAATGTAAGTGCTTCATCCTTTGATTAGTTGATACATCTCATTATCTAGAATCACCCTTTGATTTCATCCATGGAATCATATCTTTTGGGTTAGATCTTCAAGAACACCAAGAACACACACTAAGTTATTGTACCTTAAACACCCTTTCAAGCTTCTAACACGTGCGTACTCCTTCCTTAGCTTCTTATATGCTAGAAACTCTTGACTTAAACCTTGAAAACAATCAATTATCAAGAACAATAGGAGGTTACGGCAAAGAGCATCTCCCTTGGCCGTAAACCCTTATTAAGGTGCCATTTTGGCCATAAACTCTTCTAAAAGCTAAGCTTGTGACCTAGAACACTACCTTGATGAAAATAGGACCTTAACACACACCTTGGTACAAGATGTTTTGAGTTTACGGCCGTAACCTCATAGGGCCGAAAACCCTATGGCCGTAAACTTCTTGAAACATACCACTTGGGCCGTAAAAACCAATGTGTGGCCTTACACCCCTTATATGCAATCTTATGTGGTTTAACACTTCATTACAAGTGTTTCCTAGTCCCTAAGGTTGTTCCATTACATGATTAGTTGTATAAACACTAATTATATACATATATGTGTCATTATATGCTAAATAGGATCAGTGTGTGCTCAAGACTTCACTTGACACTTAACATCCTATACCGATCTTACATTCGCATCACTCACTACAGGTGAGTTCATACCCCTTAACTTACCTTTTAAATGATTTTAAATGCTTTTATGGGGGGAATACAAGTAGAAAACATGTAGTTATATAATCAATCACATGTGATTTATAACTGTGTGTGACAACCCGAAATTTACTCCGTCACTGTAACCCGTCCCCGTTAATAAAAGTTAGTTTTATTAAAATTTCCGTTAACTTTTATTTATTTAAATAATTCATTTGTGAGTTATTAAAATAATATATATTTGATGACGGGATAAAACCAACTAAGTCGGGTTACGGTTAGTTTACCGGGTAAAAACACTTAGCTCCGTTTAAATGACAGTGTGTGGTGGGTCCCCACTTGGCAGCCAACCCAAGTACTATAAAAAGGTGGAGTGACCACCTTTAGAGTCTTTTCCCACCTTGGAGCTTTCTCTCTCTACTTTCTCTCTTTAAAATCGGGTTTGGCTCAAGAACACCACTTTCAAGCCTCAAAAATCAAAGGTAATCTTCCTAACTTGAATTTTCTAGCTTAGTATTCATGCTATTTCGAGTTGGATCATCCAAATGCCTCAACATGCATGTGTTTACGGTTTGGGGAGCCTCCCAAAACCGTGAACTCCTATGTGAGGGTTTTGAAGCCCCAAAAACACTTCCAAACCTTCCCTAATGCTTAGATATGGCTTAGATACTTGCATGCATGGACTAAGGAACCCAAGATCATGACTTTTTGGCCATAAACTTGAGTTTATGGTTGTTGAACATTCAAGAACCGTAAACCCAAAACCGTAAACACCTCAAATGGTGTTTTGATGCCCCTAAACCCTTCCTTAGCTTGTTTGATGAACTAGAAACTAGTGTAAATGAGCTTAGGACCATGAAACATGAAATGGTTGAAGTGGTCAAGGGTTTACGACCGTAAACCCTAGAGTTTACGACCGTAAACTCCCAAGGAGTGGTCCAAGGACCGTAAACTCCAAGGGAGTACCCAATTGAACCCTAATCACTTCCCAAGCCTTTGAATTGATCCTAGAAGCCTTCCTTATGATACATGGGACTTTTAGACACACAAACTCACCATTACCATGAGTTTACGGCCATAAACTCATGGGGGGAAATGGTCTCCCAACCGTAATCACACTTAAGCGTGATCAATTGAAGTGTAAACTCCATAGTGAGGCTATACACTCCTTAGATGCAACCTTTAGCACTCCTAACACTTGAAACAAAGTGTTTTCATTCATTAAAGTGCCTTTCCTCACTTAATTAGTGATTACTCAACTAATTAAGATACTTTATACATCACTACATGTTACATAGGATCCGTGTGTGTGTTCAAGTCCTCACTTGACACCTAGCATCCTACCCGGCGTTTCCATCCACTTCACTCACTACATGTGAGTTCATACCCCTAAATGAACCTTTTAAATGTCTTTAACTGTTTTATGGGGGGGGGGGGAATACAATTTGAACCAAATAAGTTATAGTAACAATCGCATGTGAATTATAACTTGCAACCCAAAAGGATTTTCTACACTATTAACTGTTTTTTTTACCACCAAAAAAGAGATTTTCTATATTTTCAACTATATTGCCAATTAAATTGTTTTCAAATGCTTACCAAATTCATTTTCGTGTTAAATCACTATAAAACTATTTTCCAAAATTCTTTTAAACTAATTTTTATTCTCAAACCATATCTACACCAATATATTTATATAAGTAAGGCTTGAAGGACTTAGGACTAATAGCTCACCTTATTTCCTGTTCTTGTTTGATTGTGGGCTTAGGGTATTTTTTGTTATTAGTCCGACTCTCGTTGAATTCTTAGTTATATATCTTATATATTTGTGTCAGATATAAAAGTTTTCATATCAGTTCAATGCCTTTGGATATCAAAGACATGCAACCAGCATTACTATTTAACTATAATAGGTATAGTTAAGGATTACTACTCAGTAGTACAATTGCCATGACAACTACCAGAGTCAGTTCAGTTGTGAGTCAATATATGCTATGTACTATACGAAGAGAACACTATATACTATACAAGGAGAACATTACATACTATACAAAGAGAACACTATATGCTATACAAAGAGAACAATACATACTATACAAGAGAACTTACTAAAACTGAATGTGACATACTATTTCTTGATACGACACATCTTTGTGCTATCACCGTGTAACCAGAGTCTCCTGGAGGGAGAGCGGGCATTATGTGTATAGATCTATACGGGACAGACACTCCCACATCCTGACTGCTAGCTACAGTCCGAGCCGTCTAGGCCCAGGGGTGACAAAATGTCACATTTCTACATATGACCTGGAGGGTCAAAGGGATTCGATCGTCAATCAGCATGGTTACATACGAGTTCACATTCATACCTTTAATTAATACTTTAAGAATTAAAGGCAACAGACTCCCTGAGGTGTATTGTACATTTAATACTACCTGGAGCCTGCACTTCATTACATGTGGCCGACAGTGACACTGTTGGGGTAAAACATTATTTTTCTCATTTCTATACATGAATAAAACTATATTTTTGTACCAATAGTTACAGAGAAAACTTGTACATTTTCAAAGAAACAAACAAACCATTGGGTCTTGGTGAAGACTACTTTTTCTGGAAAACATAGGGTTTTCTAGGGCCCATACTATTTTTTAAACATCGGAACTTTCTTTTACAATGTATAATTGTGAATATTTTTATGCAGGAAATGACACTAAATACTTATGAACTCACCAACTTTATGCTGATAATCGTTTTCAAAATAACTTGTATTCTCAGGTCATCAGTAGACAGGTACAGATGCAGCTTTTGAGAAGACGGAGCGCACATAAGACTCCACTTTATTTTGATTGCATTTTTGGTGTCTAACATTTGTACTGAACACGTTTGTAATACAACTATTATCTTAATGCAATGGATGTTGTTGCTTGTTTTTACTATTATGCTTTGTTATGATACTGTACATGACGTCCTCCACCCCAGAACGTATTCCGCCGTTCTCGGTTTTGGGGTGTGACAGATTGGTATCAGAGTATTGTTTATAGTGAATCAAGTATATCAACCCATAAAAGATATACGAACTATAAACACATCGGGATTAAAACACTCTGACCAAGAATATATACTATTAAATAAGAAAATATTTAACTAAGTATATATATGTACCATCCATTCATACAAGGGGTCAGTATCATACTAGAACAGAACAAAAGTATTAAGATTGTTGAACAGCACAATTGGGCTTAGAGACATATGGTCAAATCTGGGTGGATGTAGCCTGATCAACTACATTTTCCTAGGAGTGACTAGCATGTGCCTAAGAATGGTTGTGGTGTTGCAGCAAGACTAAAAACTTACCAATGCTACTACAAGAACATCTGAATAAGAATACTATAGGAGTATTCTGCATTTCCTGTAATTTACATATATGAGAACTAAAAAGGTCGTTACTAGTAGGGCAATAGTTGCTAAGTGGATACACTACAGTTACATGTGACTAAGACGTTATAGACTTAGAATCTGTGATCTTTGCTTTACTTCCTGTTCCTTGTTTGGTTGTGGATTTAGAGTTAGGGTCACTTATTCGAAGGTCTATCCTGTCTCGATTACATGTAATTGGTATGCATTATGCAAGTATTGGGTCGACTAATAACGATCATCTTATAAGTATCTTAGGATTAGTACGTCTACTAACTATCTTCCCTCCATTCTCGCATAGATACAATGGCTGATTCAAGGGTAACCCAGAGAGGGGTGTCCGTCGCCAGCAGAAGATTATCTACTCATCCTCTCTCTTCCTAAGAAGAATAGCCTTCCTCTTCAATACCTTCGTCTCACCTGTCTGTAAAACATTCCCGACTTTGAAAGTACTATAACTAGCCCTCTAAACTGTCAACATTCTCCTTATGGTTTGATGTAAGACCAATTGTTAGGTCGTTTATCCTGAACTCATTTTACATTAGTAATACCAGTAATATTGGCAGTTGTCTAATCTATTTGGAAGTTCATGCCCTTGTGTTTTCTTACTCTATTGATATGCATCTATCTAATTGTTGGACTATGGCGATTTATTCCATGAGACACTCTCATCATACTTACAATTGATTCTCACTGTTGTCATCATCTTTTAAAATTTTTCAGTAAAAGATGCCTCCTCGCAAGCGTCCGACCAGACGCACGCCTGCGGATCAAACACCACCTCCCCCACCGCAGTTCGACCCGGTGATGTTTCAAGCAGCTGTGACTGCAGCTGTGACCGCCGCGCTGGCACAAGTCAACTCTGGTGGTGTTAATGGAACGGGAACTGGCACAAACTCCAGCCATGGTGAAATCCACCCACGTGCACGAGAGTGCACCTATAAGGATTTCATCAGCTGCAAACCTACTTACTTCAATGGAACCGGAGGGATCCTTGCACTGTCCCAATGGATTGAGAGAACCGAAGCGATCTTCGAAATGTGCTCATGCCCCGATGGAAGCAAGATAAAATTTGCTGCTTGTACCTTTACCCAAAGGGCCTTGACGTGGTAGAATGGCCATGTCAAATCACTCTCCCTGGTCACAGCCAACGCCATGGGCTGGGACACACTGAAGGACCTCATGACGAGGGAGTACTGCCCGAGGGGCGAAATTCAGAAACTTGAGGAGGAACTCTGGAACCTCAAAATGCAGGGTTCCGACATCGTAGCCTATACGGTGAGGTTCTGCGACTTGGTGGCTCTGTGCCCAAACATGGTGCCCACCGAAAGCAAGAAAATTGAACGATACATCTGGGGATTAGTACCCCCATATCGAGGGAATGTTCTAGCATCACAACCTGCGACCTTTGACAGTGCCAAGGAATTGGCCCAGAGGTTGATTGATCATGAAGTTCCCTCCACTCCATCAGCTACTACAACCACCACTTCTGCTCCAACCCACACCTCCAACAACAAAAGAAAGCGGTGGGATCGAAAGAAAGGAAAATCAGCCGAATCCTCTCCCAATAACCAACAAACAGTGGCTGTCCACGCTGCCACTACTCCTACTGCCCCTGTGCCCGCCAAAACATATGCGGGGAATCTACCCAAGTGCGATAAGTGCTCTTTCCATCATAACGGCCCCTGCCGTGAGATGCAGTGCACCAATTGCAACCGGAAGGGCCATACAGTCCGGTTTTGCAGAGCACCTCCCAAACCCATTTCCCAAATTCCTAGTTCGGGAGCAGGCCAGGCCTGCTATGGTTGTGGCGAAGTAGGACATTTCAAAATAAACTGTCCAAAGACTGGCAACGCGGGAGGAGCAGGTAGACTACTTGCTATTGGCCACAATGAGGCTGTAGCAGACCCCACCGTAGTCACGGGTACGTTCCTTCTCGATAACTCTTATGCTTGTATTCTATTCGATAGTGGGGCAGAAAGAAGTTTCGTAAATCAAAACTTTAAACACTTACTTAAACAATCACCGCAATCATTGAAAGAAACCTTCGTCGTAGAAATGGCTAACAGCAAGACAGAAAGTTCTAACGAAATCTACATAGGTTGTACCCTCACGCTAGATAATCATTCGTTTCCTATCGACCTCATACCAGTAGCGATCAAAAGCTTCGATGTCATCATAGGCATGGACTGGCTGAGTCTCCATCGTACCGATATCTTGTGCTTCGCATCCGTCTGAACTTGCCCAACAAAGAAACATTGATGGTCTACGGAGACAAACCCAGTACGAGCCTTCGCATCATCTCGAGCATTCAAGCCCAGAAATACTTGCGCAAGGAATATCGCGCATTCCTTGCACACGTGGTCGACACGAGTCGGAAAACGAAAGAACTCAAAGATTTCCCCGTCGTGTGCGACTTCCCTGACATCTTTCCAGAAGAACTTTCGGGTCTACCTCCCAAACGTCAAGTCGAGTTCAAAATCGATTTAATTCCAGGAGCTACCCCCGTAGCTAAATCGCCCTATCGTCTAGCGCCTGCTGAGATGCAAGAACTATCCGGCCAACTTAACGAACTGCTCAGCAAGGGCTTTATAAGACCAAGCTTCTCACCCTGGGGAGCACCAGTCTTGTTCGTAAAGAAGAAAGACGGATCGTTCCGCATGTGTATCGACTACAGAGAACTCAACAAGCTGACGATCAAGAACCGTTATCCCCTTCCTCGTATCGACGATTTATTTGATCAACTGCAAGGGGCGAGTTACTTTTCCAAAATTGATCTAAGGTCCGGGTATCACCAGTTGCGAGTACTCGAGGAGGATGTTCCGAAGACAGCCTTCCGGACTCGTTACGGACACTACGAGTTCGTAGTGATGCCATTCGGACTGACCAATGCGCCTGCAGTCTTTATGGACTTGATGAATAGAGTATGCCGTCCTTACTTGGATCAGTTCGTCATCGTCTTCATTGATGATATTCTTATCTACTCTAGAAGTGAGGAAGAGCATAGCAATCATCTGCGACAGGTCCTGGAAACCTTACGATCGGAGAAGCTTTACACAAAGTTCTCAAAGTGCGAATTTTGGATCCGAAGAGTCGAATTCTTAGGACACGTGGTTAGCAAAGAAGGAATCCACGTGGACCCATCCAAGATTAAAGCTATTGAGAACTGGTCAGCACCGAAGACGCCTACAGAAATCCGCCAATTTTTAGGCCTCGCTGGCTACTACCGAAGATTCATTCAGAATTTCTCTCGGATTGCGAAGCCTCTTACGGCATTGACCCAGAAAGGCGTGGCCTTTGACTGGGAAGAGAAACAAGAGAAGGCATTCCAAACCCTGAAACGAGCCTTGTGCACCGCACCGATACTGTCCCTCCCCGAAGGGACAGAAGACTTCGTAGTCTATTGCGATGCATCCAATCAGGGGCTCGGCTGTGTTCTGATGCAACGAGGTAAGGTCATCGCCTACGCCTCAAGACAGCTGAAGACACACGAAGTCAACTATACCACACACGACCTCGAGCTAGGAGCGGTCGTGTTCGCCCTAAAGATATGGAGACACTATCTGTATGGTACGAAGAGCACCATCTATACCGACCACAAAAGTCTTCAACACATCTTCAACCAGAAAGATCTCAACATGAGACAACGACGGTGGGTCGAGCTACTCAATGACTACGAATGTGAAATTCGTTACCACCCGGGTAAAGCCAACGTAGTAGCAGACGCCCTAAGTCGGAAGGAATATTTTGGGCGAAGACACAAGTCCCTAACCATGACTATCCATTCGCATCTATCCGCCCAAATTAAGGAAGCACAGCTTGAAGCTTTGAAACCGTAAAACGTGGCGGGAGAGTCCCTGCGAGGAATGGATAAGAATCTGGTAGTTAAGGACGACGGAGCCGACTACCTCATGGACCGGATCTGGACACCGCGACACGGTGGCTTCAGAGGCTTGGTCATGAAAGAAGCGCACAACACTCGATATTCCATTCACCCGGGTTCAGATAAGATGTACCTGGATCTCAAGAAATCATACTGGTGGCCTAACATGAAAGCAGAAATCGCTACCTTCGTGAGTAAATGCCTTACTTGCGCTAAGGTCAAGGTCGAATACCAGAAACCCTCAGGTCTTCTCCAACAGCCAGAGATACCTGAATGGAAGTGGGAGAGAATTACTATGGATTTCATTACCAAATTGCCCAAATCTCCGAGTGGGTACGACACCATTTGGGTAATTGTCGACCGACTAACCAAATCCACCCACTTCCTTCCTATCAGGGAAAACTTCAAAATGGAGAGACTCACACGAATCTACATCCAAGAGGTAGTCCGACTGTACGGTGTACCTGTGTCCATTATTTCTGATCGGGATAGCAGGTTCACTTCGAGGTTCTGGCAGTCACTACAGAAGGCTCTTGGAACTAAGCTGGATATGAGCACAGCATACCATCCTCAAACCGATGGACAAAGTGAGAGAACTATTCAAACCGTGGAGGATATGCTGCGAGCCTGTGTAATCAACTTTGGTAAGGCGTGGGATACCCACTTACCCCTAGTCGAGTTTTCCTACAACAACAGTTATCATACAAGCATCAAAGCTGCCCCATTCGAAGCCCTATACGGCCGGAAGTGCAGATCCCCTCTGTGCTGGGCCGAGGTAGGCGACACTCAATTAGCTAAGGGACGAGTTCCTGACAGCACTCTCACCGGTCCAGAAATCATCTTTTAAACCACCGAAAAGATCGTACAAATCCGAGCACGACTTAAAGCCTCAAGAGACCGATAGAAAAGCTACGCAGACAAACGGAGGAAACCCTTGGAATTCCAGGTGGGAGACCGAGTCCTTTTGAAAGTCTCACCCTGGAAAGGCTTGATACGCTTCGGAAAGCACGGAAAGCTGAATCCAAGATACATAGGGCCTTTTGAGATTCTCGCTAGAATCGGCCCCGTAGCTTACAAACTCAATCTACCCCGCGAACTTAGTAATGTGCATCCTACCTTCCATGTCTCGAACTTGAAAAAGTGCCTATCCGACGAGACTCTCGTAATTCCACTCGAAGAAATCGAGATCAACGAGAGCCTCAACTTCGTGGAAGAACCTGTGGAGATCATGGACCGAGAGGTCAAACGAACGAAGCAAAGCCGCATCCCGATTGTGAAGGTTCGTTGGAACGCCAAACGAGGACCAGAGTTCACTTGGGAGCGCGAGGATCAAATGAAACTTAACTATCCTCATCTCTTTGCTTAGTTGTGTTGTAATAACGTAACTACTTGAATTCTGAATTTCGGGACGAAATTCCCTCTAACGGGGGGATGATGTGACAACCCGAAATTTACTCCGTCACTGTATGTCACACCCCGATCCTTGTCGGAATCGATCAAGGCGTGATATATTGTTCAAAGTCTCATGACAACTATGTTATAATATGATTAGATTCAATTAAGTACTAAGTATGCAAACAAGATCCACAACATACAAATACAAATCCAAATACGAACAACATTTATTACATCAAATTTAAATAGTCTTGTGGATTTCTAAGGCACAACCTATTTTTCATCAACTTCATTCTTCAAATCTGCATCATGGGTAAAAACAGGTCAACTACGAGAGTTGGTGAGTAATCTAATTTTAGTAGAGAAAATTTGTGAAGTTGAAACATTTATAATTTGAAATTTGTTTTCTTTTGAAGTCGGCAAACAATTGTATTTGAGATAACGGTTTATAAATTCAAAATTGATTAACAAATGATAACAACAACAATAAGTCCTCACCCTATATATACATATGTATATATATATATAAATATATATAGGATGGAGCATCTAATCATCAAACACACTCAACCACGTGCGATCAATCACCTTAGCGTCCCAAGGCGGGGTGGTCAACCCAATAGCGCTATTATTGTCCATAACGTACCTCAAGAATACGGGCATAGTCATGGAGATTAGACTAAAAATGGTAATGCACTATAAGTACATGTAGCGTAAACAAACAATAGTTATACAATTAATGACTCACGTATAAATGTCCCAACAATGTCTCAATTGTGATAAAACAATAAAATGAAGTTGGAATATATTAGAACCACATGATACACCCCAAAAGTATTGAAAATTATAAAGTATGGGGTAGATTACTCACATTAGTCCCAAAACGAAATGCGTGTGTCGTACGATAGACGGTTCGGGTCAAAATGGCGTAGAACCTAATATAATTAATAGTTTTGATTTAGGAACTGCTAAACGAGAATAGAGTATTAATACAAATTATAGTTTGTTATGTAAATGTATCATAAACTATACCTATTATAGTTTATCACAACAAGGGTAGTAGTAGTGTTCATAAACTATAATTGTCATAGTTTACCAAATGTTTGTGTATAACGGATGTAAACTTTGTTTATAAAAATTAATTATTTACCATACTTGTGAAGGTAAAAATCCATTTGTTTTCTGATGTATGTCTAATTACCAAGACAAAATGACATATAATGTAATAATATATGATTACATAATGATATACACCTTGCTCAACGAGTTACAAGGCGTAAATGAAATTGATGGTATTTTTCTAGTAATAACGTTTCTGTTACTGTTCTTAGAAAATTTATAGAAAAATCATCAAAGGTCTAAATCAAAAACCGCAAATTCTGAGAGTTTATAAAGTGTGTCTAGTTTGTTCATAAAATTTCTCATGATTTTTAGTGATCTCCAACTTGTGTGAAAATATTCATATTCACAGACTGGTCCGGTTTTGTTTCTAAAATGATAGACAGTTTTGTAAAAATCACCATAAATCGTAAAAAAATCATATGGTGATGTGCAAGTAGTCATTTTAAAGGTATGAACCTGAACTATATGCGTCTGAAACAGTTTTGAAAACTAAAATGTTTAAGTTGACCAAAACAGTCCGTGAATGGAGTTAAACGTTTCTGTTGAAGACTGTTAAATGAGTTTAGTTGTGTTTTTGGTGTTTTAACTTGTATTCCCCCCTTAAAACTTAAGAAAAACATGAAAATATAGGGGTATGAACTCACCTTATGTGTTATTAGAGGATGGATGTTGGAGAAGAGAAGTGTTCAACCCAAGAACACTTAGAAGATGCCTTGACGAATCGAGAACCTAACATGAAGGTGACGATGTTTGTGTAAGATTCTTATGATTTTGAGTAGAAGGATGTGTAATAATCATAAGAAGAATGAATTATACTTACCAAGAGTGGAAGAAAGCTTGATAATCAGCCTTGGAAGTCTTGGAATTGAGAGAGAATGGTGAGAGAATTTGGAGTGTCATCCTTGGAGGAAAATGAGAGAATGAAAGAAGTATGAAGGGATGGGTTTTTATACTTAGACAAGGAGTGGGGCTGGTCATGTAGTGGGTATGAGTTGGTCATGTAGTGGGTAAGAGCTGGTCATGTAGTGGGAAAGAGTTGGCCATGTAGTGGGTGTGAGTGGTGGCATGTGACATAAAGTAAAGTAAAGTCATATTTCCACCTCAAGCACCTCCCCCACTAATTATTGGTATGAATGGCCCTAAAAACGTGGGGATTACTGAAATATAGAGTTCTAACTGTAAAAATAAAGTTTTTGGTGAAAATCCCGCGTTAAAATGATGAAAAACGGGCCTAAAACAAAGTCGTAGTCGAAAAACCGGAAAAATTATGACACGCAAAAATGCAGGTCGTCTTCTTTTATGACAGGGGCTTCCTTGATACTCATTGCGTGTCATCAACACGCGCGTCGTAAGGTTACGACAGACAAATGTGTGTCGTCTTCCTTTATGACAGGGACTTCGGTCCTGAAGCTTCAGTTTTGGGTCCTTAAGCCTATTTTACCCGTTTTTACCCCGTTTCAAGTGGTTTTTGACCCAGTTAAGGGTCGGGATGGCCCGAATGATTACAAAAATTTAAAGGAACTTTTGAGAGAGATTTGGGAGAGATTCGGGAGAGATTTGGGAGAGATTTTAATAGAGAGAGGTTGAGTGAAAGAGATTGTGAGAGGTTTCGTTTGTGATCTTTTTGAGTGTCCGACTTCACAACGAAAGGTCCATAAACCCCGTTAAGCCATGATTTAGTGTCTTACACAATCCAGATGATTGTGCAATAGTGTTTTATCGCTTTGGTTCGTTGTTTAGCACTGTTAAGGCTAAGGAAAATCAAACACATGAATTTTTCAAATGATGTTTTCTCATTGAAATAGCGAATTGTATAATCTAAACCCTAACATACAAGGGTTAATGGAGTTGACCGGTTTGACTTGTTGACTTTGTTTGACTTTGACTTGACCGAAATTTGACGGTTGTCACACTGTAACCCGTCCCCGTTAATAAAAGTAAGTTTTATTAAAATTTCCGTTAACTTTTATTTATTTAAATAATTCATTTGTGAGTTATTAAAATAATATATATTTGATGACGGGATAAAACCAACTAAGTCGGGTTACGGTTAGTTTACCGGGTAAAAACACTTAGCTCCATTTAAATGACAGTGTGTGGTGGGTCCCCACTTGGCAGCCAACCCAAGTACTATAAAAAGGTGGAGTGACCACCTTTAGAGTCTTTTCCCACCTTGGAGCTTTCTCTCTCTACTTTCTATCTCTAAAATCGGGTTTGGCTCAAGAACACCACTTTCAAGCCTCAAAAATCAAAGGTAATCTTCCTAACTTTAATTTTCTAGCTTAGTATTCATGCTATTTCGAGTTGGATCATCCAAATGCCTCAACATGCATGTGTTTACGGTTTGGGGAGCCTCCCAAAACCGTGAACTCCTATGTGAGGGTTTTGAAGCCCCAAAAACACTTCCAAACCTTCCCTAATGCTTAGATATGGCTTAGATACTTGCATGCATGGACTAAGGAACACAAGATCATGACTTTTTGGCCATAAACTTGAGTTTACGGTTCTTGAACATTCAAGAACCGTAAACCCAAAACCGTAAACACCTCAAATGGTGTTTTGATGCCCCTAAACCCTTCCTTAGCTTGTTTGATGAACTAGAAACTAGTGTAAATGAGCTTAGGACCATGAAACATGAAATGGTTGAAGTGGTCAAGGGTTTACGACCGTAAACCCTAGAGTTTACGACCGTAAACTCCCAAGGAGTGGTCCAAGGACCATAAACTCCAAGGGAGTACCCAATTGAACCCTAATCACTTCCCAAGCCTTTGAATTGATCCTAGAAGCCTTCCTTATGATACATGGGACTTTTAGACACACAAACTCACCATTACCATGAGTTTACGGCCGTAAACTCGTGGGGGGAAATGGTCTCCCAACCGTAATCACACTTAAGCGTGATCAATTGAAGTGTAAACTCCATAGTGAGGCTATACACTCCTTAGATGCAACCTTTAGCACTCCTAACACTTGAAACAAAGTGTTTTCATTCATTAAAGTGCCTTTCCTCACTTAATTAGTGATTACTCAACTAATTAAGATACTTTATACATCACTACATGTTACATAGGATCCGTGTGTGTGTTCAAGTCCTCACTTGACACCTAGCATCCTACCTGGCGTTTCCATCCACTTCACTCACTACAGGTGAGTTCATACCCCTAAATGAACCTTTTAAATGTCTTTAACTGTTTTATGGGGGGGGGGGGGGAATACAAGTTGAACCAAATAAGTTATAGTAACAATCGCATGTGAATTATAACTTGCAACCCAAAAGGATTTTCTACACTATTAACTGTTTTTTTTACCACCAAAAAAGGGATTTTCTATATTTTCAACTATATTGCCAATTAAACTGTTTTCAAATGCTTACCAAATTCATTTTCGTGTTAAATCACTATAAAACTATTTTCCAAAATTCTTTTAAACTAATTTTTATTCTCAAACCATATCTACACCAATATATTTATATAAGTAAGGCTTGAAGGACTTAGGACTAATAGCTCACCTTATTTCCTGTTCTTGTTTGATTGTGGGCTTAGGGTATTTTTTGTTATTAGTCCGACTCTCGTTGAATTCTTAGTTATATATCTTATATATTTGTGTCAGATATAAAAGTTTTCATATCAGTTCAATGCCTTTGGATATCAAAGACATGCAACCAGCATTACTATTTAACTATAATAGGTATAGTTAAGGATTACTACTCAGTACTACAATTGCCATGACAACTACCAGAGTCAGTTCAGTTGTGAGTCAATATATGCTATGTACTATACGAAGAGAACACTATATACTATACAAGGAGAACATTACATACTATACAAAGAGAACACTATATGCTATACAAAGAGAACAATACATACTATACAAGAGAACTTACTAAAACTGAATGTGACATACTATTTCTTGATACGACACGTCTTTGTGCTATCACCGCGTAACCAGAGTCTCCTGGAGGGAGAGCGGGCATTATGTGTATAGATCTATACGGGACAGACACTCCCACATCCCGACTGCTAGCTACAGTCCGAGCCGTCTAGGCCCAGGGGTGACAAAATGTCACATTTCTACATATGACCTGGAGGGTCAAAGGGATTCGATCGTCAATCAGCATGGTTACGTACGAGTTCACATTCAAACCTTTAATTAATACTTTAAGAATTAAAGGCAACAGACTCCCTGAGGTGTATTGTACATTTAATACTACCTGGAGCCTGCACTTCATTACATGTGGCCGACAGTGACACTGTTGGGGTAAAACATTATTTTTCTCATTTCTATACATGAATAAAACTATATTTTTGTACCAATAGTTACAGAGAAAACTTGTACATTTTCAAAGAAACAAACAAACCATTGGGTCTTGGTGAAGACTACTTTTTCTGGAAAACATAGGGTTTTCTAGGGCCCATACTATTTTTCAAACATCGGAACTTTCTTTTACAATGTATAATTGTGAATATTTTTATACAGGAAATGACACTAAATACTTATGAACTCACCACCTTTATGCTGATAATCGTTTTCAAAATAACTTGTATTCTCAGGTCATCAGTAGACAGGTACAGATGCAGCTTTTGAGAAGACGGAGCACACATAAGACTCCACTTTATTTTGATTGCATTTTTGGTGTCTAACATTTGTACTGAACACGTTTGTAATACAATTATTATCTTAATGCAATGAATGTTGTTGCTTGTTTTTACTATTATGCTTTGTTATGATACTGTACATGACGTCCTCCACCCCAGAACGTATTCCGCCGTTCTCGGTTTTGGGGTGTGACACTGTGTTTCAAACAAAGGATTTCATATACTTCAAACTGTGTTATCAAACAAACTGTTTTCAAATCGTTTTATAAACTAACATCAAGTCATCAATACTTAGTCAAATTGTTAAACTCTTCAAATGTATTATAAAACTTCTTTTTAAACTTATATATTGTCAAAAGCATGTCTATATATGTATAGTTATATAAGTAGTGTTTAAAGGGCTTAGGACTGATAACTCGCTTTACTTCCTTTTCCTTGTTTGGATGTGGACTTAGGGTATTGGTTATTTGTCTGAAGGTCATCTAAACACTGGTTATATATTATGTATATATATGTAGATATAAAAGTACTATCAATCAGTTCAGTAACTTTTGGTAGCAAAGGTATACATTCATTCATTCAACTATAGAATTCACTAGTAAACTATAATAGGTTTAGTTTAGGAGAACACTATCACTATAACAAAGAACACTATCACTATAACATAGAACACTATCACTATACAGAGAATACTATACAGAGAATACGATACAGAGAATACTATTACTATAACAAGTATACTATAACAAGATTCAAGATAACTTAATGTGAGATACTACTTCATGACACAACAACCAATTTGTTGTGTCACGTTTTGTAACCAGAATCTCATGGAGGGAGAGCGTGAGTTTGTGTATAGATCTATACTAGATTGACTATCCTACACCTTGCTGCTCGCTACAGTGGGACTTGCAAGTTTACGGGTGCCAAATGTCATCTCTTCCAACGTCTTTCATCATCGTGCTATAGTCGGTTTAGTATGGTAACAACCTCATCACATTTTACCTTAATTAAACAATTGGTTTTAAGGTAGTTATTACTACAGTAGTTATATTTATAATACTGCAGTACACTTACACTTTTTCCATTACATTCACATTGTGATCTTCTCACATAAACGGTAATGTAAAACTATATTTTGGTAATGATAGTCATACTTGGGAAAAACATTCACTTTTACAGAGAAACAAACATACAAAACAGTCGGGTCTTGGTAGAAGACTACTTTTTATACTAGTAGAAAATATAGGATTTTCTAGGAGTTTTCAAACATATACAAACTTTTACAATGAACATTTACAAACACTTTCAGTAAACTTATACAAACATTAACACTAAATACTTATGAACTCACCAGCTTAAATGTTGATCAACGCTTTCAAAACAACTTGTATTCTCAGGTCATCAATAGACAGGTACCGATGGCAGGTTTTGAGAAGACGGAGCACTTTCAAGACTCGTCTTTTATTTTGATTATTCATTTTTGGTGTCTTATTACTATGGAAGAACACACATGTATTAAACTATACTATTAATGTAATAGATGATGTTGTTGCTTGTTTACTACTTTGCATTGTTATGATACTGTACATGACGTCCTCCGCCCCCGAACGTTTCTGTCGTTCCGGTTTTAGGGTGTGACATACAAGCTCTCCCTCCTCAGGGTATCCAAAACCTCTCGCAAGTGCTCGTCATGCTGCTCCTGCGTCTTGGAGTAAACCAAGATATCATCAATGAAAACTATCATAGACCGATCCAGCAACGGTCTGCATACGCGGTTCATGAGCTCCATGAACACGGCAAGAGCATTGGTGAGCCCGAAGGGCATCCCCACGAACTCGTAGTGGCCATAGCGAGTCCGGAAAGTAGTCTTTTGTATATCCTCGTCCCTGACCCTCATTTGATGGTATCATGTCCGCAAATCTATCTTGGAAAACCAATATGCCCCATGTAGCTTGTCGAAGAGATCATCAATCCTCGGGAGTGGGTAACGGTTCTTCACCGTAACCTTGTTCAGCTCCTGATAATCTATACACATCCGATGTGACTTGTCCTTCTTCTTCACAAACAGGATCGGGGCTCCCCAGGGCGAACTACTCGATCTAACAAATCCCTTGTCTAGCAGCTCCTGCAGCTGCGTAGACAACTCCAGCATCTCGGGAGGAGCCAACCGATATGGTGCCTTGGCTATCTGAGCCGTACCAGGAACTAGGTCGATCCTGAAGTCTACCTGTCTCTCTGGAGGTATCCCAGGTAGATCCTCTGTAAATACATCCGCGTACTCTCGCACCACTGGCACATCACTCACAGTCGCCTTACCCGTCTCTCGGGTATCCATAACGTAGGCGACATATCGTGTGCAACCCTACTGTAGGTAGCGCCTAGCCCTCGCTGCTGAGTAAAGGGCTAGTCCTTGCTGCGATCTCTCACCCTGAATCACCAGCTCTCCCCCGCTTGGGGTCCTGACCCGGACCAACTGTTTCGCGCAGTCGATCACTGCCCCATTGGGGCTCAACCAATCCGTGCCTATAATAACCTTGTTCCCACGCAACAGAATGGGAACCAAGTCTACCAGGTAGCACTCCTCATACAGCCTCAGAACATAATCTCTAAAAACCTCTGATGCTCGTACTGATCGGTCGTCTGTAATCTCGATCTATAGAGGGCAATCCATCATGCTTGAAGACTCATGGAACCTCTTGCTAAGGGCAAGAGAGACAAATGATCGGGTAGTCCCCGAATCAAACAACACTTGAAATGGAATATAGTTCACATGGAACGATCCTAAACAGCACATGAAACATATACATAAATGTCATAAGCAACATTAAATAAGAGCTAGGGAGAAGAAAACACACCCGTCACCACATTTGGGTGCGGCACGTACCTCCTCGGTAGTCAACTGGAAGGCACAGCTCCTCACTACTGGAGTCTGTGTCTTGCCCTGCCGCCAATTAGTAATCCGCAGGGTCGCTGGAGCTGGCGCCGCCACTGGCGTTGCTGTTGCTGCTGTCAATCTCGGGCAATTGACCTTTTTATGGCCTCGCTGGTTGCAGTGGAAACACAGTGTGACATCCCCAATTTCACGGCCAGAAAAGACCGATTTCGTTTATGCTTTTAAAAATAAAATCAGAGTAATCATTTGATTAAAAGTGTTGCGAAATTTGTTCCCAGAAAAACATGATAAAAATGTTATCAAATCATTTCCGAAGAAATGTATTTTATTCACTAAAACCATTGGGATGTCATTGTCAATACAAAAACATAAGCATAAACAAAACTTACATTCATTTACACTAGTGATCTACTTCTCTTTTAATCTCTCAGTGTAAAGCAACTTCGTATCGATACCTGTGATACAATTAAACTGAGTGGGTCAGGCTTGGAAGCCTGGTGAGCATATAGGGTTTTCAACCCACAATAAATAATAAACTCTTTAAGTTTATCAATCAACAAATAATTTATTAAGTTTTATCAACCAAAAACAACCCTAATTACCCATTCCCGTTATCCTCACCTTATGTCCCTAAAACAACTATCACAAGGGACCTAGCCTAAGGATTTTCATTAGGGGTGACAACATTGCTTCGGGGGTTCCTCAGCAATTTATGTCAAATAAGTGACAACATTGGTGACAACATTGCTTTCCTCAGCAATTTATGTCAAACAAACATCGAGGTGACAACATTGCTTTTCTCTCAGCAATTTATGTCAAAAGGGTGACAACATTGCTTTTCCTCAGCAATTTATGTCAAATAAAACAAACACCTGGGTGACAACATTGCTTTCCCTCAGCAATTTATGTCAAATAGGCACGAAGTCACATCGTCGCCAAGGTTTATACAACAGGCACTACGTCACATAGTTGACAGGGTTTATATAATAGGCACTACGTCTCATAGTCGCCAGGGTTTATCTAATAGGCACAAAGTCACATCGTCACCAGGGTTTATCTAATAGGCACTACGTCTCATAGTCGCCAGAGTTTATCTAATAGGCACGAAGTCACATCGTCGCCAAGGTTTATCTAATAGGCACAAAGTCACATCGTCGCCAAGGTCTATCTAATAGGCACGAAGTCACATCGTCGCTAAGGTTTATACAACATGCACTAAGTCCATACCTGCCAACATACTAAATCCGTAGCTACCAACGTACATCTATACTGTACTAAATTCATAGCTACCAACGTACATCTATACTGTACTAAATTCATAGCTACCAACATACATCTATACTGTACTTCTATCCCTCATACTTTATCTACCCATGTTTTACCCAACATATTTGAAGATAAAATATATATACATTTTAAATCATTTTAAACATGTATAAAACATTCATTCAACATCCATCTCAAATAAACAAACAACATATATACACATATCACGTATTTTATATAAAATAATATATACACATATCACGTATTTTATATAAAATACTTCATATCTATGTGTAAGATGAAAGTGACTACACACTCACCTGATTTAATGAAAATCGGGCAGCAATTCGTTTCCTAAAACGTTCGTTTCTAATAAAACCGGGAGTTTTATTAAGAAATCGGGCTCTCGAAACCGAAAAGATAAATTTTTCGGGCTTCTCGGGCACTTCGTGGCGTATTCCGGGGCTTATAATCGATACCGGGGCTTTAGGGGATGCTAAGATGAAGAAAATATGAAGAAAGGGGCTAAATATGGCAAAATTCCAAATCTAACCGGGAAGGCTCGCATACCCCTTGTATTTATAGGGGTCCGAAGTCGGCTTGGTGGTGGGGTCCGCAGGTGGCTGCACGTGCGAAGGCCTCGGTCGCAGTTGCTGATTGGACCGAGGTCTAGTGATCCATCTGCGAGGCTCGGAGGCTAAGGCGGTGCGAGGCTCGGACCAGCTGCGAGCTTCGGATTGGTCAGCGGCCTCGGTTCGGACAGATGCTTGCTTCGGATTGGGCCTCCTCTTTGGTCGAATCAGAAGCCTACACGTGGGTCGGATCACGTGGGTTGCATGCGAGGATCACATGGCTTCTTCGGACACCTGTGCGACATGTGGCTCGCATGACTCACCAATTTCGGACACGTGGCACTCTTTCAGCGAAGGTGACGTGGCAAAAACGTGACTATGCGAATTTTCTCGATTTTCGCGCCAAAACTTCTAAAATCCATAACTTTCGCATACGAGCTCCGTTTTTGACGTTCTTTATATGCACGCGTAGGTAAAATTATGCTCTACAACTTTCGTTTAGACTTCGTTGGCTAATTTTGACTTTAATTTTTATATTATTATTTTTAACAGACCGGGACAGGAAATCCGTTAAAAATTCATAACTTCTTCATCCGACGTCCGTTTTCGTCAGAGTTTTTACCGTTGTGCTACTAATGACGAGACCTTCGATTCTCATTTAGGTTGTGTCGGCTAAAAATCACTCGATCTAAAATTCGAGTTTTTAGCTATCTACTGCTAAGCTGAAACTTCGAAAAATCATAACTTCCTCATATGAAGTCAGATTTGGGCGTTCTTTTTATACCTGCTCTCGGTTTAACGAACACTACAAGTTTCGTTTAGATCACTAAGGCCAAAAAGTAGTTTATCGAAAACTCACTTTTTACGACATTCGGCACCGTGCCGGTTTTGTCGTGAAACTTCGACAGGTCATAACTTCTTCGTTATAACTCGGATTTCGGCGTTCTTTATATTTTCGGAAACCTCGAGACATATACTACAACTTGGTTAAGATTAATCCTTCTAATGAATCTTTCATCAAAAAGTCATTTTTTGATGCTTATCGTCTCTAAATTGACTAGCCTGGATCTACGGGCGTTACACACATCAACTCTGATGTCTGAATAGTGTGGGTAGGGGCGGTACAATCCCTACCAAAATGCCCATACTTGCCACATTTGTAGCAGCCCGATCCCCCTGCCTTGTAGGGCCCCTCATGTGACTTGCCGCATTTCCCACAGCAACCCCGACCCTGCTAGCCCTTCGACCTAACGTTAAATCCATTGGGTTTCTTCCCCGAAACCCCTGTAACCTGCTCAATCTCAGCCTTCCCCTTCCAGAGATGCTCAATGTCAATCTCCCTCTCCTTCGACCTCGCGATTGTATCATCCAATATCGGGCATGCCGAGTAGCTGACATGTTTCCTAATGTCAGCTCTCAACATGTCATGATAGCGGGTCTTCCGCATCCCCTCGTCCCCTGCATACTGAGGCACCAGTAAGGCCTTCTCCCTGAACTAGGCGGTAATCTACGCCATCGACTCGGTCGTCTGCCTCATATCCAAGAACTCTCTGGCCAACTGCTGAAGCTCCACAGCCGACCCAAACTCAGCCCTAAACCTGGTCACAAAGTCAGACCAGGTCATAGCCTCAATGGCGGAGGCTCCCAAAGAATCACCAACTGACTCCCACCAATCTCTAGCCCTGTCCCTCAAACATCCTGCAGCATACCGGACCTTCGACCCCTCAGGGCAGAAGCTAATCAACTAAGCAGACTCCATGTCTGCAATCCATCTCCTGGCAACTCTGCGGTCTTTCACCCCGTGGAAGTCCGGTGCACCACATCCCCTGAAGTCCTTGAAGGACAGTGTGCGCGCCCCTGACTGGCTAGACACCCAGTCACTCCTAAACACCATGAGGCGATCCTCCATCAGCTCTATAATCCCTTCCTTGATCGACCCGAAAATCATCGGGGTCGACTCAAGGATGCCTCTAGTGATCTCAGAAGCAATAAACTCACGTAGTCCCTCATCGACTGGCTCGGCACCTGATCCTGAAACTGATCCTGATCTTGAACCTCCCCCTCCGTGACGCGTAATCATCACCATTCTGAAACAAAACGCATAATCATCAGGGTCATAAATAACCTCGGAAGGTCTCACATACTATAAGTTCCCTGGTTCTATCTCGACCCTCCTTGGCTCGAGTACGGATCATCTGCTTTCAGTAGTACGGGCCCATACTACCTTCCACATATATCCGTACTTTCCTCAAGGATTGCCTTGACTTCACCAAGTCCCTTCTACTGTTACTGCTCGCTACACTAATCTCATCCTAGGCTTACCCAAGGGTATCCCTCTCCAACCCACTCTCCGCCATCAGTTGCGTCAGAAGTGTTGGATTAGTGTCTAAGTCCATAACTATAATTGGTATGTACTTGACCCGAGAGTAGCATGGTCAATTTGGGTTGCATGGCACCGGAACAATCTGAAGGATGGATAGTTGAGAAGAGGTTATTTATGGTGTATTAATATATTAAAAGTTCTAATATATTAATATGAAATCATATTATTTAATTAGTATTGATCAAGAATTAATTTGGAATTAATTTTGTGATCAAAAGAGACTAATTAAATATATGGGGATTGATTATGTAAATCATTCATTCTTATAATGTGGGCTTGTGATCCATAGTTCCTTATATTGGGCTAAACCCATGTGGTAACCCATGGATGATCCATGGAGGTTTAAACCCATGGACCATGAGGAATGTGGAAGGTCATGCATATTAGGGTTTACATGGTGTAACCCTAATCAAGCCACACTATATAAGAACCCCTCTACCTCATGAAATTGGCACTAGTGGAAACACAAGAGGGCAAGCCGATTTTATGAGTGCAAGTGACATCTTCTCAAGCTCCTACATTGTTGGTGGTGTTGTGTGATTCCATTTGAGGTGCAACACTTGGGGCACTAAGTTATTAAAGGCCAAAACTAAAAGCTACTACAAAGAGGTATGTCATCTAACTCATTTCTATGTTGATTATGTTGAATGCATGCTAGTTGTAGGCTTAATGTCTTGGAAACAATATTGCATGTATAGTTAGTGAAAACATAGATCCAAGGCATTTAGGATTGTATGTACACCATAGGATGTTGTAGTATACCAAAAACCCATCAGTGGTATCAGAGACATTGGTTGTTTTCAATTATATTTGATGCTATTTATTTTTTTAAGCTTGAAAAATCCATTTTTCTGGATTCTGGACAGTGAACTCGCCGAGTCCACTGATGGAGTCACCGAGTCCAAGCACAAAACTGACCAACTCGCCGAGTCAATTCATGTACTCGACGAGTTGGTGCTCCAGAGTGCAGATTTTCGACTTTTAAGGCTGGAATTGGACTAGGATCATTACCCTAAACTGTTTTTGAACTTCTAAACTAGTTTTTGTTGTGGTAATGATCATGATTATCCAATTCAAAAGATAATTGTGAAAGTTTCATGTTTTGTATTAGTTTATATGATTAGGCTAATTACATGAAATTTGTTTGATATGAATTATCTTGTTAATATGAGTTTAATCTAGATCATGAACATTACTTGACATGCTTGTTAGTTTTATTGATGATCTTAATGGCCTTTAATGTACTCCATAACTTGTCCTCAACTTATGGAAAATAAAAAGTTTTTCTTTTAAAGAGATCATTAAAGTCATTGGTTATGTACTTGAAGAGTCTTTTTCCCATAAATGGTTTTATGAACTCCATAACTTGTCCTCAAGTTATGGATTTTCAAGATTCTTTTCACTAAAAGCCTATATTAAACTCATATGTTATGGATTCCAAAAGTTTTTGAATAGTTCAAAACTTGCCCTCAAGTTTTGGAATTTGTACATGCAAAGTCTTACTTTGAAACATTTAGTTCCAACCCCCTAGAATTTTAAAAGTTTAAAATTCAACCCTTATACTATGATAATATTATAGGTTTAATATTTATATATACGTATAAGAACAAAGTACTCTTACCGTTAGTAGGCCTCATTCACGAAGCCGGTCTATAAGGGGGTATAAGGTTACTGCCTTTAAAAATGGCAGTTTCATGGGTGTCCAATCTCACCCACCGCTTTTTTGACTGGTGGAGGGTTGTTAGCCGAATGGGTTTGACAGGAAATTTAAATTTTTCATTAAAATTATAATGAAGTACTAAGTAACTAAACACTTATAAATTCCTAATCTTAGTTACTTAGGAAAAATGTGAATTTGGTGCTAACCCATGAAATTGCACTTTGCACCTTGTTAAGTCGTTAGTGGAGCGCGTGTGGTTAACCGGCACACTAATCTGGGACTGACAGTGTGTGGCAAAGGGTAGCTTGATGTTAATCATAGATCAATGGAGCGTGTGTGGTTAACCGGCACATTGATTAGGTGGTTGTAACATTGAGTGTACCACGCTAATTTACATGGTTATTCACACCTTGTTTGTGATCCTCGGCATCCCAGTCATAAACATGAAGGGCACAATCGAGATTTAAACATGCCATTGAAAAGTTCAATGAATCTCAAAGGATCTAGGAATTTCAATTCACTTAAAACCTAAAGTTGCTTTTCGTTTTTCGTGGTGGAAATTGGTAAATTGTCATTTACCTACTTTCAAATAGTTTACAAGTTGGATTACGACATCCCTCTTCCAAATTGTAAATTATTGTGTTGGGTCCTAGCCTTAATATTTCATTTGGGTGTTTTATTAAGAACTTAAATCAACTAAACTTGAATTTCTCCCAAGAGACGTCTAGTTCAGATAACTATGGTCTTCCCAAATCTTTTAGAAAAGGTTTTTCCTTATGAAGATGATGTTCCCCGAAATCATACTTCACTTCCTCTACCTCCTCCAATAATTATCCCTAACCCACAAGTTCAAGGTCACTCAAACCTTATTGGTTAGCAAACTAGACGGAAGGTCTTTGTGTGTGCATGTCTTGGAGATAAAGTCACACATTGACAGGTAGGGAATATCAGGTGTCGCGGGGTCGAGGAAGTTAGCTGTTGACTAGGTTCTTCAGTTACTTCCCAAGACGTATAGTCAGTTTGTTAAAGACTACTATATGACAGACCGTGATGTGACCTTATCGATCTTGCCTATTTGTTGAATGCTGCTGAATCAGAAATGATTTGGCGCAACGGAAAAGCAAATTTAACTGGAAGATCCACTTCCTAAACTTCCATGGACATTGACAATGGAAACATTGGAAGTCCAGAAAAGATTTCTCTTCCCAATGGAAAGGGATCGGCCATAGTCAACCAGGTTAAACAAATGGTAAAGAGAAAGGCTAAGTCTGAGATTGTCCTATGTATCATTTCAAAAGAGTCTGTTTGCTTCTTTTGCCATGAGAAGGAGTATTGGTTGCGAAGCTGCCGTATCTACCAGAAGGATCACAAGTATTGTAAAAGTCACAGTGTATGACTTTACTTTAGGTAAGTCCACTATCTAACTCTATTAAGTTCCTATTTGGAGATTCTTAATACATGATGTGACTAGGTCACATCTTGATGTTTTGTACAATCAAAGAAAAAACAGGAAGCTAAAATAAAGAGTATGTTGAATCTGATCGCGAAGATGGATTTCGATCGCATGATTCGATGATCAGATTCTTGAGCTGCTGCTTAAGGGTTATGATAAATTGCTTATAAATATTATATAACATAGTTTTCATTTGAAGTTGCATTGTAAGGAAAAGTTTTCCGCATTTTATAAAGAAATAAAATTTTGTTTTATATTTATATTATATCTCCTTGCAATGGCATTTGTGAAAATTGATGTTTGTATGTTTCTATGTTTAGCAATGAATTTGATTCTTTCGTTTGTGGTAGTGTCTAAATTTACCAAATAAGGAAAGATTCTCATCACCCAAAGTTTCAATTGGACAGAAACTTGGAATCATGCAAGTTGTATTGCATGATGAATGAGAATTTTCATCTTTGGCAAAATTAAGGCTAATTCTTTGATCACATGTAAATGTGAGTCAAGTGAAGGACTAAAGGACCGAGTACACATTCTTGTGCACTGATCAAGGTCCACCACAAAGAACGAAAAGGATATTCGTCACGATTTACTAAAGTTTAGTAAATATGATTATGCTTACAAGTTTAAGAATAATTCTGAGTCATTGAAAAGTTTTCAATGTATAGTAGAACGAATAAGAAGAATCAAATAGGCAGAAAGATAAAAGTTTTTCCACTCTGAAAAGATGGGAGAGTACTTAAGTATCGTATTTTATGATCATCTTAATGATTATAAAAACCATATCATAATTGATCCTCTAAGTACATCTTAGTGCTTTTGTATGGCTAAGAAGAGGTATCGTGAATTGTTAAAATGGTTAAATCAAGAAGATGAATCATACTTCGTTCCAAATCAAATCTTAGAGTCACACTCGAAGATTGTAACCTGAGTGAGACAATCTTAAGAAGGTTTAAAACACTCATCAAACGTAGAGTAAAATGTTTCTTACTCTTGTACATTTTAAATTGGTAAGTTGTGATGTTTTGGCTAAAACAAAGACCAACTGTGGGCAATTGTGTGAAGTGTTTATCTTGATAAGAATCCGCACTAACTCTTGAATATTTGTTTGTCAAGTAAGGTTTCTTGACAAGAGAATCTTATATGTCAAGAGGACAGCGGGAGTCTTAAAGATCTTGACAAGTTTCAAGAACTATTTAAGAATAAACCTATTGTTTATCACTAGCACACGACTTGAGGTTTGTAACGTATCGTGTTGACATATTCTTGTTTCTATGCCCATTCCAGTTAAAGTTGACTATGCATGTGAGTTCTATGAGTTCTCATTTGTTTGCATAAGGAAAAACACATGGATCAATGAAAGTTTCATTGATCAGTTAGGGGAGCTGCTTAACAAATTGGAAGCAATGGTAGGCCCTTGTGCTGCCAAATGGCAAGAAATTAAGAATGAACAAGTTCAGTCCATATAAATTTGGATTTGTCACTAACCTTGTCTTGTGATTCCTGAAAATGATGGTGAGGAAACGCTTTCACTAAGTAGATTTTAAGGAGATAGCAATTGTGATATTTGCATTCTCAAATTTGATTATGATTACGGAATCCCTTTTTATAATTCAAATTGTGAGATATGGCAAAAGGTCTAAACATTTGAGACTTACTGCTGTAAGTTCTTGAATTGTTTAGACACACATGTGAGCTATCTAAGGAAAGGTGTATGAGTTTGAGAAGCCTAGATAAAGTTGTATCGAAGCATCTCGTATCAGAAATCTGAACTTTGGTAAGAAAGTCGACAAAGTGTTGGTTTCTAGAAGTCCAGCTGATTTCGGAGTACATGTCAAAGCTAGTGGGAGCATAAGTGTTATGCTAATAAAGAAATTAATTGGTATGCTAGTGGGAGCATAATCAATAATGGTGAATGTTGCAAGTTAGCAATGTTAATTATAGAAAACAAAAGTTTCAATTCGCATGTAGCAGGGTTTGAAATGTTGTTTTGCTATAATTAAGGGAGAGGAATTTATACTTCATTTCAAATCTAAAAGCTTAGATTGTGAGATTTTAATCAAATTTAGTCAAATATATATGAATGTTAAGTTGGAATGGTTCAACATAAGGAAATTCTATATATGGAAATGTTAATTGCGTTCTCGAAATTCGATTATGATTATGACATCCCTTTTCATAGTTTGAATTGTGAGAACATGGCAAATAAAACTTATAGCAAAGGACAGGTCAAATACCATCTCTTTATGTTAGACATCATGAATTGTGTTCAATATGCTTCGGGTATTGGATCGATTACATGTGCTATAATATTTACCCGTTCTAAATTTTCCAAATGCCTAGGGCATTAAGAGGGAAAAAAGGATAGAACCGGATATTACTAAATTGGTTAAACAACTGTTAGAGGACAATCTAAGGTTCATCGATGACTGGTCGCTTAAGGGCAGTTGGAAGTATAGTAATGAATGGACCGTATCGACATTATTATGAATAGAAAGGATTCAACTAATAAAAAGTTGTCATATGGCAAATATGGAATGTTTCCATATTGGGTGTTGGATATTAAGGATCTATGGTTGGAAACTTTTATGCAAGAAGGATGTTCAAAGGAATGTACTTTGAATTTGAGACTTCGCTTCTATGGAATTGTCTTGTAACAATCTCCAAAGGAATACTTTGTAATATCGTTGGTCAAGTCTCTGTGACTTTTGGTACCTAGACATTACAAAGGAATCATTGCATGATAGTTTAGAATCTAACACATTCTGGCAGTGACAAGAATTTGGAATTCTTACACTTGTGATAGAGAAATGAGGTTCATTAAAGATGTGTTCAATTGATCTATTTCATAAAGTAAAGACCATAGACAAACATAGTGTGCATGCTTGGAGCATGGCATAACTATTGTTTTTAATTCAAGTATAAAGTTGATTATCCGAAACATTATACAATGAATAATGAGTAATCAATATGACTCAAAAGTTTTGGGGTCATATAGGATTAGTATTATTCTTGTGTTTCACTTTTCATGTTTTGACTTCCCGGATAACTAGGTTATTCAAACTATCCACAGTCGATCATACTTTGGAAGTAGGTATTGAGGCAAGACTGTCATGAATGGGTCTGTAGTTTGTCTAGGTGTTTTAGACATAGTTGCAGTATTCATGAGTGCTCCTGGAATAAGATTCGAGTATTGGATCAACCCACGCTCATTTGAATCACTTCATGGATTTTATCACGAGTGATCATGAGACGATAATATCTTATATTCTTCAAACGGAGAGATATGAGTTGCAATCTACAAGTCAGTTGCACATTATTGATATGTAAACGCACCGGTAACTCGGTGTTATAAAACATATCGTTGTGTGTGATTTGATGAGTAGATAGAGCAAGCATATGAGTCAAAGTTTATCCATTCCTTTTACCCTTGGAGGGATAAAAGCAATATATGTGGGCCCTCGATGATTTAGTGATGACACCACTAAGTGCTTGGCCAAGCCTGGACTGATTTGATTTGTTCAATTAGTCAATCGTCATAAATCGAAAATCGGGAAACAACAGATGGATAGAGAGAATGATTATAATCCATGTCTCAGTCCATACGATATCTAGAATGGAGGAATATATGATCCCTTATCTAATGGACGCGTCATTGACTATGTCAAAGTTTGACAGCGACTTTTAAGAGCTACGATTCCAAGTCGGGATGTGGAGTCGTACTTGCAATAATAGTTATTAGACTTATCCAAGTGGGAGACTGTTGGATTAGTGTCTAAGTCCATAACTATAATTGGTATGTACTTGACCCGAGAGTAGCATGGTCCATTTGGGTTGCATGACACCGGAACAATCTGAAGGATGGATAATTGAGAAAAGGTTATTCTTGGTTTATTAATATATTATAAGTTCTAATATATTAATATGAAATCATATTATTTAATTAGTATTGATCCAGAATTAATTTAGAATTAATTTTGTGATCAAAAGAGACTAATTAAATATATGGGGATTGATTATGTAAATCATTCATTGTTATAATGTGGGCTTATGATCCATAGTTCCTTATGTTGGGCTAAACCTATGTGGTAACCCATGGATGATCCATGGAGGTTTAAACCCATGGACCATGAGGAATGTGGAAGGTCATGCACATTAGGGTTTACATAGTGTAACCCTAATCAAGCCACACTATATAAGAACCCCTCTACCTCATGAAATTGGCACTTGTTTCCAAGAGGGCAAGCCGATTTTATGAGTGCAAGTGATATCTTCTGAAGCTCCTCCATTGTTGGTGGGTGTTGTGTGATTCCATTTGAGGTGCAACACTTGGGGCACTATGTTCTTAAAGGCCAAAACAACAATCTACTACAAAGAGGTATGTCCTCTAACTCATTTCTATGTTGATTATGTTGAATGCATGCTAGTTGTAGGCTTAATGTCTTGGAAACAATATTGCATGTATAATTAGTGAAAACATAGATCCAAGGAATTTAGGGTTGTATGTACACCATAGGATGTTGTAGTATACCAAAAACCCATCAAGAAGTTCCTGCTACCTTCACCTAACAAACTCGTGAATACCATTACATATCACTAAGACCAGATAATTCTTCGAATGAGAGGTCCTGCCCTACAACGATTGGACTCAAACAAGAGCTGTGAAATAGGGCTAAACTGTGACAACCCGAAAATTTTTACCTTAAAAGCCAATCAAAGTTAGACTCTTTTGCTATCTTTTAGCACAGATTAGGGTCTATTTAAGTGTTCTAAACCTAGTACAATCAAGATAGGAGCCTAGAAATGGGATAACACGATGCATATCAAGCAAATTCGGGCCAAACACTCCAACATGTGGAGTGTGCGGGCACACACACATGAGTGTGCGGCCACACACCCATTTCAGCCACACACTCCCACCTATATATTCAACACTTAGTTTTCTTGAATCATTTTTCCACTTTCTAAGCCTAGAACTCGAAATCCTCTCAAGTATCATCCAACGTTTCACTTCAATCTTCAATCAAGATTCATTTGTGCTCAAGACTCCAAATGACACTCAACTTCCTATATCGACCTTTCATTCGCATCACTCACTACAGGTGAGTTCATACCCCTACATTTTATCACTTTTCACTGTTTTAAGGGGGGGGGGGGGAATACAAGTCTAAACACAAGAAATTGTGTTTATTATAAATAAAACTCTTTAAATGTTATAAATGACATCAAGTCATCAAAATGCTTTTAAATATAAATAAACTCTTTTAAATATTGGAAAATGCTTTTAAATGGTTGTTAAACTCTTTTAAATATTAGAAAATGCTTTTAAATGTTTTATAAATCTTTTAACTTATATCTGTGTATAATTGATGTCTATATAGATATAGTTATATAAGTAGTGTTTAAAGGACTTAGGACTAACTACTAGATTTATTTCATTTTCCTTGTTTGGATGTGGGCTTAGAGTATCCGTTGTTTGTCTGAATGTCGTTTAAATATTAGTTATATATTATGTGTATGTATGTAGACATAAAAGTTCTATCAGTCAGTTAAATACTTTTGGGTAGCAAGAGTATTCTTTCAGGATAAGTTAGTTAAATACTCTTGGGTAGCAAGGGTATTCTTTCAGGAGAAGTCAGTTCAATACCTTGGGTAGCAAGGGTATTCTTTCAGGATCAGTTAGTCAATTACAGAGAACTTACTAGTAAATTATAAGGAGTATAGTTTAGAGAGTCAATGTTTAATACTTGGTAGATCAATGCTTATCACTTGGTAGTTCATTGAAGTCACAACAATACATAGAGATCTAATACTTGTTAGTCTTATCTATTCAGAAAGTATGAACAGTAATACGAACTAAATATAAGGAAATCAAAAAGGTACATCTTTCGATGTACCAAAAACCAGATATAAAAGGGGTACCCGGGCACGGTACTGTACCTTCAGTTAACATGGGTATGCGAGCATAGTACCACGACACCTTCATGGTGGGTACACGCGCATAGTACCAAAACCCAACTTAAAATGAACATAGGTAATAGTTCCTGTGATTGCCTAGTATATACACCAAAGTTATGTACAATGAGAAACTGATAGATGTTTGAATGTGTGAACTCAGTTTTGCTTTCCTTTTCCTTGTTTGGATGTGGGGGTACGACAGGATCGCATAATCAATTGTCCGTCCGTTTCTGATTATGTATAATAAGTATGTACTATGTGAATCACATAACAGACTTTTCATGGAGTATTTAGAGCACTATTCAAAGGAACATGACGATCGTACTATAGTCTGTTTATAGTATATTCATTATACTATGAACTGAGACTAAACTTGCTATTCATAGCATAATATCCGATACAAAGAATGTTTTTATGAAATATAAAACTAAGTATACTATTCCATAGTATATTCATTCATTTGCTAAGTCGTACTTTTGGAGAGTTACAAGCTAACTTTTCCATAACACGGTACGCCAACCTTCAATATAACGATTTTAGGGGATAAAACCACAGTTCAATACCAGTTAGGGAATATGGGATTTCCTAGGTTCAATGGTAACATTTTCTAGGTATTCTAGTACCATTTACTAGGTATTCTAGTTCATTATAAAGGATTCGTAAGAAGGTTAATATCATGATTTCCTCGCTTATACATTCCCGAGTTATATATAACGAAGATCTTGTAGACAATAGAATGTGAGATTTCTAACTTAGTTTCTTTTCCTTGTTTGGATGTGAAACTAGGGTAGAACCCCACAATTTATTATCCGCCCAATCTTGATTATATCATAACGTGTATAAGCTAAGTTTTCCTGGATATTAACTCACCACTTAGTTAGAATCAGTACATCATAGATTACTCTTAATTATAACTATAATCCTTCAGTTTATACGTAAGGTTGTATATAATGAAGACTAGATAGATTAGAGATTGTGTGAACCCAGTCTTACTTTCCTTTTCCTTGTTTGGATGTGGGGGTACGACCGAATCACACAACCGACTATCCGTCTCGTATTGATTATATGCAATTAGTATAAGCTAAATGATTATAGAGGAAATTGGTTCAGTATTACTTTACTTTTAGGAAACATATGGTTTTCTTGTCAATCTTTCAAACCTGTTCAATTGTCAAAGAAGTTTCTTACTTTAAACTAAATCTTATGCGCTCACTAGCTTTATAGCTGATACTCGCTTTCAAAATACTTGTATTCTCAGGATTATATTAAGACAGGTATCCGCACCGGAGTTCATGAAGAAGGAGCTGTAGTTTCTCGTCTTGTCTTTTGATAGTATTATACTATACACAACATGTAATATTTTGAACTCGATGTAAACACTTTTACATCTATACTAAAGAATGTTGATGCTTTGCTTACTATTATTTAATTGTTGTAATACTACATATGACGTCCTCCACCCCCGAACGTTTCCGCCGTTCCGGTTTTGGGGTGTGACATAAACCTAACCTTCTGAAATTATTTAGTCCTTGCAATATGTAATGTAATGTATTCGTCTATTATTTAGCTAAAGCCAGTTAGAACTCCTATTAGCACAAAGCAAGCATCATTCGGAAATTGAGTAACCCAAACCAAGCATATCCTCTCCAGGCTATCATGCAACTCAATAAGCATATACAACAGGCATAACATGCATCTTCCTATATCCTTAGCCCTATTCTAGCATGCAATTCTCATATACATACAGTAGGCATAAATGACATCTTTCCAAGATCCTTAGCCCTAATCTAGCATGCAGTTCTCATAATCATATGATAACATAACATAACATGTTTGGGTATCTTGGGGAAAACTTACTTGAGCTCGGCCGGTCGCGCACATCACACACCTTGTTCTTTCTCGAAATTATTTACTTTACTTTTAGAAAACTTATTTTCTTATAAAGATCTTTATATATATAAAAACAATGATTTTCTTTTGAAATTATTTTTCATACCAAGTACTCAGTTTGAGTCTAGTCACACCCTAGAGTGTGCCCGAATCCCTCAAACCAAGGCTCTGATACCAACTTGTAACATCCCAATTTTCAAGGCCAAAAATTTTGTTTTAATTATGTTACTTGTAAAACAATTTACTGAAAAACATCGTTAATATCATATCAATCCATAATACCATAATTCAAATGTCATAAAATATGTCATGGAATAATAATAATGTCATAGTACAATCCCAATAATCTCATAATGCGGAAATCTGGTGTGCATGTGATGTGCAGCTACCGCGTCGGCTCCTTCCCCTTCGCTGAAGAGGTACCTAAAACAAAACTGAAAACTGTAAGCACCAAGCTTAGTGAGTTCCCCCATCATACCACATACCATACATAACACATACTTCCAGGCATATTTGGGTCCCTGACCTACCCTGCTGAGCATACCGGGGTGCTCAACCTACCCCTGCTAGGCATACCGGGGTGCCTAACCTACCCCTGTCAGACATATCGGGGTGTCCGACCTACCCCTCCGCTTTATCTCAACCGGTTACGGGGACTATTTCACCCCTACTACTACCACATAAAAGCATAACATAATCTTACTGTCAGGCATACCGGGGTGCCTAACCTACCCCTTGGCTCTATCGACCGGATATGGGGACTATTCCCCCTACTTCCACTATCACATAGCATCATATCATACTAGCACATAAAACATAACAGATAGTGGCAAACCAGAAAATTATCACAAAGACAATAATCTCATCTATAATGAACTACTAGTGGGCTGGCATTGGTGCCTTCGACCCACTTCTACTGGAAAGTAACTCACCTCAGTGTCGTGAAATGTCTGAACTGTCCTTGCTACCGGGATCAACTCCTCTCAATCCCTACACGTAATAATCCTCCTTAGTTACCATTTCATGGTCAACTCAGGTCAAAGTCAAAGTCAAGGTCAACACCTTGGTCAAAGTCAACTCTGGGTCAAAGTCAACGTCTGGTTGACTCGACTCGCCGAGTTGATCCAACAACTCGTCGAGTCCCCAAATCCTCAAAACACTAAAACCTCGACCCTACTCATCGAGCCTTGCCCACACTCATCGAGTTCTCCTTCATACCAAGTCGGGACATTCTTCAACTGACACGCCGAGTTCATACTTGAACTCGTCGAGTTCACCTTCATCCGAATTAAGGTGTTTAGTCCATGACTCGCCGAGTTCATCCTTGAACTCATCGAGTTCATCTTCATATGGTTGGGATATTGCCTTGGACTCGCCGAGTTCACCCTTGAACTCGTCGAGTACGTTGATCTTCAGGTTCATTACGAACCCAAATGGATGAGTCTTCTCCCAACTCATAACACGCCTCGATATCAGAAGGGGCTACGGGAAAAATACGACCTGACTTGCCGAGTCACCTAAGCGACTCGCCGAGTCCCTCTATGCCCAAAACTATTCAGTCGATTTTAGTTGGTCTTAATGCTCCCAAAACACAGATCTGACTTCCTAGGGTTCATTTTACACGTAAAGTTACGAACTTGACGTTCGTGCATGGGGCTTTTGGCTCAAAAGGCTCTTAAATGAGGTTTATATGATGCCTGGGACTCCCATAGCCATAAAGTTGGCACCTTTATGCCATGGGAACCCCCAATGATTCCATATCTGAATTCCTTCCCCTTTAGAACCACAAAATCCCGAAGTTGGCTCTTTTAAAGCTTAGAAAAGGTAGAAATGAACCCTAACTAGAGATCTAAAAGATAGATGGTTAAGTTTGAAGCTTTTTGCCTTGAATGAGCTGGTAATGAAGAGACGCCTCAGGATCTACTTGCTTCTTCTGGAACCACCAATCTTCCACTTCTTTCTTCAAGCTTCAAACAACCACAAACACACAAAAATGGCTCAAGAACACTCCAATGGATTTAGGGTTTCGAGTTAGGGCTTTTCTGGGCTGTAAGAGGCAATGGAGGCTGAAGTGGGATGAGATATTGTGTTTAAATAGGGTGAAAACCCTAAATATTAGGGTTTCATCCTGGCAGTCCTACTCGTCGAGTAGATTACTTAAAACCCGCGTCCAATATTCAGTCTACTCGACGAGTTGGGCCTCCAACTCGTCGAGTCCAAGTGTGAAACATGCAATTACTCAAATTTAAAATACGTACCGGGAACCGGGTGTTACAACAAGATGGGTACTTGTCTTCACTTTAGCACCGCTTTCCACCCTCATACTGGTGGGTAGAGCGAGAGGACAATTCAGACTCTCGAGTACATGTTGTGCGCACGTGTCTTGGATTCCGGTGGCAGTTGGGATACGTATCTTCCATTAGCAGAATTTTCGTATAGCAACAGTTACCACGCCAGCATAGACCGACCACCCTTCGAAATGCTCTACGGGAGGAAGCGTAGGACCCCAATCTGTTGGTGTGATGTCGGTCAAAGGGTCATGGGGAGTACCGAAGTGGTACTCAAGACGAAAGAGATGATCCAGCGGGTTCGGAGCAGGCTTCAGACTGCTCAGAATCGGCAGAAAAGCTATGTCGAAAAGCATTGTTCAGACTTGGAGTTTTAGGTGGGCGATATGGTTCTCCTGAAGGTGTCACCTAGGAAAGGTGTCATCCGGTTCAGGAAGCGGCGTAAGCAGGGCCCTAGGTACATCCGTCTATTCAGGGTTTTTGGCTCGGGTGGGATGGGTTGCTTACTGTTTGGATTTTCCAGCAGAGTGAGCCAGATCCACAACACTTTTCATGTTTCCCAGTTGCGGAAGTGCTTAGTGGATGACTCCGCCATTGTGCTTTTAGAGGATATTCATGTTGATGACATCCTGAATTACATTGAGAGACCAGTAGCCATTCTCGACAGAAAGACGAAGTAGCTAAGGAACAAGGTGGTACAATTAGTGAATGTGCAGTGGCAGCACCGTAAGGGCTCATAATGGACTTAGGAGCCAGAGGATGGGATGAGGGAGCACTATCCAGAGTTATTTGAGGCAGCACCAGACTTCGAGGACGAAATTTGAGACAAGTAGGGGAGAATTTAACGCCTGGTTCCTAGTATGTATTTAATTCATTAATTTATTCATTTTCACAAAGCAACTCGACGAGTTGGTAGCCCAAACTCGTCGAGTAGAGATTAATTTAGACGCGGGTTTGAGAAGTCTATTCGACGAGTTGGAGGCTTCAACTCGACGAGTAGAACGGATGGGATGAAACCCTAATTTCTAGGTTTCTCCACCCTATTTAAAGGACTTAACCTTTCTTCACCAGCCTCCATGAAACCCTAATCGTATTGTGAGCCCTTGAGTGTGAAGCTAAGTTTTTTAGTGGATTTTGTGGGGTTTGGTGCTTAAGAAAGGACTTGGAAGAGCTAGAAGATCATTGAACTTGAGGAGAAGCATTAGATCTGGGATCTCATCTATCTTTGGCAACTTTCTGAGGTAAAAAGTTCTAAACTTGATACTCCATATCTTAGATCTCCTCTAGTCCTGTTTTTTGGACCTTGTAACTCCATTGTTGGAGCATGGCTAGCTTGTATAGATTTAATGACCAAAAACTTCCACTCTAAGTGTTATTTGATCCCTAGATTTGTAAAAAGGGTTCTAAACCCGATAATACCCAAGTATAGGCCATAACCATAGAAGTAGGTTGTATATTTTAAGATTGGGTTCATTTGAGGCATGCAAAGCTATCAAGTTGCCTACTTTACGAATGTGCATTATGGAATCAATAAGGATCTTTGTTCTGGAGGAATAGATTTGAATAAAGGCTTAATAGGTTAAGAACTAGGAGGAACTCGTCGAGTTCAAGGGAGGACTCGACGAGTTGCGTCGAAGTATCCCGATCCTGTAAAGGGGAGAAACTCGACGAGTTCAAGGATGAATTGACGAGTTAACTGGAGAAGTCCCGACACTGTGGACAGGAGGAACTTGACGAGTTGTGAAAGAACTCGACAATTTGGATCGTGATTTTAGGGTTTTTTGATTTATGGAACTCGACGAGTTGATCGGTCAACTCGGCAAGTTGAGTCAACCTAGAATGTTGACTCTGACCAGAACGTTGACTTTGACCAGGGGTAAAATGGTCATTTTACCCTAAGAAGGATTATTGGATTTTGACTAAGTGTTATTGTGATAATAATAGTTGAGAAGTCGTTGGGGCAGCCGTTAGAGATTCCTCACTGTGAGATTCTGCTGTCAGCTTTGCGAGGGGAGTTTCCTTCAGTAAGAATGGGTATAAGGCACCAAGGCTGGCCTGTATATGTGATATGATTAGTAGCTGAGTGTGGGCGGGGCCCGTATCTCGTAGATAGCTGATATGGTACAGATTTATATGCTTAGTTATACTTGTTGCCTGTGTGATACATGTATGTATTTCCACGACTAGCCGAGTGTGGGTGGGGCCCGTATCTCCTAGTAGATGAGTGTGGGCGGGGCCCGTATCTCATATTAGCTGAGTGTGGGCGGGGCCCGTATCTTATAAGTAGATGGGTGTGGGCGGGGCCAGTATCTCTTAGTAGTTGAGTGTGGGTAGGGCCCGTATCTCATTGAGTGTGGGCGGGGACCATATCTCCTAGTTTCATGTTATGTGAATGGTATGTGGTAGTTTGGGGAGCCTCGCTAAGCTTCATGCTTACAGTTTTCAGTTTTGATTTCAGGTACTTCCGGTAGCAAGGGGAAGAGCTCGGGATGATTGCAGTGCACACACTATTTGTTAGCCTGGGATGTTTATACTTTGATATGTTTGACATATGTTTATGATATTTTTATATACATGACTTATGATTTTATATGGTGTTTAATAACTATGGTTTTCTTAAAGGTTTAAAATAAAATTTTTGGACTATATTTTTGAGATGTTACAGGCATACCACCAGAATGAGATTAGTAGTGAAGCTCGACTAATCATGGAACAAACCATGTCCAATAAGGTTCGATTACGCCTCTTAGTTACACCAGTAAGTTATGGTGTCCTAGGAGGTGTCAAACGTGAAACAATTCCACATTACTTAAGGTAGTCGTGGAACTCGATACTAAGATACTCACCACCTCTATGAGATCTGAGCATCATGATCTTCCTGCCCAATTGATTTTCGACTTCGTGTTTAAACTCTTTGAACTTTTCAAAAGTTTCTAACTTGTGCTTGATTATGTAGATATATCCATATCTGCTATAATCATCTTTAAAAGTCACATAAAATCGATTTGCATCCCTTGTGGTGGATCTGAAGGGCCCACACACATCTGTGTGTATGAGATCCAACAATCCTTCACCTCTTTCACAAGAACTAGTGAAAGGTGATTTAGTCATCTTTCCAAGCAAACAAGACTCGCACGTATCATCCGACCTTAGGTCAAATGATTCCAACACTCCATCCTTTTGGAGTTGGGCAATGCGCTTATGGTTGACATGTCCAAGACGGCAATGCCACAAGCATGCTTTGTTTTAACCATTAGACATATATATTTGTAACACACTATTTCCTAAATTGTCTACAACCATCACAGTTTCATATACGTCATCACAAGGTAATGCTTCAAAATAAAATACACCATTATAATAAGCATTAATATAACCATTCACATTATTAAAAGAATATCTAAAACCTTGTCTATACAAACCATGAAATGAAATAACATTCCTTGTTATTTCTGACGAGTAGCAACAATTATTTAAATATAAACTTAACCCACTGTGAAGCACTAAAGAGTAAATCCCAATGTTGGTAACAGGTCACGATCTCCTATTGCCCTAATAAGGTTCATCTTCCCATGCTCCACATCCTCACTTCTTCTTAGCCCCTGCAAGTCAGAACAAATGTGAAAACCACAACCTATATCAAGGACCCAAGAATTTGAATGTGATGAGTTTTTAGAAAGAATAGTGTAAATACCTGCCGAGGTTGGCTTCACCTTGCCATCCCTAATGTCTTGCAAGTACTTGGGGCAGCTTCTCTTCCAATGCCCCTTGTCATGGCAGTAAAAACAAGTAGCCTCCTTAGGATCAGAGGCAGGGGGAGCGTCAGAACTAGATTTGCCTTTGAAGCCATTGCTAGATGACCCCGCTTGGAACTTTCCCTTTCAGTTCTGCTTGGGATGACCTTTCCTCTTCTTCCCCTTTCCTTGCCCAATGGCCAAGACAGGAGCAGCAGCAACAACAGGAGTGGAGGAAATAATTTTTCCCTTCATTCCACTCTGAGCGCTTCTCAGCAAGCTTTAGAGTTGACTCAATGTGACTTCCTCTTTTTTCAGATGATAAGTCATAACAAACTGATCATAACAGCTAGGTAATGAGTGCAAGACTATGTCAATAGCCAATTCCTCATCAAAGTTCACGTTGAGCTTCAAGAGACGATCCACATATCGTTGAATGCGTTACAAGTGGCTCATGATGAACTATCCGTCCTTCATCTTGTTAATAATGAGAGACTTCACAATTTCATACCTCTCTTGACGAGCTCGTTGATGGTACTTTTCCATCAAGTCCTTGTTTATCTCATAAGGCCAGAAGTCCTTATAGAACCTCTGAAGTTCAAGAGTCATAGTGGCAACCATGATGGACGACACGTTGGTCACATCGTTGCAATGTCTCCTGTACTCATCAATCTCTTCAGGAGTAGCTTTCGATTCATCGATCTCGTTCAACTCTTTTTCAAGGATGTATTCCTTGTCCTCGAATCTCAAGGCCATCTTGATGTTTCTGATCCAATCAATATAGTTGGATCCATCAAAGGTAACCCTCGAACAAATGCTCAAGAGCGAGAAAGTATTGGAGGAGTTGTTGTTGGTGGAGGAACCAAAAGCGTTCTTGGAGGTTGACATCTGAAAAAGAAGAAAGACAAGTTTTGATTAGATAAGGAATTACTTAATATAACTCCCAAATGAAATAGTAAGGCAAGAACCCAACACAATAATTCACAATTCAGAAAAGGGATGTCGTAGTCCAGTTGTAAATCATTTCAATGTAGGTAATGACGATTTACCAATTTCACCACGAAAAACGAAATTTAAGCGAACTATGTTTTAAAATAAAATTCCTAGAACTTTTTAGATTCATTGAACTATTCAATAACATGTTTAATCTCGATTATGCCCTTTCCATTTGTGACTGGGATACCGAGAATCACAAACAAGGTGTGAATAACCATGCAAAATAGTTTGGTATTCTTAATGTCATTTATCACCCCATTAATGTGTTAGTTAACCACACACGCTCCATTAATCAATAATAATTTATGCGTTACCCATTGCCACCCTTTATTAGTTGTCACACCCCAAAACCGGGACGACGGAAACGTTCGGTGGCGGAGGACCTCATATGTAGTATCACAACAATTGCATAATAGTAATCAAAGCAACAACATTCATTGTATAGATATTAAAGTGTTTACATCAAGTTCAAAACATTACATGCTTATAATAATATGAATGTACCAAAAGATAAGACGAAAGTCTACTGCTCCGTCTTCATGACTCCGGTCCGGATACCTGTCTTATTTGTTCCCTGAGAATACAAGTATTTTGAAAGCGAGTATCAGCTATAAAGCTGGTGAGTGCATAAGATTTTGTTTAGAGAAAGTATCTTCTTTGTTAAATGAATAAGATTGAATGATCTACAAGAAAATTCTATATTTTCTTAATGTAAGGTGTGACTAAGCCAGTTCTTTCTATAATCACTTATTTTATACCTGTTACATATAATCAAGATTAGGCGGACAGTCGATTGTGTGAGTCCACCGTAAGTCCGCATCCAAACAAGGAAAAGGAAGTAAAATGGAATTCACACATTCTCCAGTCTATCAGGTCTTCATCATGTGTAACCCCGGAGCATAAACTAAGGTATTATAGGTCACATAATAAAGTCATATAAGTTATACCAATTATAACTAAATGATGAGTTAATATATGTGATAACTTAGCTGATACATGTTATGATATAATCAAGGTCGGACGGATAATAGATTGTGGGGTTCTACATTAGTTCCACATCCAAAGAAGGAAAAGGAAGTAAGATAGAAATCTCACCTTCTATTGTCTATCAGGCCTTCGTTATATATAACTCGGGAATGTATAAACTAAGTAACCATAACATTAACCTTTAAGAATCCTTTATAATGTACTAGTTTACCTAGAAAGTGTTACTGTTTACCCCAGAAAATCCTATATTTTCTGATAAAGTTTTTATGTATTTTAATTCCCTAAAACCGTTCTCTTTGAGTATTGATGTACTATGCTCTTGTATAGTTAGTTTTAACTCACCATAAAACTATAGAAAAGACTGTTATCCGTTCGTTATGTTCATCTGTGTTGTAAACTTGATATGAATGTTAAGACCATCCCATGACCACTTGGTATATACATATTATATACTATCAGAAACAGGCGGATAATTGAATGTGTGATTCTATCGTACACCCACATCCAAACAAGGAAAAGGGAAGCAAAACAGAGTTCACACATGCTACTGTCTACCAATCTCTCATCCCATATAACTTTGGTGTATATGCCAAATAGTCATAGAAACTACTCCTTAAGACTGTTTAGAAAGTATATTACTACATAACAATATCGTAAGTTTCCCCCATGCGAGTACTTATAACCATACTTGATCCGACTATAAATCTGACACGACGCTTTGTAAACGCCGAAATTGTTAAATGACATTTGTCACCCGTGGACTTGCAAGTCGCACTGTAGCTAGCAGCAAGGTGTAGGATAGTTACTCCCATATAGATCTATACACAAACTCACGCTCTCTCTCCAGGAGACTCTGGTTCAGTAAGTCTAGATTTCATATGTACTTAATTAAGTATACGAAGACGTGTCTCCAAATTGGGTGTGTTAACGAGTTTTACGAGTAATATAGTGAAAAGCTTTTTGTAAATAAAGTTGTAACTAAACCTTTATACATGTTTAAGACGACTGGTATCATGATCTGACTCCTAAATTATACCTATTATAATTTACTAGTATTTCTTGTTAAGTATGTGATATTCATGAATGCACTCCCTTTGCTCGACATATTACAAAGGGAATATGAAAACTAATTTGACTAACATTTATATTCATATATATATATATATATATATATATATATATATATATATATATATATATATATATATATATATATATACAAGATATATAAGTAAAATTGAAATGGCAGTCTGACAAATAAATTTACCCTAAGCCCATATCCAGACAAGGAAAAGGAAATAAGGCGAATCATCAGTCCTAAGCTCTTTAAATCATATTTATATATATATATATATACATATATATATATATATATATATATATATATATATATATATATATATATATGAATTAAACACAATATAAGTTAAAAGATTTTATTAAACATTTAAAAGTATTTTCCAATATTTAAATGAGTTTATTATCATTTTAAAAGCAATTTCCAACATTTAAAAGAGTTTAACAACATTTCAATAGCAGTTTGATGACTTGGTGTCATTTAAAATATTTAAAGAATATCATTTCTAGTAAACATAATTTCTTGTGTTTAGACTTGTATTCCCCCCCCCCTTAAAACAGTAAAAGTGGTAAAAGGTAGGGGTATGAACTCACCTTATGATTGGTGATCCAATTGATGATTCACGTAAGGATGAGAAGTTCCACTAATGAAGTCCCGATACACAAATGAGTCCTAAATGACATATATTGATACATATATGTATATAATTAGTGTATATTACAACTAATCATGAAGGGAACAACCTAAGGGACTAAGGAACACTTGAATTGAAGTGTAGAATCACATTTCATTGACTAAAGGGAGTTTATGGCCACACACTTGGTGTTTACGGCCAAGACACATGAGTTTACGGCCAAGCAAGGAGTTTACGGCCAAGCAAGGAGTTTACGGCCGTAAAGTCATGGACATTATGCATAAGAGAGTGGTTTAAGGTCCTACTAACATCCATCAAGGGTTCAAGGTCTAAATCTTGGACATGAGAAGAGTGTAAGGTCAAAACATGCAACAACAAGGAGTTTACGGCCATGAAGAGTTTACGGCCATAAACTCTTGATGTTCTTAGTGGAATGCTTGATTCAAGGATGTAAATCAAGGTTTTCTAATAGATATGAAGTATATTGAAAGGATACTTACGATATAGAAGCTAAAAAAGTTGATTTCGAGCCAAAGAACTAGTGTGTGTTCTTGGTGTTCTTGGTGTTCTTGGTGATCTAACCAAAAAGGAATGATTTCATGTATGAAATCATAGAGTGATACTAGATAAAGAAGGATAACAACTCAAAGATGAAAGAATCACTTACGTTTTTTATGATCTAGGATGAAGAACTCGATGATACTTGAGAGAGTTTGAAGGGATTTCGGCCAAGGAAGGAAAGGAATGAAGAAATGAAGGATTTTCATTCTTAAAGGAAGGAGTTTACGGCCCACATAGAGTTTACAGCCGTAAACTCTAAGTTGTGGCCGTAAACTCCTTGTGATGGGGTTTCCGGCTCGAACGATGTACAGTGACTCTAGCAGGTACTTCCTAGCGCTCATTCCTTGAATGTATTAGGCTTAGAACACTCAAACAGACTCTAAACAATGCTAAAAGATAGCAGGAGCGAGTCTGACTTTGATTGAATTGACTTTACAAGGCAAAAAATTTCGGGTTATCACATCATCCCCCTGTTAAAGGGAATTCCGTCCCGAAATTCAGATTCGAAAGTGAATACTCACGAATTATGAAAAGGATAGATACTTCTGTTCCATCTGCATCTCTTATCCTGATCAGTGAGAAGGGTATTGGTTTGGCTTCTAAGTTTATTCGTATGGTAGCACAATCACTCGTAGTCTTGAGCAGTCTCCGTCCTGAAGTTCATAATAGAACTCATACTTGGTTCATCAATCACAACCTCGTGTATACGAGACGTATATAACTAAGATTGAAAAGGCAGTCGAATAAATGATTCTTCTCTAAGCTCACATCCAAACAAGGAAAAGAAGTTAGAGCGGAATCATCAATTCTAAGCCTGTAGAATCTTGATTATGTATCACCCTTGCGTATATATTCCTCAGCGATAGATTAACCGTATGGGTCCTTGGTATTGACTTCGACGTACTGTGCGAGTGGTATTCCGGGGAGGTCTGCTGAAGGTACTTCGGGAAAATTACGAAACATAAGGCACTCTTCGCATGAGTACCTCGGAGTTCTGGAACGAAGGCTTCACTAGAAAGTCGATTACGGAAAAAGAATTTTTGGCACGAAACTGGCACTGTGAGGATCGAATCGACTCAAGTCAAATGACGATGTTGTATTACATGGACTAACCGTGTTAAACTAGTTTAAAAAGGTGTTCCATAAACACGACGGTGCAACTTCTGAAAAAGTTTCAATACTTTAGTTTTATCTATGATACTACTGCTGCGAACAAGGTATACTGCAAAAAGCGAGTACAAGCAGCACGAGAGTCCCTAGAACTGATGGAGTCTCACGGAATGATATGGCCTAAGTTGCACTAGATTTTTAAAAGTTTAAAAGTATAACATTATCACTACGGAACGTACCAGAATTTCAACGTGGTTCCAGAGTAATCTCTCATGCGGCGGTGATCCTTAGAATCCTCCCATCTGCGCCACAGTTCTTTGTTATTGGGAAATCCCTCTTCATGTGCCCCGTCTCACCACACCCATAGCAATCCTGGCTGAATCGGATGCCAGGGACTTGGGAGATAGGTTGTGCCGGTGCTCTACAGAAACGAGCAGTGTGCCCCTTTATATTGCAATTTTTGCAATGCATCTCTCAGCACACTCCGGTGTGATGAAAGTTACACCTGTTACACTTCGGAAGTGTTCCAGCATATCGATTAACTGGTGCTGGAGTGGTAGGAGTTGTAGCAGCATGAATCGTAACCAACTATTGTTTCTTCTTAGCCTCTTGCGTTGATTTCCTTTTCTTATCTCTCCAAGACTTTTGCTTGTAGGCAACCCCTTTTGATGTCTCGGAGACAGAGGTATTCACACCTTGGCTGGCTTCATGGTCAATAAGCCTCTGTGCCAAGCGTTTCACATCATCAAAAGTGATCAGTTCGGAGGATAACACATCTCCTTGCATCGGAGGAGATAACCCCCAGATATATCTTTCTATCTTCTTGCTCTTAGGAGTAACCATCTCGGGGCATAGTGCCGCTAGATCACTAAATCTATTAGTGTAGGTCACTATATCAGACCCAGCCATTGTGAGATTCCAAAGCTCCTCCTCTAGTTTCTGGATCTCGCCTCTTGGGCAGTATTCTTCCCTCATCAGTTCTTTCATGTTCTCCCAACCCATCGTATTTGCCACTATAAGACTCAGTGACTTCACATGGCTATTCCATCATGTGAGGGATCTTCCCGTGAAAGTGCAAGCAGCAAATTTCACTCTGCTTCTTTCTGGGCACTCGTAGATTTCGAAGACTGATTCGGTCTTCTCGAACCATTGCATCAAGGTAAGGACTCCTCCGATCCCATCGAAAGCTTTAGGCTTGCAATTTCTGAATTCCTTATAGGAACATTCTCTCTGATGCACATGATTATGGGTGATAATACCGCTACCCGTCCCACCGGCAGCAGTTGTGTTGATGCGTGCCATGGCTGCGGATACTGCAGCAGTGACTGCTGCTTGTAACATCGCAGCATCGAATTGTGGAGGTGGTGGCGGTGGTGGAGTTGGTGCAGTAGGGATGTTAAAGCGTCTAGGATTTCTTCTGGGAGGCATCTTTTATCTACAATAGATGAAAAGATAATATAGGGATAAGTTTTCGGGTATGAAGTCAAAGCGAGTGTTATCTGTACTAGATTTTCTGAGTGTTTTATGTTTTCAAAGTGGTTCTGCAAACAATTCATAACAGAGGTCGATAGACTTCTGAATTTATGGTTATGGTTATCCCTAGTTGAAATCCTGTGCTCCGGTTTACTGAAATTAGCGAGTTGTATTTATAAAGGCTATTAAGCCTAACACATAGTGTGAGTAGTGTATTCACTAACTCACTAGGTCGTATCGATCTATTAGTTATTAGGGAGATGCGTAAGGTTTTCTGCCACCTCGCATGACTTGCGAGTGATTTCATCTGTTCTCTATTCTACTCTTGATGAAAGTGTTCTGCTGTCCCTTTATCTTCCTATGGTGTCCTTAATAATTCTCCTAGCTCTGTACTCCTCGTCTGATCCCTTCTCGAAGTTCTCTCTGTGAATTCCTCCATGTTCATCCTTGACTCCTATGTTGACTAGCCTAATGAGGTGGTATCTCTAGCTAAGTTGTCGGTGCGAGAAAGGAAATGTCTAAAGAATCTATGAGACTAAATTAAAATATTGCTATAAATAAATTTTTAACTTGTGATCCTTACTGGGTCCTTCTATAATCACCTGGTGTATAGAAATTATATATAACCCGGATCTAATAGACCTTCGAATATGTGATACTACTCTAATACCACATCCAAACAAGGAAAAGGAAATGAAGTGAAACCACACATTCTAAGTCTATGAGATCTTTATTATATATAACCTTTGGAAGTATCCACCCTGCAATTATAGATCTATCAGTAAGGGTGTTTAATTCTCACATAAATTATTAATGATTATTCAAGATACTCCTATAGTATCCTTGTTTTGTGTTTGATTCCTAAGTTTCTTGTTATTGTACACTTTTAGACTTGTTATTGAAAAGAATCCTAAAATACTCCTATAGTATTTTACTTTATGTTTTGTTCCATAGAATTCCTTGGATATAGAATTTGGTAAGTTTTAGGTTTTTCGCAACACCACTATCACTCCCGAACACACGTTCACTGTATCTTAAATAAATATAGTTGATCAGGCTATATTTATCCCATATATGCTTACATAACTGCCCAGGTTTGACTGTTGTGTCCAACAATTAAATACTTTTGTTCTGTTCTGCTTGTCATACTTGTTCTAGTATATATATATATATATATATATATATATATATATATATATATATATATATATATATATATATATATATATATATATATATATATATATATATATATATATATATATGAGCATGTATACTTCTTGATAATATTGATATATTTATAAGTATACTTTTAGACAGAGCTGTTGGAATAATATTCCTTAATGATCGATAGATTCAAGCAGAAAAACAATATAACGTAATAAAGAACACATGAATGGTTTAACTGATGTCGAATGATTAAGCTTTAACACCTTAGAAGAGTTCGCTTAAGAACTTCGATCATAGAGGTGTTTAGGGTTACAAAGCAGTAATGATAATAATGACCATCGTATCTAAGGCATACATGCATGCACTATAAATAGCTTAACCCTAATCAATAATCACGGATGGATAGGCCCATACCGGATATACAAAAACTAAGCCCATGACTCAACACAAAATACCCAACAATCTCCCCCTTTGCGTCAATGGAGCCGAGAGCTCAGTTTTGTTGAGTTATAGAAGACTTCTTGATGGTCTTGAACACCTTCGGTATAATGGCCAGTAGGGTATGAAGAAAAGTAATATACCACCGAAGCATGTCAGTGAAGTTCTTTTTGTCTGACTCATTGTTCTGCTTGCACCTATGGATAATATTGATTATGTGCTCTAAGCAGTCCGTTGAGAACAGATGCTTATCAACAAGAGAGAAAAGAAATCTATTAGCTTCTCCTCTTGTGAACATCACTGTGAGATGTGTAGAATCAATTTGACCCAGCTTCATCTTGTTCACATCTCCAGGCTTTACAGTTGGCTTCACAGTTGGTTTTTTCTTCAAAACATTTGCAATCTCTTGATCCATCTTTGCAACTTCATGGACATAAGAAGCCAACATCCTCTTCAGATGATCTAGGATCGGCTCATACTCCTTCACATTAGTGAGCAAAATGTTGTACAATAAGATCCAATCATGAGGATTTAAGTTAGGAAGATCTGCCAGGGAAATCATAGAAACCGAGTTGTCTGAACCTCGGGTTATCTTGAATTGAACGTTAACAAATTTCCCTACAGGCGAAGGTTTCAGCACCTTGACCGATGTAATCTTCTGTGCACTCTAAGTCAGATACTGCGACTCACCGAACTTGAGATAAAAATCAATAAGTTCACGATCAACTTGAGGGTGAGGTGAGGGAACTTCAACTGTGGAGTCAAAACAGTGAAAAGTAAATGCCTTTCATGTTATAGGCATATCAAACTGTGAGTTCCTCGAATTCTCACAATCAAACGAAGTTACAGGTTCCAGCCAGTACGTGCTTGGAAACTCTATCGCTTCTTTGATCAGCGTTTCCCTAGTCCAAGGAGGGAAATGTGCTTGCTTGCAAACAAGAGCATCAAGCTCTTCTTTCTTCTTTCTCTCCCACTCTTCTTCTTCCTTTGCAACCCGAAGGTTTTCATCTAACTCCTGATCCCTTTTCTTCCGTTTAAGGGCATCAGCAATAGTCTCTTGATCTTCACCACTATCATCATTTTCATCATCAAGACCTTTCTTCTTTTCTTGATTACCAGAACCCGAAGCTACATTACCCTTCGGTTCTGTTTTGAAAATGACCTTCGGTTTAACAGGAGGTTGAACAGGAGGAATTTTTGTACTACCTTCTCCCCCTTGTTGTGGAGTAACAATCGGCTCCGTAACACCCTTCATCTAACTAAGGATTTCAATCGTCGGAAGGAGCTTTGACGTCAAATGATTTCGGATCTTAAGGGTGAGAATTGGGTCATGAGCATTCACAATGGAACCCAAAAGACTTAGAACCTCACTTGCACAACTTTTAAGGACTGCACGCTCGGTTTTCAGAGAGGTAATCTCCTGGTTGGCTTGAGCAAGCTGAACCGACTGGACTTCGATAGTGGTGGTCTTCTTAGCCAATTCATCCATGAGTCTGTTTTCCATGGCTAAGTCAGCATGAAGCTTTTCTATCCGAGAATCAACCGACGACAAAAGAGACTTGTTTTCGGCTAAAATATCAGAACGAACAGTCTCGAATTTGGCTTGATCCCCTTGAAGTGTCTGAGAAAGAGAATCAATTGATGCATTCACCTTAGCAGCATTTGAATCAGCATGACCTTTGAAAGATTCTAAGAAAGCTTGGAATCATGAATAAGGTCTTTGACATTAGATGTAGCTTTCTTGCATAAAGAAGTAGAATCATTCACAGCATCAGTGGATTTGTCAATGGATTCATGGTATTGATGCAAAGTTGTATCCATAAAAGCTTTCATCACAACATCATTATACTTCTTTGATGATTAAAGCAGCGTATCGAGCTTTTCATGAACACTTGTCAGCTGTTGCTTGGTCACAGGAGCTGCATCATCATCATCACTCGGAAGTCTGTAAGGACTATAATAAGTAGAATCGAACTCAAAATTGTCTCCACCAAGAACTAGACCAGACTCACTGGAATGAGTTGGGGAAATAGGCTCAATTGTAACTAGAGGATCGTCTTCAGTATTCGTCCCCACATCAAATGTGTTGACTGTTGCTGGAGGTTCAGTTGTGGATGTGATGATTGGTGTAGTTGTGATAGTTGCTTGTGAAATAATGGGAGGTGGTAATGGAGCAGTTGTGATTTGTGTTGTGCTTACAGGTGGTGGTGGTGGTGGAGTTGTAGAAGCAGGTTGTGTTGTAGGAATTGTTGGAGAAACCGAAACTTGAACAGTAGTCTTCGGTGGAGATGGAGGAGGAGTGGGAACAGAATCATTGAGATTACCCTCTGGAGTTGGAGACCGAGGAGGTGTAGTACCCCTAGGAGAACCTTCATGCTGATCTTTGTCTTCCTCATCAGCCGACTGCTCCTCATCATTATTTGAGCTAGAAGGTGAAGGAGTCTTTCGTCTTCGTGCCATCTTTTTAACTTTCTTTGAAGCCGAAGAGGTAGTTTTTTCAACTTTTCGCTTCTTGGACTTGACAGGCTTAGAAGAGGGTCCCTCGGTTTCCACCTTCTTGGGATCTGCTTTCTTCCCTCGCTTTGTTGGCTTCTTAACAGCATCCAGTGCAGCTTGCATTTCAGGAGTCAATTGTCGTGGACTCTTGGGAGGAAGCATTCGGTACTCAGCTATCGCTTTACTTTCTTGAGAAACACATCGGTACATTGTTTCAGGAATTGAACCAATGTGTGGAAACCTTGTTGGATCAGCAACAATAATCTTCTTGGTGTTAAAGGCTGCTACTGAAGAAAGCATAGCATCCTTCATGATAGGAATCTGAAGAGAGTTAATTGCCCATCAAGTGACAAGGGTCCAAAAATGACCACAAGAAATTTCAGAATGCTTGGTTGAGGAGTTCAAACTCTGCACCAGTTGAGACCAGATCAAGGAACCATAATCCAAGTTGATTCCGTTGTAGATACCGTACAGAATGGTCATGAAACATTTGTTTGATCCATCAGACCCACCTACCCGTTCAGATAACCCCTTGTGAAAAAGAGTGAGTAACCCATTCCATTGAGGAGGTAAACAGGATTTCTTGAATTTCGTCAAAGTGGTAAGCACCTCAGTATAACCCATTTCATAAAACATCGTAAACAACTGGGTCGTGGTGATGAAATCAGGAGAGATGACAGAAGCATCGACAGCAAGCCCTAGCAGGGAGGAGAATCGGGGTTTCGAAATAGATGCCTTGTGATTGAAAATTTGAAAGTAGATCCTCTCCTTGTTCTTGTCGTAAGACGCAATAGAGTATACTTGTGACAGCAGAGACTTGGGAACTGATTCCACCTGCGTAAGAGCGATTACCAGTGGGGAGTACTTGAGACATTCAACAACTTGGAGCATGTATGAATCATACAAGAATAGGGTTAGTTGAATGATCAGGTTCTGATTAGGTTTGATCACAAGCAATGACGATGAAGCAGCTTGATCTTGAAGAGATGATGATTCCGCCATTGTTGATGTAAAGAAGAAGATGAACAGTTGAAGATCGCCTGTTGTATTTGAGAGAGTTTGAAGAAGGTAAGAATGTACAATAGGTGCGAGAAATCCTTTATATACCGTTGCCAGGAGAGAGAAAGAATCTCTTGTGATGATGATATGATCTCTGAAAGGTCGCCTGAAAAAGTGCGATTTGACAGCTTGGTTTCCCCAGATAGGCGTCACCAGGCGTGGGTTTAGGAGCCGTTTCAAATTCACGCGCCCAATATTGTACTTATCCATAACCGCGTTTCCACTTCTTATCCGATCGACTGCCCCGTTCCTTTATTCATTCGCTTTACAGACAGCTACTTTCGCTTCCAAAAATTTGTATATTTGTTAGAGCCGAAAGCACATATTAAAACAACTCATAATCATCACGAACCAGAATTTTGGAAAATCATGAAGATTTTCGTGCAAGAGTGTGCCAAAGAAAAAGAAATAAATCAATATGTGTATGGGATGTGAGTGATGTCAAATATGACATGAAGTAGATGATCCCGGGCACGAATCTCTTCCTTCAAAGTCAAGAGAGACTTAGAAGTGCTTGTATGGTTTCCCATTAGAGTACGATCAAATGTTTGTTAAGAAACATTTAAAGGCATCTTTTAATACATATGCTCTAGTGGGTGGCTTGTCTTCAACTAAACTTTGATACTTAACATAAGACCGAAAGTTGGATGAAGTACTTGTGAGACCGATGTGGTCTGTTGAACAAGTAGGTAGGATGTTTTGTTTAGAACAGGATATGTAAAACAAATCTCAAAAACCAAAAATTAAACTGGATCTTATAGGAAGAAACGCCTTGGTGTTAGACAATTTCATTAAGATCACGCAAAAAAAATGAGACTTCATTAGGTAACAAGTGAGATCTTGAATATTAATATTCACCGTCAATTCATTATTGGTATTGGATTGTGGGTTTCACTCAGTACGTGGTGCACGAAACTAAGATCATCAACACAGATGTTGTGTAACCATAAACCTCAGTGGTTATATCTGAGAGTCTCAGGGGTTACTTTGATGGAACAAAATTTGATGGAGAATGTAGAGGAGGTTGTTAAAGAACCGAAAGTACCCCTGCTATGTAAGAGTGACAAAGCAGAAAACTCTTAACTCATATGAGAAGAGTAAGGTAGCTCATGACTTGAGTGAATTTAGCAGCCTGATTGGGAAGAAACGATAGGTATAGATCGAATCATTAAGGCCTCACTCATAGTCTTAGAGGATTCGGTCTACATGCAGCAACATGCTTCTAGGAACACTTAACTAGTTCAAATTAAAATTGTCGTACCTGCCCTCGCTCCAATTCATGTAGCAACAATGTATTTGGTACCTAGTAAAGAGAATAAACAAAGACAAACAAACCACACACACAACTAAAAAAACAGAAGATAATAAAGAGATAAATAAAAGATAAAATGTTTTTGAAATTTTGAATTTTTCTGAAAAATAATAAAAACAGAAAAATAAACAAGAATAAACGAAATTAATTTTAGAAACTCTAGGAAGAAAGATAAAAGAGAAAATAAAGCAAGTAAAAAGTTTAAAAGAGAGTTTACAATGTATACAGCCGAAATCTAACCTTAAAGAAATGAAGCGAAATTGAGCGAGCGTTCCTTGATGAGCGAGCGTTTGGTTCCCTCAAATTCCACAGCCGAAATTGAGCGAGCGTTTGGTTCATTTCGGTTCCCGAAAATTTTTGAGCCGAAATAAGCAGAGCGTTAGGTACATTTCGGTTCCCGAAAATTCCAGAACCGAAATAGACCGAGCGTTCGCTCTATTTCGCTTGTCTAATTTTTAGAGAGAGGTTTGAAGGTTCGGTACCAACTCTGCTTCCATCATTTCCAAACCTTGTAAAATTTTATTGAAGCTTGCTTCTTGTAAGGCTTTAGTGAAGATGTTAGCTAGTTGATCAGAGGACCGAACGAAATGAACTTCCACGTTTCCATCTTCAACATGGTCCTTGATGAAATGGTATCTTAGTGCAATATGCTTTGTCTTTGAGTGTTGCACTGGATTGTGACATATTCTTATCGCGCTTTTACAGTCACAATATAGAGGTATTTTCTTCCTACTCAGTCCGTAGTCTCTTAGTTGGCTTTGTATCCAGATCACTTGTGAGGTACAGGATGTCGCGGCTATGTACTCAACTTCGGCTGTTGAAAGTGACACACAGGTTTGCTTCTTGGACTGCCAGCTAACAAGTTTACCATCAAGGAATTGGCATCCTTTAGTTGTGCTCTTTCGGTCCAGACCACATCCTCCAAGATCAGCGACAGAAAAGGCTTGAACGAAGAATCCGGATTTTGCTGGATACCAGAGACCGAGAGACGAGGTTCGCTTCAGATAGCGAAAAATATTCTTCACTACCACCATGTGAGGTTCTCTAGGATTTGCTTAAAACCTGGCACAATAACAAACAGAGAACATAATGTCTGGTCTACTAGCTGTTAGATACATGAGAGACCCTATCATTTGACGATAGAGTGTCACGTCGACAACAGGTTTTTCCAAAGATGGTGTTAACTTTGTGCCAAACGCCATGGGAACCTTCACCTTCGAATCTCCCGTCATACCGAACTTCGCCAGTAAGTTCTTCGTGTAGGCCTCCTGGTTAATAAAAATGCCTTCTGGTCCCTGTCTTATATCCAATCCAAGGAAAAAGTTATTGGACCCATTGCGCTCATTTCAAATTTAGTCTCCGTCAACTTCCTGAATTCAGCCGTTAAGCTAGGATTCGTGGAGCCGAAGATGATATCATCGACATAAATCTGAACTATCATTAAATGTCCGCCTTCTTTCTTACGAAAGAAGGTTGGGTCAACCGAACCTTGCTTGAATTTTGACATTTTAAGAAAGCGAGTTAACGTTTCATACCAGGCCCTCGGTGCTTGCTTTAGACCATATACAGCTTTATCCAACACATAGCAGTGATTAGGTTATTTCTCGTTCACGAACCCAGGTGGTTGCTCAATATACACCGTTTCTTCTAGTTCTCCGTTCAAGAAAGCACATTTTACGTCCATTTGGAAAACTTCGAAGTTTTTCTGAGCAGCGTATGCCAGAAAGATTCTTACAGATTCCAACCTTGCTACATGAGTGAAGGTATCCTCATAGTCTATCCCTTCTTCTTGGAAATATCCCTTCACCACCAGTCGAGCCCTATTGCGGATGACGTTGCCCTCTTTATCTAACTTGTTCTTGAAGACCCATTTTAAGCCGACCACAGAAGCATCCTTTGGAGTGGGAATCAGCCTCCAAACTCGATTACGTTCAAACTCATGGAGTTCATCTTGCATTGCTTGTACCCAATCAGCATGATCAAGTGCAGCATTAACCGTCTTCGGTTCGATTTTAGAGACAAATGAATTAAACATGCAGAATTCAACATGAGAGAATAAGGCAGTTTGTTTCGCTTTCAATTGAGAGCGTGTGAGAACCCGCTCAGATGATTCACCAACTATTTGTGTTTTGGGATGATCCTTCGTCCATTTTGTTAGAGGAGGGTAGTTCGGGTCATAAACAGGATCTAACTCTGCATTTACCTCTTCTTAAAATTATGATTGATTGCCTTCGTCATTTGTATTTTCATTATCCCCCTCAAATGGCGAAGCGTATCCCATGTCAGGTTCAGGATTCTCCCCCTCGGTTGGAGTTGAATTATCCCCCTCGGTTGGACCATCATGGGTTGGAGTTGGATTCTCCCCCTCGGTTGGACCATCATGGGTTGGAGTTAGATTCTCCCCCTCGGTTGGACCATCATGGGTTGGAGTTGGATTCTCCCCCTCGAATGACAATTTGATTGTATTGGATACAGATAAACCCTCCCCCTTGAACATTGAGCTGTTGTATGGAGGGTCAGTTGAGGGTTGACCATCAGTTGGTTTAGGAGGATCATTTTCCATATCTTTTGCAGCTTCATCGACGATCTTTTTCAAATTGTCGATTTTGTTGTCTGCTGCTTTCGCCTCCGAGTGTATAGCCTTTTCTGGTTCATCAAATAGCCTTATGTACTCTTCAAACAAGTTGGAAATAGGAACCGAGGCTTTTCCTGATTCTGGAAATATTTCCCCCATGGTACTTTCGCTTGTTTGAAATTTCTTCATGTAGTTGTCATCAAAGGTTACGTAGTAGGTTTCTTCAATACGCTTGGAGTGTTTATTCAAAACCCTGTATGCCTTTGAAGTGAGTGAATAACCAAGAAATATTACCTCATCGGCTTTGACGTCGAACTTGTTTCGGTCCTCTTTGGAGTTGAAAATGAAGCATCTTGAACCGAACACGTGGAAAAACTTAACATTGGGCTTCCGATTGTTCAGAATCTCATATGGAGTAATGGAGAATCGTTTGTTAAGTATCCGTTCTGAGTGTAGCATGCAGTTGCAACAGCATCAGCCCAGAAGTATAGCGGAAGAGAAGCGAAGCTCAGCATGGTTCGGGCTGCCTCACATAAGGAACGGTTTCGTCTTTCAACAATTCCATTATGTTGTGGTGTATAGGGAGCAGAGAAATTGTGAGATATTCCCTTTTCAGTCAGAAAATCTTCAAAGTCTTTATTCTTGAATTCAAGCCCATTGACGCTTCTAATGCTCTTCACCATCTTTCGCAGCTGCAGTTCCACCTGTTTGATAAACACCTTCAACTTGGGAGTCGCGTATGATTTCTGTTTAAGAAATAAAACCCAGGTGAAGCGTGAAAAATCATCTACTATGACAAGAATGAACTTACTACCACCGATGCTTTCAGTAGCGAAGGTCCACATAAGTCAATATGTAGAAGTTCAAGAGCTTCAACAATCTTTGTATTGATACGTGTAAGATGGCTCTTTCTGCTTTGCTTACCCATCTCACACGCTGCACACAGGTGTTCCTTATCAAACTTGAGAAGAGGAAGGCCTCGAACATGATCACCAAGCACCAACTTATTAATATCTTTGAAATTCAGGTGCGATAGCCGTCGGTGCCATAACCAGCTTTCATCAGAGTTTGCCTTTGATAGCAGGCATATTGCTGGTTTTCCTCGAATTGGGTTGAGATTTAAAGGGTACATCTCTCCCTTGCGTTCAGACTTCAACAGAACTCTTTTGGATTGCTTTTCAATAATTTCTAATCCCTCATCATCGAATGAAACTTTCAAACCGGTTCCCACAACCAATTGAGATACACTGATAAGGTTGTGTTGTAATCCATCCACGTAAGCCACTTTTCGAATTGTGAATTCTCCGTTGGTTATCATTCCATATCCTTTGATTGTGCGATAAGAATTGTTTCCATACTTCACACATCCACCATCCTTAAGGGACCGAAACTCCCTCAGCTCTTCCCTCCTTCCTGTCATGTGACGTGAGCAGCCACTGTCTATGTACCATTCGTCATCGAACTGCTCGTCATTTATAACCTGCAAATTCAAGCAGATTTAGGAACCCAAAGTCTCTTGGGTCCTGGTGAGTCTTTTACAGAAAAAAGAATAGCAACAGAAAGATCAACCAAATAAGTTCTTTTTATGAGAGTGCTTTCGTCTTTTCTTTTGATGGTATAAAATTTTATTTTATTTTTGTCTTGTTTAAATTGTATTGTTTCAGATGGTGCTTTGTTAGTTGGTTTTGGAATATTCTTTTGAGTCCTAGGGTTAGCTGACTTTTTCTTATTATTGATCTCAGAGTTCAAATCAAGCTTTCCCTTTCCTTTGATATCCTTCACTGAATAAGGCCTTTGTTGGCAGCAAGAAGGACCGAAACTAGACTTTCGGTTCTTATTCTTGGCGTTGGGACCGAAACTGGATGTTCGGTTCTGAGCTCTGGTGTTGGAACCAAGACTGGATGTTCGGTTCTGAGCTTTGGTGTTGGAACCGAGACTGGATGTTTGGTTCTGAGCTTCGGAGTTGGAACCGAGACTGTATGTTCGGTTATGAGCTTTGTTGTTGGAACCAAAACTGGATGTTCAGTTTTGAGCTTTTGCATAATAGGAGCTTGGACCGAAATTTTCCTTTCGGTTGTTCTCTGGCTTGTCATTTCCATTGACATTTGTCTCTTTCTTGGAAGGAACGTAGTTAGGGTTTTGGGACTGCCAAAACTGTTTTCGCTCATTCAAATTCTTCATGTATCTCTGATTTCTTTGGCGTTTCTGTTCGGCCAACTGCTATTCAGATTTATGAACATTGAAGCTTGATTTCGGCTTCTTCTTTTGAGCTTCGGTTGTCTTGGAAGACACATTGGATGCCTTCTTTGGTTCTTCTGGTATCGCTTTTGTTCCACTCGAGCTTGGTTTATCAAAACTTGAGGGTTTGTTGATGGGTTCAGCAACGTATCTACCCCTTACCCTCCACGAGGTTCGCTCCGATAAGCCGACAGTTTCGTCTGCATTATCAATAGGGGCAGACCAGAAGTAATCATCGCACCCTTCAGCATTGTCTGTGTCGACCAAGATTTTCAATTTTGTTGTTTGTTTTTCGGTGACACCTTTAACAGCATATACTTGATTTGGCACTGTTTGAACTTTCTGATAGACCACTGCTTTCTCTTTGAGTTTCTTTGTTTTGTCGTTTGAAAAACGAGCATATTCAACCGAGTTTTTAGATATGAGGGGTCTTTCATTCTCAGTTTCGCTCTTCAGAAATTCAGAGCAATCAACCACATCATCCACTGAGATATCGCTCATCTCACTTTCCTCATCAAATTCAGACGTGTTTTCTACATTCATTTTATGTTCTGAGCTTAATTTGGCGTTTGACGAGTCAAATGATTGTATGGTTTCGGACTTAATTTTCAACCTATCATTTTCATCCAAGAGATTTTTAAGCATGCATTTGTGTTCCTCAGAGTCAATAAAGGTCTCAATTTTGTCCAGTCCGATTTTGTAAGTGATGGAAGTCTCTTCTGAGGACATTATGGATTCACACTCAGCGATGACCTCATCCTCCTTAAATTCAAGGAAGGCTAAGATCATCTTATGAATCTTTTTCCCTATTTCACAATTTAAGTGCAACTGAGTAATATTCGTATATAAGCGTTTAGCAATCAAGCAAAAAACATTTCGTTGTTTCAAAAACTTTAAATTGTCTCGTTGCAAATAAATAATCTAATCCCTAGCCCTAGTTAACTCCGTCTCATTCAGCTCAATCCACATCCTTCTCTCCTCACTCTTCGAAGACACCCTGCTGAGTTGGTCAGTTAGGTTAGAGTTTGCTAAGCGAGTTTGCATGAGACTACCACTTAAGTCAGAAAATTTAAATTTTATTTCTTTCGTGCAAACTTCTTTGGGTTGGTGACCATCATTGCATATTCTTCGCCAGTAAGGTCACACTCAGACATATCTAAATCCTCCTCTTCTTCTGCTACACTTTTGCCTTTTGAGACAAGGGTCGGCGATCCCACACCCGAAACCACCTTTGCCTCCTTGGTTACCACGCTTTCATGGGATTTAAGAATACCCATCAGTTTCGCTAGCGAGTATGATTTAAACTGTTCATGAGCTTTCACCGTTGAAACCACTGCCATCCATTTTGGTCTTAATCCATTCATGAAGGTCACCTTCTGCTCAATCACTTTTCTTTCAATGCCATGCTTGATCATCTTGCTGAGGAGATGATTGAAGAGATCGAAGGTCTGTATCAGTTTCTCTTCAGGTTTCTGTTCAAAAGCTCCAAATTCTGAGAGCAACAAGGTTTGGATCGAGTATTCTAGATCCTCATCGGTTGAGTACAGTTCTTTTAACCTATCCCAGATTTATTTAGCCGTCGTGCATGAACCGACTAAACGAAAAGTGTCAGATTGCAATGCGAATCTTATCATTCTCATGGCTTTCACGTTACACAGCAGCTTATCCTTTTCATCTTGTGGAATCTTCTCTACGTCCACCAAAAGCTGATTATATTCTTTTTGAGTCTTCACTGTCATGTTCGTTCCATAATGAACAAACGGCCCAATCGTGATAGCTTCCCAGATGAGATAACCATTATCTTCAGATCCAACTACGTAATCTTCAAAGTGATGCGCCCATACTTCATAGTCTTGAGTGTAAAGAATGGGAACCCTTGTAGTGGATCCAATGATGCTGGAGATGTTGATGGGATTGGTTTGAAAATCGTCGTGATACATGATGAGCCTATTCCTTGGATCTGCTAGAATCAGACTTGTAAACTTGAGATTAGCGTTTTATCAAACACTAGAGATACCGTCGACAGGAAGAAGACGGCCTTAATATTTGACAAAAGCGGAAACCCTAAAGAATTCTTCACACAGAAGGAATACGTATGAGTAACACAGTCTCCTGCTCTGATACCAATTGTTGGAATAATATTCCTTAATGATCGATAGATTCAAATAGAAAAACAATAGATAACGTAATAAAGAACACAGGAACAGTTTAACTGATGTCGAATGATTAAGCTTTAACACCTCAGAAGAGCTCGATTAAGAACTTCGACTGTAGAGGTGTGTAGGGTTACAAAGCAGTAATGATAATAATGACCATCATATCTAATGCATACATGCATGCACTATAAATAGCTTAACCCTAATCAATAATCACGGATGGACAGGCCCATACTGGATATAAAAAAACTAAGCCCATGACACAACACAAAATACCCAACAAGAGCACTTCGGCACCATAGTATTTATAGTTGTATATCTTTTATAGGTTGATATACTTAGTTTATTATAAACAATGCTCTGATACCAATTTGTCACACCCCAAAACCGGAACGGCGAAAACGTTCGGGGCGAAGGACGTCATATGTAGTATCACAACAATGGCATAATAGTAATCAAAGCAACAACATTCATTGTATAGATATTAAAGTGTTTACATCAAGTTCAAAATATTACATGCTTATAATAATATGAATGTATCAAAAGATAAGACGAAAGTCTACTGCTCCGTCTTCACGACTCCGGTCTGAATACCTGTCTTATTTGTTCCCTGAGAATACAAGTATTTTGAAAGCGAGTATCAGCTATAAAGCTGGTGAGTGCATAAGATTTTGTTTAGAGAAAGTATCTTCTTTGTTAAATGAATAAGATTGAATGATCTACAAGAAAATTCTATATTTTCTTAATGTAAGGTGTGACTAAGCCAGTTCTTTCTATAATCACTTAGTTTATACCTGTTACAAATAATCAAGATTAGGCGGACAGTCGATTGTGTGAGTCCACCGTAAGTCCACATCCAAACAAGGAAAAGGAAGTAAAATGGAATTCACACATTCTCCAGTCTATCAGGTCTTCATCATGTGTAACCCTGGAGCATAAACTAAGGTATTATAAGTCAAACAATAAAGTCATATAAGTTATACCAATTATAACTAAATGATGAGTTAATATATGTGATAACTTAGCTGATACACGTTATGATATAATCAAGGTCGGACGGATAATAGATTGTGGGGTTCTACATTAGTTCCACATCCAAACAAGGAAAAGGAAGTAAGATAGAAATCTCACCTTCTATTGTCTATCAGGCCTTCGTTATATATAACTCGGGAATGTATAAACTAAGTAACCATAACATTAACCTTTAAGAATCCTTTATAATGTACTAGTTTACCTAGAAAGTGTTACTGTTTACCCCAGAAAATCCTATATTTTCTGATAAAGTTTTTATGTATTTTAATTCCCTAAAACCGTTCTCTTTGAGTATTGATGTACTATGCTCTTGTATAGTTAGTTTTAACTCACCATAAAACTATAGAAAAGACTGTTATCCGTTCGTTATGTTCATCTGTGTTGTAAACTTGATATGAATGTTAAGACCATCCCATGACCACTTGGTATATACATATTATATACTATCAGAAACAGGCGGACAATTGAATGTGTGATTCTATCGTACACCCACATCCAAACAAGGAAAAGGGAAGCAAAACAGAGTTCACACATGCTACTGTCTACCAATCTCTCATCCCATATACCTTTGGTGTACATGCCAAATAGTCATAGAAACTACTCCTTAAGACTGTTTAGAAAGTATATTACTACGTGACAATATCGTAAGTTTCCCCCATGCGAGTACTTATAACCATACTTGATCCGACTATAAATCTGACACGACGCTTTGTAAACGCCGAAATTGTTAAATGACATTTGTCACCCATGTACTTGCAAGTCCCACTGTAGCTAGCAGCAAGGTGTAGGATAGTTACTCCCGTATAGATCTATACACAAACTCACGCTCTCTCTCCAGGAGACTCTGGTTCAGTAAGTCTAGACTTCATATGTACTTAATTAAGTATATGAAGACGTGTCTCCAAATTGTGTGTGTTAATGAGTTTTTACGAGTAATATAGTGAAAACCTTTTTGTAAATAAAGTTGTAACTAAACCTTTATACATGTTTAAGACGACTGGTATCATGATCTGACTCCTAAATTATACATATTATAATTTACTAGTATTTCTTGTTAAGTATGTGATATTCATGAACGCACTCCCTTTGCTCGACATGTTACAAAGGGAAGATGAAAATTGATTTGACTAACTTTTATATTCACATATATATATATATATATATATATATATATATATATATATATATATATATATATATATATACAAGATATATAAGTAAAATTGAAACGGCAGTCGGACAAATAACTTTACCCTAAGCCCACATCCAGACAAGGAAAAGGAAATAAGGTGAATCATCAGTCCTAAGCCCTTTTAGTCTTATTCAAATAAATATATACATATAAATATGATTTAAACACAATATAAGTTAAAAGATTTAATAAAACATTTAAAAGTATTTTCCAATATTTAAAAGAGTTTATTATCATTTTAAAAGCAATTTACAACATTTAAAAGAGTTTAACAACATTTCAATAGCAGTTTGATGACTTGGTGTAATTTAAAATATTTAAAGAATATCATTTATAGTAAACACAATTTCTTGTGTTTAGACTTGTATTCCCCCCCCCCCCCTTAAAACAGTAAAAGTGGTAAAATGTAGGGGTATGAACTCACCTTATGATTGGTGATCTAATTGATGATTCAAGTAAGGATGAGAAGTTCCACGAATGAAGTCCCAATACACAAATAAGTCCTAAATGACATATATTGATACATATATGTATATAATTAGTGTATATTACAACTAATCATGATGGGAACAACCTAAGGGACTAAGGAACACTTGAAATGAAGTGTAGAATCACATGTGATTGACTAAAGGGAGTTTACAGCCACACACTTGGTGTTTACGGCCAAGACACATGAGTTTACTGCCAAGCAAGGAGTTTACGGCCGTAAACTCATGGACATTATGCATAAGAGAGTGGTTTAAGGTCCTACTAACATCCATTAAGGGTTCAAGGTCTAAAGCTTGGACATGAGAAGAGCTTAAGGTCAAAACATGCAACAACAAGGAGTTTATGGCCATGAAGAGTTTACGGCCTTAAACTCTTGATGTTCTTGGTGGAATGCTTGATTCAAGGGTGTAAATCAAGGTTTTCTAATAGATATGAAGTATATTGAAAGGATACTTACGATATGGAAGCTAAAAGAGTTTATTTCGGGCCAAAGAACTAGTGTGTGTTCTTGGTGTTCTTGGTGATCTAACCGAAAAGGAATGATTTCATGGATGAAATCATAGAGTGATACTAGATAAAGAAGGATAACAACTCAAAGATGAAAGAATCACTTACGTTTTTGATGATCTAGGATGAAGAACTCGATGATACTTGAGAGAGTTTGAAGGGATTTCGGCCAAGGAAGGAAAGGAATGAAGAAATGAAGGATTGTCATACTTAAGGGAAGGAGTTTACGGCCCACATAGAGTTTACGTCCGTAAACTCTAAGTTGTGGTCGTGAACTCCTTGTGCTGGGGTTTCCGGCTCGCACGATGTACAGTGACTCTAGCAGGTACTTCTTAGCGCTCATTCCTTGAATGTATTAGGCTTAGAACACTCAAACAGACTCTAAACAGTGCTAAAAGATAGCATGAGCGAGTCTAACTTTGATTGAATTGACTTTACAAGGCAAAAATTTTCGGGTTGTCACATTAGTCCATATTAGTGTGCCGGTTAAACACACACGCTCTATTAATCAATGATAATTTATAAGTTACCCATGGCCACCCTTTATTAGACCAACTCCAAGGCTAGCACTATAAATCACAATATTTTTATGTAAAAAAATCCCACAAAAAGCATTTTCAAATCCAACCACACACTAAAAACATATTTTAATATTAGAATTATGAAAGTAATGTTTTCTTATTATTAAATAAGGGTTAAAAATAAATACATGTAATATTATAATGTATATATGTGTTTAGCGGTGATGAATAGTTCCACACAAGTTTGTTGATTTGCTGTAGCACCACACCAAATTGTGGGCAAGTTTAGAGGTCCATTGAAGCAAATTGGGCCTGCAAAACACAAGTTTGCGGGTCCATTGGAATTGCTCTTAGTCCATATTAGTGTGTTGGTTAAATACACACGCTCCACTAACGACTTTTATAAAGTAGGGATAATGTCATAAAAACCCTCAAGTTTGGTTGAAATGACGGTTTTACCCTTTGACGAAATTTAAGTTCGTTGTTTTTTGGTTGTTCCCTTTATAGGGGTTGAGCCGGTCATTTATCACTTTTGCATACAGTAACATGTCACCTGCCAGGTGTATTCCATGTAACTGTGGCAGAAAAATTAAATACAAAGGAAAATGGGCAGACAAAAATCGAACTTACGGCGCCACTAACAATTAGAGGCGCCTTACCACTAAGCTTAAGGATAACTTACACCTTTAAATGCAGAATGATGATATATGTTGTATAAAATTAAAGAAAAGTAATTATAAATCTAAGAAAACGTATCTACACTTTTAAATACTTGAACTACTCTAAGAAAACGTATCTACACTTTTAAATACTTAGTTTTTTTGAACTACTCTAAGAAAACGTATCTACTCTTTTAAATACTTAGTTTTTTTGAACTACTTTAAGAAAACGTACCTACACTTTTAAATACTTAGTTTTTAAGACATTATCGTTAAATATATAAATATTTTTTAAATACGTTATTATTAAACACTTAAAAACGTATTTTCACAACTCTAAAAAAATTACTTTGTAAGAATATGTTTATAAATAATTTGAATGAATAATAAGAAAAATGTCTTTTAAAAAATAAATAATATAAAAACTGCAAATTATTATTATTATTATTGTTATTATTATTATTATTATTGTTATTATTATTATTATTATTATTATTATTTATGAGTGTATACATATATTTTTGAAAGTATAAATATATTTGTAAAGGTTTAAAATACGTTTTTAAATGTAAAAATATTTTTTAATTGTAAAAATATTTTTTTAAGTGTGTGAATACGTTTTAAAATATATAAATATCATTAAAAATGTATTTCTAGTTTTGAAAATACAAAAGAAAATGTATTTGCATTCAAAATACAAAAGAAAAATAAGTAATTATATTGGTAAAACAAAAAAAAAAAACTAAAAACACAGAGTTACATGTTCAATACATAAATAATATGAAAAATTTTCTATTTATATAATATATAAGTTGTTAGATTAGTATATATAGTAATTTCAAGGTGATTAAAATCAAAATCGTTGTATTAGTATATATAGTAATTTCAAGGTGATTTAGCCTAGTGGAAGTTGGGTGATACAGGTTCGATTCTTGTCCTCTACGTGATTATTTTTTCTTATAAAGGGAGCATCTAACTTGGCATTCCACGTCAGTGCCTAAGGACGTGTTCGGCAAAACTAGCGGGTAGCTTTTGATTTTGAAGTTTTTTGTTGAAAGAGTAGCTTTTGATTTTGGAGCTTTTTATTTAGGCTAAAAGCTAAATGCTCCTGTCGCCGAACGAGACTTTTTCTTTTTAACTAGCGTTTTCTTAAAAGCTAGAAGCTCCCAAAAGCTGCGTGCCGAACACGCCCTAAGTTAGCTATAGATCTCAGTCAGTGTACATGTTGCAAATAGACCCACTCCAATCCCAGGAACCTTTCCTGAGCTACTAAAATCTTGGAAATCGACTAGCCTTACATCTTTCGGGGCTCCATCCCTCTTGACTATATAGGTAGTAGCTTAGCTGCTCCTAGTCAGATAAAAGTTCTCTACTAGCCGAACACGCCCTAAGTTAGTTATAGATCCCAGTCAGTGTACATGTTGCAAGTTTGTGACATAAACGAACCTAAATTTCGTCAAAGGGTAAAAACGTCATTCTCAACCAAACTTGAGGCTTTTTATGACATTATCCCTATAAAGTGCAATGTGCAATTTCATGAACTAGCATCAAATTCACATTTTTACTAAAGTAACTAAGACTAAGAATTTTATAAAACATTTATTTACTTAATATATATCATTATACTTATTAATGAGATTTTATTGTCCTATCAAACCCGTTCGGGTAACGACCCTCCACTAGTCAAGGGAGTGGTGGGTAAGAGTGGATACCCAATGACGGTCATTTTATAGGTCGCTTCCTTAAACTCCCCTTATATACCAACTTCGTGAATGAGGCCTACTAACGGTAAGACTGACTTTTCTTACATACCTCAATTGTTATCACTACAAGAAAAATACACTTTAATGACACGTAAACAATGACACACACTGATTTACGATACGCATTTTTGTTTGTCCTAAAATTAATACCAGCCTTCGAATTTTTGAAGGATAGAGGACATGCATTTGTGCGTGCCCTAAAATTATTGTCTCACAAAAAAATTACAAACACGGAGGGTGCTTATTTTAAATGTGCATCCTCTATGACTGTCACTTTATAATTTCTACTCAAAACGCGTATTCTTTAAAGGGGGAAATGAAATCCTAAAATTTTGAAATACCCCGCTTCAAGATCTCCTTGCATTCTGTAACAACGTAAATTTTCAAAACAATTTTTCATTTTTCAAACAAAATAATTATCATTTAAACATCCTCAAATCTCATGTTTAACATATGTCATCAAACAAAAACACATCCCAAGATCACAACTAAAGTCCTCTGTCGGTGTGTGTACGAATCATGCCGGCGCCTTCCCGCGATCGTCACTAGTACCTGAAACACATATCACATAACACTATAAGCATAAATGCTTAGTGAGTTCCCCAAAATACCACATACAACACATACGCCTCTCCAGGCTACGATACGACCCTCTGGTCGATGTGTCTCAGCGGGACCCTCCAGTCCCGTAGCTCGTTGGACCTTCTGGTCCGGTCTAGCTCGTTGGACCAGTTGGTCAGGTCTAAATCGTTGGACCCTCCGGTCCAGTCTGGTTGAGGACCCTCTGGCCTCGTAAGTTGTAGGACCCTCTGGTCTGGTCTAATATCACATAGCATACATAAATCACAATGCACAATAATCTCAAGCAAGCACATAACACATAAGACCCTCCGGTCTGCACATAGATACCACTCTAGGTAATGTATAGTGAGAAGACTCACCTCAAATGAAGTCGGATAAGCTCACGTGCTCGACGTTCCGACCTAGCCTTCTCCTAACATCATGACAACAGCCCTAATTAATACCCTCTCATGATCTCATATCTATATGATAGGTAGAAGACCATTCTACCCCTCCCTGACCTCAACTAGGAACAGTTTGACCAAAACCCTAAGGTCAACGGAAGTCAACGGTCAAACTTTGACCCGACTCGTCGAGTACACTTGGGCGACTCGGCGAGTCCACACGGGTCCACTGAACCCTTCTAAGCCTCACTTTACACGTCGAGTCATCCCTTCACTCGACGGGTTACTCCTGACACGAGTCGCGGGGCAACCCCGACTCGACTTATTGAGTCCACTTATGAACTCGGCGAGTTGCTTCCATAGCCACACTCAAATGACCTCCTGAGGTCAGATCTGTTTCTCTAACCTAAAGATCTGACCTTCCCAAACACGATAATCACGTAAAGGTTCAGGCTTGACATACATGCAACGCACACAAGGCTTTCCTTGGTGAAATGGCTTCTTAAATGGCAACATAGTCTCATATCCTCCATGAACCAACATAAAGCAGAATGGATAAGGCACTCTGGACCTCTAGAGGTCCAGATCCAGAGTCCAACACTCAAAGGGATGACATACTCCACATTTCAAGCCAATAAAGGGCATAGAAAACCCTAAAATTCAAGGATCTCATACCAAACAGAAAAAGGGATCGATTTACGACCTCAAATTTGCAGATCCAAGCTGGAAACCCACTGAATAGCAATCCCCTTGACCTCTTCTTGCTGGAAACACCTTCTTCTTGGAAAAATCACACTAACAAGGATCAAAAGGCTCTCTCTCTCTCTCACACACACAACTCGTCCAATCTCTCTAGGGTTTCTCTCTCTGGACTGGTAGCCGCAAATGAGGGTTATAAGGTCCTTTAAATAGGGCTCAGGCCCGCATATTTAGGGTTTCTGACCTCAGCGCGGACTCGTCGAGTCATCCTACTGACTCATCGAGTCCATTCATTAATCCAGTCAGCAAATCGCGATCCTACTCGACGAGTCTAGGTGCCGACTCGTCGAGTCCATCTCTCTAACTCAAAACAAATGAATAATATAGAATACCTGGAATCCGGATGTTACAATTCTGCCCCACTAGAATCAGACTTCGCCCTCGAAGTCTCGCTCGGTAAACAACTCAGGATGCTGCTTTCGCATCTCCAACTCTGGCTCCCAAGTCAACTCAGGATGCTGCTTTCGCGATCGGTCTCTCAATATAATTCAGGCTCGCATCCACCTGAATATCCTCCAGCGGCACTACTGCCGACTCGTCGGCTATACACTTCCTCAACTGAGACATGTGGAAGGTATCATAAATCTGGCTTAACTCCGCAAGTAGCTCCAAACGATATGCTACCCTGCCCACCCTCGTAGTCACCCTGAATGGACCAATGTACCAGGGCCCCAACTTGCCCCTCTTCCTGAATCGAATCACTCCTTTCCAAGGAGACACCTTCAGGAGGACAAAGTCTCCCACCTGAAACTCAAGCTCAGATCGTCGTCTATCCGTATAACTCTTCTGGCGACTCTGAACTGTCAACAACCTCTGCCTGACCTGCTGTATCTGCTCAGTTGTCTGAAGCACTATCTCAGTGCTACCCATCACGCGCTGCCCTACTTCTCCCCAGCAAATGGGAGTCCGACATCTCCTCCCATACAACAACTCGAAAGGAGTCATATCGATACTCGAATGGTGGTTGTTATTATAGGAAAACTCAGCCAACGGTAAGTACATGTCCTAACTTCCTCCGAAGTCCAACACACATGTCCGAAGCATGTCCTCGAGCGTCTGAATCGTCCGCTCACTATGTCCGTCTGTCTGTGGGTGGTAATCGGTGCTAAAATGCAATCTCGTACCCAACTCCTCATGGAATTTCTTCCCGAACCTGGAAGTAAAACGTACATCTCGATCTGACACAATCGAGATCGGCACACCATGTCGCGATACCACCTCTCTCACATACATGCTGCTAGCCTCTCTGCGGAAGAGCTCTCACTGATAGCAAGGAAGTGAGCGCTCTTCGTCAGCCGGTCAACGATCACCCAAATTGCGTCAACACCCCTCGCAGTCCTCGGAAATTTGGTGATGAAATTCATAGAAATTTGTTCCCACTTCCACTGGGGAACCTCAAGTGGCTGCAACTTGCCATGCGGACGCTGGTGCTCAGCCTTAACCCTGCGACAGGTCAAGCACCTCTGAACAAACCATGTAATACCCCTCTTATTACAGGGCCACCAATAATCTTTCTTCAGATCCAAATACATCTTAGTGGCCCCGGGATGGATCGAGAACCTCGACCTATGCGCCTCCTCCATCAATATGGTACGTGCCCCGCCCACAAACGGCACCTAAATCCGATTCTGAAAGGTCATAAGCCCTCGGCTATCAGTAACGAACCCAGATATCTGTCCGATCACTCGCTCTCTCTTGCAGTTCTCCGGCCTCACTGCCTCTACCTATGCCTCTCGAATGGCATCCAACACTGGAGTCATCACCGTCCTCCTCATATAAATATTGCGTATCAGGGCACTCTCTGCCCTCCGGCTGAAAGCATCGGCTACCACTTTAGCCTTGCCCGGGTGATACAGGATCTCACAGTCATAATCCTTTACCACATCTAACCATCTCCTCTGGCGCATGTTCAGGTTGGACCGATCCATCAAGTACTTCAAACTCTTGTGGTCCGTGTATATGGTACACTGAACCCCATACAAATAGTGACGCCAGATCTTGAGGGCGAATACTACTGCCCCCAACTCTAGATCGTGGGTGGGATATCTCGTCTCATGAGGCTTCAACTGCCTCGATGCGTATGCTATCACGTGCCCTCTCTGCAACAACACCGCACCCAACCCCGATATCGATGCGTCACAATACACCGCGAAATCCTCCATTCCATCCTGAAGGGCTAACACCGGGGCTTCGCACAATCGCTGGCGAAGCGTCTCAAAGGAGGCCTGCTGCTCGGGACCCCAACTAAAAACCACTCCCTTCCGGGTCAACTTGGTAAGAGGAACAACAATCTTGGAGAAATCCTTGATAAATCTCCTGTAATAGCCGGCCAGCCCTAGAAAGCTCCTGATCTCGGTGGGGGATCTCGGCACCTCCCATCTCATAACCGCCTCGATCTTGGCCGGGTCGACCAATATCCCATTCTGATTGACGAGATTCCCCAAGAACTGGACCTCTCGCAACCAGAAATCGCACTTGGAGAATTTGGTGTAAAGCCTCTCCGATCTCAAAACTCCGAGAATCTCTCTCAAATGCTCCTCATGCTGCTCCCTGGATCTCAAATATACCAATATATCGTCGATGAACACGATCACTGATTGATCTAACATCGGCCTGCACACCCTGTTCATGAGATCCATGAACGTTGTCGGTGCGTTGGTGAGTCCGAAGGGCATCACCACGAACTCGTAATGCCCATAACGAGTCCTGAACGCCGTCTTCTGGATATCCTCATCACGCACCCTCATCTGATGATATCCAGACCTTAAGTCAATCTTGGAGAACCATGATGCTCCGTGCAACTGATCGAACAGATCATCGATTCTCGGTAAGGGGTAACGGTTCTTGACCGTCAACTTGTTCAACTCCCGGTAATCAACGCACATCTGGTGTGAACCATCCTTTTTCTTGACAAAAAAGATCGGCGCTCCCCACGGTGAGCTACTCGGCCGAATAAACCCCTTCCCCAGCAGCTCCTGAAGTTGCGAGGATAACTCCTGTATCTCTGGCGGCGCAAGGCGATAAGGTGCCTTAGCAATAGGTGCCGCTCCCGGAACTAAATCAATACGAAACTCCACCTGCCTCTCAGGGGCACACCCGACAACTCCTCGGGGAAAACGTCCGGAAACTCTCGCACTATCGGTACATCACCAACCAAACTCGGTTTCTCTGCGACCACTCGTGTGTCCATCACATAGGCCACAAACCCACTACAGCCCTGCTGTAGGCTCTGCCTCGCTCTAGCAGCCGAACAAAATGCTGACCCAGCACGGGTACCCTCGCCGTACACCGTAAGCACTACCCCAATAGGGTCTCGAATGGTCACCAGATGCCGCTCGCAATCGATAACCGCTCCAAATCTGCTCAACCAGTCCATGCCCACGATGACACAGACATCCCCCATCGCAATCGGGACCAAATCAATCGGGAACTCAACACCGAAAATCTCGAGTACACATCCTTGAATCACCTCAGTAGCATATACCGCTCGCTCGTCAGCTATGGAAACTCGAAGAGGTTGACTCAATGCCTCTCGACAGATTCTGATATGCTGACTAAATGCTAAGGACACAAAGGATCGACTCGCACCCGAGTCAAATAACACCAAAGCAGGTACAAAACTCACAAGAAAGGTACCAGCCACGACGTCGGGCGCTGCGCGGACCTCCTCCGCTGTCAACTGGAAGGCTCTCCCGCGAGCCTTAGGTGCCTCGGCCTTCGCTGTCCGTATCTCAGTAGCTCGGGCAGCAGGTGCGGATCCTTGTGCCGATCCCTGCAGCAGCTGTGGGTACTTGGCCTTCCGATGGCCGGTCTGGTTGCAATGAAAGCAAACCGAGAACCCCTTGGGGCAATCCCTCGCATAATGACCCTCCTTTCCACACTTGTAACACACCCCAGCTCTGCACACCCCCTCATGACCCTTGCCGCACTTCCCACAAGTGCGGCCCTTTGGGCCCCCAGACCACGAATCAGCGGGCTTTGCCCGCTTGGCTGCCGGCTGAGCATGCGCCGGTCGCCTATCCCTCCTCTGAGACTCGACCTCCTCCCTGGCCTGAGTCTCCAACTCAATCTCCCTCTTCCGGGCATTTTCCTGGAGCTCAACAAATGTCTGGTATGTTGAATTTGCCACGAACTCACGAATATCCCTCCTCAGTATGTTGGTATATCGGCTCATACATGCCTGCTCTGTCGACACGTGCTCAGGGCAGAACATCGCCCTCTCATGAAATATTCGTGTGATCTCCGTCACGGACTCCGTCCCCTGCTTGAGGGACAAGAACTCCTGGGCTAGACGTTCCCTCTCCACAGGGGGACCATACTCATCTCGAAACATCGCAGTGAACCTCTCCCAGGTCACCGAGGTAAGCTCCGCAGTCGTGAAGTCCGCCGTCACAAACTTCCACCAGTCCTTCGCCCCCAAGCGAAGCTGGTTCAGTGCAAACCGAACCCTCAGATGCTCCGGACCCGAGTAGGTGTAGAAGAATTCCTCGATATCAGAAATCCATCTCATCGCAACAATCGGATCCTGCATCCCATCAAACTCTGGTGGCTTCGTGTTGCTGAACTCTCGGAACAGCAACGAGTCACCCATCTGCGGTCTGGCAGCAGCAACAGTTGCAGTCGCCGCATCATCCGCATCCTCAGTAAGAGCGGCGTAATGTTCATCAAAAGTCTCGATTAGTGTGGTCTTGATAGACCTAAACATCTCCGGTATCTCAGCTCGGATGGCCGCAGCCACCTCCTCATGAATCAACCTGCGGATCTCCTCATCACTGACACCGCTGCTCTCAGGGGTGTGGCGTGTCCCAACCATGATGTCTCTCTCTCGAATACAACACAAAAATATCAGAGACCCGCTCGAGTATACTCACACTCGATAACTCAACCCTACTTGCTCTTTAGTACCCTAAATATTCTTACTTGGGTTGCGCACTGATCCGGTGTCTTCCGTAGTACGGGCCCAATACTACCGTCCACACCGCAGCAGCATTCACCCCAAGTCCTCCTCCTAGGATCCCAGATCACAAGTACTCTAATCTCGCTTTACAATGGCTACTCTCTAGTAGACCTCTCATAAGCTCCTCGCTGCTACCTACTTACTCTCAAAGCATCTCCTAGTAGCAGTAATCTCCTAGGCTAAGGCATCACAAATCAGGCCACTTTTATCCTAATATGAATACCTAGCCTACTCTAGCATGTATAACATATCATATCATATCTCATAACACATAATGTAAGGGTATTTTGGGAAATCACCGTTCGGGGGCTGGCTAATCGTACACACTGCTCCGCTCTGCTTGTCTCAAAGTCTTTTACTCTTTTAAAAAAAATTTGTTTTATTGTTGAAAATTTCTTAAATCCCCAGTTTGAGTTCAGATACGCCCGAAGGTGCATCCGAGTCCCTCAAAGCAAGGCTCTGATACCATCTTGTAACAACGTAAATTTTCCAAACAATTTTTTATTTTTCAAACAAAATAATTATCATTTAAACATCCTCAAATCTCACGTTTAACATATGTCATCAAACAAAAACAGATCCCAAGATCACAACTAAAGTCCTATGTCGGTGTGTTTATGGATCATGCCCGTGCCTTCCCGCGATCGTCACTAGTACCTGAAACACATATCACATAACACTGTAAGCATAAATGCTTAGTGAGTTCCCCAAAATACCACATACAAAACATACGCCTCTCCAGGCTACGATACGACCCTCCGGTCGATGTGTCTCAGCGGGACCCTCCAGTCCTGTAGCTCGTTGGACGCTCCGGTCCGGTCTAGCTCGTTGGACCCGCTGGTCAGTTCTAAATCGTTGGACCCTCCGGTTCGGTCTGATTGAGGACCCTCTGGCCTCGTAAGTCGTAGGAACCTCCGGTTTGGTCTAATATCACATAACATACATAAATCACAATGCACAATAATCTCAAGCAAGAACATAACACATAAGACCCTCCGGTCTGCACATAGATACCACTCTAGGTAATGTATAGTGAGAAGACTCACCTCGAATGAAGTCGGATAAGCTCACATGCTCGACGTCCCGACCTAGCCTTCTCCTAACATCATGACAACAGCCCTAATTAATACCCTCTCATGATCTCATCTCTAAATGATGGGTAGAAGACCATTCTACCCCTCCCTGACCTCAACTAGGAACAGTTTGACCAAAACCCTAAGGGCAAAGGAAGTCAACGGTCAAACTTTGACCCGACTCGTCGAGTACACTTGGGCGACTCGGTGAGTCCACGCGGGTCCACTGAACCCTTCTAAGCCTCACTTTACACGTCGAGTCATCCCTTCACTCGACGGGTTACTCTGACACGAATCGCGGGGCAACCCCGACTCGACTCGTCGAGTCCACTTATGAACTCGGCGAGTTGCTTCCATGGCCATACTCAAATGACCTCCTGAGGTCAGATCTGTTTCTCTAAACCTATAGATCTGACCTTCCCAAACACGATAATCACGTAAAGGTTCAGGCTTGACATACATGCAACGCACACAAGGCTTTCCTTGGTGAAATGGCTTCTAAAATGGCAACATAGTCTCATATCCTCCATGAACCAACATAAAGCAGAATGGATAAGGCATTCTGGACCTCTAGAGGTCCAGATCCATAGTCCAACACTCAAAGGGACGACATACTCCACATTTCAAGCCAATAAAGGGCATAGAAAACCCTAAAATTCAAGGATCTCATACCAAACAGAAAAAAGGATCAAGTTACTACCTCAAAGTTGTAGATCCAAGCTGGAAACCCACTGAATAGCAATCCCCTTGACCTCCTCTTGCTGGAAACACCTTCTTCTTGGCAAAATCACACTAACAAGGATCAAAAAGGCTCTCTCTCTCTCACACAACTCGTCCAAGCTCTCTAGGGTTTCTCTCTCTGGACTGGTAGCCGCAAATGAGGGCTATAAGGTCCTTTAAATAGGGCTCAGGGTCGCAGATTTAAGGTTTCTGACCTCAGCGCGGACCCGTCGAGTCATCCTACCGACTCGTCAAGTCCATTCATTAATCCAGTCAGCAACTCACGATCCTACTCGACGAGTCTAGGCGCCGACTCGTCGAGTCCATCTCTCTAACTCAAAACAAATTAATAATATAGAATACCTGGAATCCGGATGTTACAGTTCTGCCCAACTAGAATCAGACTTCGCCCTCGAAGTCTCGCTCGGTAAACAACTCAGGATGCTGCTTCCGCATCTCCAACTCCGGCTCCCAAGTCAACTCGGACCCTCTCCGATGTTGCCACTGGACCTGAACTAGAGGCACCTCCTTGTTCCTCAGAACCTTGATCTTCCGATCCAGGATCGCGATTTGTCTCTCAATAAAATTCCGGCTCGCATCCACCTGAATATCCTCCAACGGCACTACCGCCGACTCGTCGGCTAAACATTCCTCAACTGAGACACGTGGAAGGTATCATAAATCTGGCTCAACTCCGCAGGTAGCTCCAAACGATACGCTACCCTGCCCATCCTCGCAGTCACCCTGAACGGACCAATGTACCGGGGCCCCAGCTTGCCCCTCTTCTTGAATCGAATCATTCCTTTCCAAGGAGACACCTTCAGGAGGACAAAGTCTCCCACCCGAAACTCAAGCTCAGATCGTCGTCTATCCGCATAACTCTTCTGGCGACTCTGAGCTGTCAACAACCTCTGCCTGACCTGCTGTATCTGCTCAGTTGTCTGAAGCACTATCTCAGTGCTACCCATCATGCGCTGCCCTACTTCTCCCCAGCAAATGGGAGTCCGACATCTCCTCCCATACAACAACTCGAAGGGACTCATACCGATACTCGAATGGTGGTTGTTGTTATAGGAAAACTCAGCCAACGGTAAGTACGTGTCCCAACTTCCTCCGAAGTCCAACACACATGCCCGAAGCATGTCCTCGAGCGTCTGAATCGTCCGCTCACTCTGTCCGTCTGTCTATGGGTGGTAAGCGGTGCTAAAATGCAACCTCGTACCCAACTCCTCATGGAATTTCTTACAGAACCTGGAAGTAAAACGCACATCTCGATCTGACACCATCGAGATCGGCACACCATGACGCGATACCACCTCTCTCACATACATCTCTGCTAGCCTCTCTGCGGAAGAGCTCTCACTGATAGCAAGGAAGTGAGCGCTCTTCGTCAGCCGGTCAACGATCACCTAAATTGCGTCAACACCCCTCACAGTCCTCGGCAATTTGGTGATGAAATCCATAGAAATCTGTTCCCACTTCCACTATGGAACCTCAAGTGGCTACAACTTGCCATGCGGACGCTGGTGCTCAGCCTTAAACCTGTGACAGGTCAAGCACCTCTCAACAAACCATGCAATATCCCTCTTCATACAGGGCCACCAATAATCTTTCTTCAGATCCAAATACATCTTAGTGGCCCCGAGATGGATCGAGAACCTCGACCTATGCGCCTCCTCCATCAATATGATACGTGCCCCGCCCAGAAACGACACCCAAATCCAACTCTGAAAGGTCATAAGACCTCGGCTATCGGTAACGAACTCGGATATCTGTCCGATCACTTGCTCTCTCTTGCAGTTCTCCGGCCTCACTACCTCTGCATATACCTCTCGAATGACATCCAACACTGGAGTCATCACCGTCATCCTCATATAAATATCGCGTATCGGGGCACTCTCCGCCCTCCGGCTCAAAGCATCGGCTACCACGTTAGCCTTGCCTGGGTGATACAGGATCTCACAGTCATAATCCTTTACCACATCTAACCATCTCCTCTGGCGCATGTTCAGGTTGGGCTGATCCATCAAGTACTTCAAACTCTTGTGGTCCGTGTATATGGTACACCGAAGCCCATACAAATAGTGACGCCAGATCTTGAGGGCGAATACCACTGCCCCCAACTCTAGATCGTGGTTGGGATATCTCGTCTCATGAGGCTTCAACTGCCTCGATGCGTATGCTATCACGTGCCCTCTCTGCATTAACACCGCACCCAACCCCGGTATCGGTGCGTCACAATACACCACGAAATCCTCCATTCCATCCTGAAGGGCTAACACCGGGGCTTCGCACAATCTCTGGCAAAGCGTCTCAAAGGAGGCCTGCTACTCAGGACCCCAACTAAGAACCACTCCCTTCCGGGTCAACTTGGTAAGAGGAACAACAACCTTGGAGAAATCCTTGATAAATCTCCTGTAATAGCCGGCCAGCCCTAGAAAGCTCCTCATCCCGGTGGGGGATCTCGGCACCTCACATCTCATAACCGCCTCAATCTTGGCCGGGTCGACCAATATCCCATTCTGATTGACGAGATGCCCCAAGAACTGGACCTCTCGCAACCAGAAATCACACTTGGAGAATTTGGCGTAAAGCCTCTCCGATCTCAAAACTCCGAGAATCTCTCTCAAATGCTCCTCATGCCGCTCCCTGGATCTCGAATATACCAATATATCGTCGATGAACACGATCACCGATCGATCCAACATCGGCCTGCATACCCTGTTCATGAGATCCATGAACGTTGTCGGTGCGTTGGTGAGCCCGAAGGGCATCACCACAAACTTGTAATGCCCATAACGAGTCCTAAACGCTGTCTTCTGGATATCCTCATCACGCACCCTCATCTGATGATATCCAGACCTCAAGTCAATATTGGAGAACCAAGACGCTCTGTGCAACTGATCAAACAGATCTTCGATTCTCAGTAAGGGGTAACGGTTCTTGACCGTCAATGCACATTCGGTGTGAACCATCCTTTTTCTTGACAAAAAGGATCGGCGCTCCCCACGGTGAGCTACTCGGCCGAATAAACCCCTTCCCCAGCAGCTCCTGAAGCTGCGAGGATAACTCCTGCATCTCTGGCGGCGCAAGGCGATAAGGTGCCTTGGCAATAGGTGCCGCTCCCGGAACTAAATCAATACGAAACTCCACCTGCCTCTCGGGGGGCACACCCGACAACTCCTCGGGGAAAACGTCCGGAAACTCTCGCACTATCGGTACATCACCAACCAAACTCGGTTTCTCTGCGACCACTCGTGTGTCCATCACATAGGCCACAAACCCACTACAGCCCTGCTATAGGCTCGGCCTCGCTCTAGCAGCCGAACAAAATGTTGACCCAGCACGGGTACCCTCGCCGTACACCGTATGCACTTCCCCACTAGGGTCTCAAATGGTCACCTGCTGCCGCTCGTAGTCGATAACTGCTCCAAATCTGCTCAACCAGCCCATGCCCACGATGACACAGACATCGCCCATCGCAATCGGGACCAAATCAATCGGGAACTCAACACCGAAAATCTCGAGTACACATCCTCGAATCACCTCAATAGCATATACCGCTCGCTCGTCAGCTATGGAAACTCGAAGAGGTCGACTTAACGCCTCTCGACAGATACTGATGTGCTGACTAAATGCTAAGGACACAAAGGATCGACTCGCACCCGAGTCAAATAACACCAAAGCAGGTACAGAACTCACAAGAAAAGTACCAGCCACGACGTCGGGCGCTGCGCGAACCTCCTCCGCTATCAACTGGAAGGCTCTCCCGCGAGCCTTCGGTGCCTCGACCTTCGCTGGCCGTATCTCAGTAGCTCGGGCAGCAGGTGCGGATCCCTGTGTCGATCCCTGCAGCAGCTATGGGCACTCGGCCTTCCGATGGCCGGTCTGGTTGCAATGAAAGCAAACCGAGAACCCCTTGGGGCAATCCCTCGCATAATTCCCCTCCTTTCCACACTTGTAACACACCCCAGCTCTGCACACCCCCTCATGACTCTTCCCGCACTTCCCACAAGTGCGGCCCTTCGGGCCCCCAGACCTTGAATCAGCGGGCTTTGCCCGCTTGGCTGCCGACAGAGCCTGCGTCGGTCGCCTATCCCTCTTCTGAGACTCGGCCTCCTCCCTGGCCTGAGTCTCCAACTCAATCTCCCTCTTCGGGGCATTTGCCTGGAGCTCAGCAAATGTCCGGTATGTTGAGTTCGCCACGAACTCACGAATATCCCTCCTCAGTATGCTGGTATATTGGCTCATACGTGCCTGCTTGGTCGACACGTGCTTAGGGCAGAACATCGCCCTCTCATGAAACATCCGTGTCATCTCCATCCCGGACTCCATCCCATGCATGAGGGACAAGCACTACTGGGCCAGACGTTCCCTCTCCACAGGGGGAACATACTCATCTCGAAACATCGTGATGAACCTCTCCCAGGTCACCGCGGTAAGCTCCGCAGTCGTGAAGTCCGCTGTCACAAACTTCCACCAGTCCTTCGCCCCCAAGCGAAGCTGGTTCAGTGCAAACCGAACCCTCAGATGCTCCGGACACGAGTAGGTGTAGAAGCATCCATCGATATCAGAAATCCATCTCATCGCAGCAATCGGATCCTGCGTCCCATCAAACTCCGGTGGCTTCGTGTTGCTGAACTCTCGGAACAGCAACGAGTCACCCATCTGCGGTCTGGCAGTAGCAACAGCTGCAGTAGCCGCAGCAGCCGCAGCCTCAGTAAGAGCGGCGTAACGCTTATCAAAAGTCTCGATCAGTGTGGTCTTGATAGACCCAAGCATCTCCGGTATCACAGCTCGGATGGCCGCAGCCACCTCCTCATGAATAAACTTGCGGATCACCTCATCACTGACACCGCTGCTCTCAGGGGTGTGGCGTGTCCCAACCATGATGTCTCTCTCGAATACAACACAAAAATATCAGAGACCCGCTCGAGTATACTAACACTTAATAACTCAACCCTACTTGCTCTTTAGTACCCTAAATATTCTTACTTGGGTTGCGCACTGATCCGGTGTCTTCCGTAGTACGGGCCCAATACTACCGTCCACACCGCATCAGCATTCACTCCAAGTCCTCCTCCTAGGATCCCAGATCACAAGTACTCTAATCTCTCATTACAATGGCTACTCTCTAGTAGACCTCTCATAAGCTCCTCGTTGCTACCTACTTACTCTCAAAGCATCTCCTAGTAGCAGTAATCTCCTAGGCTAAGGCATCACAAATCAGGCCACTCTAGTCCTAATATGAATACCTAGCCTACTCTAGCATGCATAACATATCATATCATATCTCATAACACATAATGTAAGGGTATTTTGGGAAATCACCGTTCGGGCGCTGGCTGATCGTACACACTGCTCCGCTCTGATTGTCTCAAAGTCTTTTACTCTTTCAAAAAAAATTGTTTTATTGTTGAAAATTTCTTAAATCCTCAGTTTGAGTTCAAATACGCCTGAAGGTGCATCCGAGTCCCTCAAACCAAGGCTCTGATACCATCTTGTAACAACATAAATTTTCAAAACAATTTTTCATTTTTCAAACAAAATAATTATCATTTAAAAATCCTCAAATCTCATGTTTAACATATGTCATCAAACAAAAACACATCCCAAGATCACAACTAAAGTCCTCTGTCGGTGTGTGTACGGATCATGCCGACGCCTTCCTGCGATCGTCACTAGTACCTGAAACACATATCACATAACACTGTAAGCATAAATGCTTAGTGAGTTCCCCAAAATACCACATACAACACATACGCCTTTCCAGGCTATGATACGACCCTCCGGTCGATGTGTCTCAACGGGACCCTCCAATCCTGTAGCTCGTTGGACCCTCCGGTCCGGTCTAGCTCGTTGGACCCGTTAGTCAGGTCTAAATCGTTGGACCCTCCGGTCCGATCTGGTTGAGGACCCTCTGGCCTCGTAAGTCGTAGGACCCTCCGGTCCGGTCTAATATCACATAGCATACATAAATCACAATGCACAATAATCTCAAGCAAGCACATAACACATAAGACCCTCCGGTCTGCACATAGATACCACTCTAGGTAATGTATAGTGAGAAGACTCACCTCGAATGAAGTCGGATAAGCTCACGTGCTCGACGTCCCGATCTAGCCTTCTCCTAACATCATGACAACAACCCTAATTAATACCCTCTCATGATCTCATCTCTAAATGATGGGTAGAAGACCATTCTACCCCTCCCTGACCTCAACTAGGAACTGTTTGACCAAAACCCTACGGTCAACGGTCAAACTTTGACCCGACTCGTCGAGTACACTTGGGCGACTCGACGAGTCCACGCGGGTCCACTGAACCCTTCTAAGCCTCACTTTACATGTCGAGTCATCCCTTCACTCGACGGGTTACTCCTGACACGAATCGCGGGGCAACCCCGACTCGACTCGTCGAGTCCACTTATGAACTCGGCGAGTTGCTTCCATGGCCACACTCAAATGACCTCATGAGGTCAGATCTGTTTCTCTAACCTATAGATCTGACCTTCCCAAACACGATAATCACGTAAAGATTCAGGCTTGACATACATGCAACGCACACAAGGCTTTCCTTGGTGAAATGGCTTCTAAAATGGCAACATAGTCTCATATCCTCCATGAACCAACATAAAGCAGAATGGATAAGGCACTCTGGACCTCTAGAGGTCCAGATCCAGAGTCCAACACTCAAAGGGACGACATACTCCACATTTCAAGCCAATAAAGGGCATAGAAAACCCTAAAATTCAAGGATCTCAGACCAAACAGAAAAAGGGATCGATTTACTACCTCAAAGTTGCAGATCCAAGCTGGAAACCCACTGAATATCAATCCCCTTGACCTCCTCTTGCTGGAAACACCTTCTTCTTGGCAAAATCACACTAACAAGGATCAAAAAGGCTCTCTCTCTCACACAACTCGTCCAAGCTTTCTAGGGTTTCTCTCTCTGGACTGGTAGCCACAAATGAGGGCTATAAGGTCCTTTAAATAGGGCTCCGGCCTGCAGATTTAGGGTTTCTGACCTAAGCGCGGACTCGTCGACTCATCCTACCGACTCGTCGAGTCCATTCATTAATCCAGTCAGCAAATCGCAATCCTACTCGACGAGTCTAGGCGCCGACTCTTGGAGTCCATCTCTTTAACTCAAAACAAATGAATAATATAGAATACATGGAATCCTGATGTTACATATTCTCTTCTTCCATTCTCTCTGCTATACACCTTCGACAACTCATAACCCTATTCTACATATGCAACATATGCCGACTCTTAAACGAAGATCTCACCTCGCCTCCCCTTGCCGGCAACATCAGGTCCGGCGACCTTAGGCTTACTTCTTCTATTGCTCAAATTTACAAGCCCTATTTCTTATTAAGGTGTGTTTTGGTTGATTTTCTCTTCCCAATGTTTTCGTTCTTTTATCAGAACCCTATCTTGCTAAATCCCTTTCTCCCCGGCTTAATTTTTCTCCATTTGATTTATGATCGAAGGTACAAACTTCTGATTCTTGTTAAATCCCTTTGTCTTCATGACTGCATCTTTAACTCCCCTACTCTATCAAAGCTCTCTATATATAAATTGAAGGCATGGTCCCTAATTGTCAAGAACTTCATCCTAAAGAAGCCTAACTGTTAAGAACTTCATCCCATAGCTCTCCCTATATAAACTAAAGGCATCGTCCCCTCTTCTCTTTCTAGACACCGAAAAATCAAACGTGAGTACTCCTTATATGTTGATGAGGCGTCGGATGAAATATTTGATTTCATGTTTCAAAGCATGTAAAGTTCCGACCGAGGAAGACCACAACAAATATGATTACAAGAGTCCAAAACCATCGTCAATAGATTATCAGAATCGACAAAGAGACAAAGGAGGACTAGAACTCAGAATGACGATGGAGAAGAGTGGCAACAAAGGAGGAGGAGAAAAGTCGTCAACAAGATGACAGTCTTGTGAATCTGAAGAAGATGAATACATCGTGTTTTACTTCAGAGATGCCAACGTTGGAGTCGATTTGATTGAGGAGAGAGACTTAGAGAACTCAATTTCAAGGAAGCAAAACGTCAATCCTATCGATTTTTAGAAGGTTTTTTTTTCAAATCAATTACAATGTTCCCTATTTTGACTTCAAATATGAATACTAAATTCTATAATACTGAATTTGCAGAAACATGAAACAAAGAAAATCAAAGTTGAATAGAAGTTGATTCCATCCACAACCAAGGAGAGATGAATGCCTGGTCAAAGTCAATTCCTATAGAGTAAGTTTCACTGTTATCGGTTCATGCTTCAATTTTTTTCAATGTTTATCAATCATAGACCAAAAACCGACGAAAACCTTCTTGCAATTGAAGAAAATCTAACCAAGGTATGACGAATTTTATTGCACCTGTGTTTGGAAATTTCTATGTTTTTTTACATATCACGATTCCTTGATTAATTTTTTATGTCATTTTTGCTATTTAGGTTTTTTTAATTGTTATTTTTGTTTTGAAATGTTTATTGATGTATGGCAATTAGATGGTAAATTTATTTCAATATGGTTTTTGTTTTGACAGGAATTAACCTTAATCTTTCAGTCATCGCCTCCAATCTAGGGGTGTAAACGAGCCGAGTCGAACCGAATACTACCAAGCTCGAAGCTCGGCTCGACTAAAATACTCGAGCTCGAAACTCGGCTCGAACTCGACTCGAGCCTTGATTTTAAGCTCGAGCTCGAGCTCGTGAAATACTCGACAGTCTCGAGCTCGGCTCGGCTCGACTCGACTAATATTTTAAAAAATCAAAATCACTAAATTGAGTAAGAAATATTAAACATTCAACATGTAAATGTCCAAACTACCAAAAAAACCACTATTAATCACCTAATATCAATATAACATCAACCATATATGTCATAATATATCTTATAAATGAACAATTATAAAGAAATGACATATATGTAAATTACACTAAGCTCGACTAAGCTCGCGAGCCTTACGAGCTAAGTATTAAGGTCGAGTCGATTTCGAGTATTTTCCGAGTCGGTCTCGAGTTTCTCGCGAGTTGCCTTGTCTCACTTACACCCCTACTCCAATCAATACCATTAGGGCATCGTTTGAGGTATATGTTATTGAAATTCATTCAATTGGAATATTTTTATCTTAAATTTGGGTTTATTTGGAAATGCATCTTACTAACTTTTGATTAAAAAAGGTTTTCTACTGGGATAATTTAAACGAATGGGTAAGATATGGATTTTATGTAGGTTATATGGATAATTTAGACGAATAGGTAAGATATGGAGTTTATGTAGATATCACTTATCTTGAAAGTGCATTGGAAAAGGAGCTGGTAAATTAAACTAACTAAATCCCAAATTATGATTTTTTTCATAGTTTGTTTGGATGGAAACCCACCTGCATACCATTGGGACATGGGATATGATACAGGAATGTGAGGTTTGTCTGTTATTGTTATTGATGATTCGGATGTTATTAATGATTCCTGCATTAAAATATCGTCCTTTGTTGGAATGCTAGGTTTTAGAGACTTATAAGTGTAAGAAATTTAGTATGGTGTTTGGCATGCCATGAGTACTGTACACTACAACTTTTGGGAAAATAATGATGTCTGTTATATATATTTACAAACTATTTTATCGAAATGTGAACTGAATTCGAAGTTTTATATGGTAAATTTAATACTTATTTACTTCCACATGTTTCCATTTATTCTTCATTTTTCAATTCCACAAACTTATTTCATCAATACACCTGCAAAGAACTCATAAAATTCAAGATATTCTTGCTTCTAGGAGTTGGTTTGATCATTGTGGTGCAACTCCTGGTTAGGTAATGAAGAATATACATGAGAGGACTGATTCTTCAAAAAATTCTTATACAAGTTCAACTGATTCTCCAGATAATAGATTTATGGTTCTTCTTCTTCTTCCAACTTTTCTAAAGCAGGATCAAGCACCCACAAATCCCCAAAAGCATCATCATTGTGGTCAGGATTCTTGGGATCTAACTTTTTAGTTTTTGACACCCAAAAAAAGGAATCCAACACCAACACTAGAAGCCATGGTTGGACTGCAGCTGTGAAGTGAGTCATGAATGGTGGCTCAATGAGGCGCATTCAAGAACATGTTTTAGGTACAAAACTAAAGTATCTAACTCAATAAGTGATATATGGCTTCTAGGTGTTTGCTACAAAATTTGTCTACAAGACCCTTCTCAAGAACCTGTTCATAGCAGTGGATATGCTGCTTTTTCTCAAGATTTTTCTTCAAGAATCTTGATGACATACCGAAAAGGTTTCTTTTTTACTTTATGGTTATTGAACTTACTACATGATGATATATATAAATATAATAGCTTTTCTTTCATCTAGGTTTTGTTGATGTTATATGATTCAAAGTACACATATGATGTAAATTGGGGTTGTAAGCTTCGAAGCAGTCAGATGCTTGTTGCTCAAGTATTTATTTGTTTTCCTTTCCACTCAACTTTATATATACATGAACTTATTTAGATTAAAATCTTAACTTACTTGGTTTTTCTATATTTCATTGTTAGGCATTGCTAGTACATCAACTAGGAATATCTTGGAGAAAACCTTCACAGCCGGTGTGATATATAAAAATATATATCTAATTATGCATAAAAAGTAAAACCACTGGAATACCATTTATACCCTTACTCTTTTTGCTAATAATGCAAATGCAACCATATGAAGAAAATTACATTTCAATACTACACAATTTTGGCGATTTTGAGGACTCACCTTTCTCCATTCACAATCTCCTTTAATCTGGAGAGGGTTATGCCCTTGCTCCAGGATCATGGGTGGGCCCATACGCAATGAGTCGCATACAAGAGACACTTGCACGTAAAAAAATAGACGGAAATAACCTTCAAGATAAGTCATTTCCAATGGCTATTTATGTTGTTTGCAGTGATGAAGATATGGAATGTGGTGGGGCCCTTGTTCTTAGCATTGAAGATGCTTCAACCCAATGTTCTCAATTTTCAAGAAACCAAGTTGAATTTTCACCTTTGCTTTTGCTAGTTCCTTTGGTTCCTGGTCTTGACAAAGTAAATCCTAGGTATGAAATGTTTCCTAAAATTTTAATTTAGTCTTTTATAATTTTATATTTTTATTATTGTATTTGACTTATTATGTAAACCAAGTATCTACCATTGTTATCAGCCACATTCACATTTCTCCAAAGCCTATTCTACATTAATAAAGGAAGCACACAAGCATTCTTCTTCTTCTATATTTTTTAATCATTTTGGATGTGTGGTAAACTCTAATAATATATATAATGTCTAATCATTTGTTTTAGTTTCTGTTTTTTTTAGTCAACTGTAAATAAGTAATTGGTGTTGAGCAGGAATGACAATATATCTAGCTGAAGATGTCATAAGCAATGCTTCCATTGATCTTGATTCAAACCATGGTCGTGATCATGGTGGTGAAGCACAACCTATGAACAAGAAAACGAAGCACGAAAATGCAATTTCATTTCTTGAAAATCAATCTCATTCCAATTTTTTTCAAGATAGCTGCGCTCGGGGCTCTAGAAACACTTCTAATTGTGGTATGCTTTTGGTTTTCTCCATCAATTACTTTATTGAATATCATTATTATTACTTCATGGCGTGTAGTTCTAAAGGTTGTTGATTGTGTGATTAATATTTTTTTTGTTTCAGCTAATGCTTCAAGCCCTTACTTGCTCATGACACCAAGTTCAACATTTTTACCTGGTGTACCAAGTGGAAAACCAATGACACGAAGGATCTTTTACATGATATGTGAAACAAGAAGGTGCCCCTTAATAGCAATGTAGTATCAGGTTATATATAGATTTAGGGAAAACTGTAACGCCCGCGTTTCCAGGCTAGGCATTATCATTGATGTAATAGTCTAGGTTAACCCTTGTAACTCTTTTTGAAGTACTAATGATGAATTATTTGAGTATTATGTGAATTATGTGTTTATTTTCTTAATTATTATAATTTAATGAATTAAGAATAAAATAAGTGTCAAAAATGAAATGTTAGATAAGCTCGATATCTATGGATAAAGATGTAGTGGTTGAAACAAGGATTCCGGAGATATAAAGAATGCCAAAATCCGAGTTATAACAAAGAAGTTATGACCTGTCGAAGTTTCGCGACAAAACCGGCAACGCTGAATGACGTAAAGTGAAATTTACGTTAGAGCGATATTAAGCCTTAGTGAGCTAAACGAAAGTCATAGAGTTCGTTAAACCGAGAGCGTGCATAAAAAGAATGCCCAAATCTGACTTCGTATGAGGAAGTTATGATTTTCCTAAGTTTCAGCTTTGCAGTATGCAGCCCGAATACTCGATTCGAGATCGAGTGATTGTTGGTTGAAACAATCTAAACTAGAATCGAAGATCTCATTGATAGTAGTGCATTGGTGAAAAGACAGACGAAAACGGACGTCAAATGAAGAAGTTATGAATTTATAACGGAGTTTTCCTGTCCCGGCCTACTAAAAATAAATAATAAAAATCAAAATCAAAATTAGCCGACAGAGTCTAAACGAAAGTTGTAGAGCGTAGTCTCACCTACGTGTGGATATAAAGATCGTCGAAAACGGAGTTCGTATGAAGAAGATATTAATTTTTGAAGTTTATTAAATAATTAAAATTTAAATTTAATTATTAACTCCGGTATTATCCGAAGGGGAGTCACCGGACTTATCCGGGTTACGCCCAGCGTAAGACTGTACGCCCCGCGTACAGCGAAGCGTGACTAGCCTCGCACTCGAGTGCCTCGGATACGTAAGCAGTGACGTTTCCGGAGTACGCCTCGCGTAGAGCATTACGCCCAGCGTAATGCGAGACTTCGGCCCTATATAAAGGGTGCGAGGGCAGCCGATATTTTTGCTCTTTTTCTCTTCTATTTCTCCCGTTTTGCATCGTTTTACGTGCCAGAGTTATCCCGGAGCCCCGATATCATTCCCGAGCCCCAAAGCAAGTCCCGAAGCCCTGAAGATCCCGAGGAGTGCATTTCCCGAGCCGAAGCTCTGCTCGCGAGAAGCCTGGTTTTTGTGAAGATCTTCCAGATCTACCGAAGAATACTACTTCTACAAGCCGTAGTGCTGTCCGATCATCTTCTGATCAAGTGAGTGTGTAGTCACTTTCTCCTAACGCATAATTACGAAGTATTTTATACGAAATACGTGTTATGTGTATATTTTTGTTGGTTATATGTGTGAATGTATATTCACTTTCTTCTAACTCATAGATATGACTTATTCTCTATGAAATACGTGTTATGTGTGTGTGCCTCATCTGTTATGTGGAATATGTATTGATTGAACATGCTATACAGGTTTTAAACTATGCATAAAAATATATATTTTTATCTACTAAAATGTTGGGTAGAACATGGGTAGATAGTTTATGTGTGATAAACAGATGAGAGGCCTCGTTGTTGTTGCTGATCCAGTCATCTAGCGGAGTTTAGATGACGACCACAGACTTTTCTAGACAGTCCAGGGGAACGCTAGCAGGCTCATTACCTGTAGGTGTTAATGAACTTGGGTGTTCATTTGCTGTACTCCATCCCCCTCATGGTTGCCTTTAGGACATCTATTGAAGGAAACCCCTTTGCAGTAATGTCCGTCCCGATGAAAATCCTAGATTAGGTCCCTTGTAATAGCTGTTGTTTTAGGGACATAAAGTGAGGATAACGGGAAAGGGGTAATCGGGTTATTGTTGGTTGGTGAAATTAAGTATAAATATTTATTGCGGGTTGAAAACCCTATATGCTCACCAGGCTCCCAAGCCTGACCCACTCAGTTTATTTGTATTACAGGTAGTGGCGCGAGGGCGTAAGATGGATGAATCATCAAGTTATTTTGTTTATTAGACCAGTGGTTATATGTAACTGTTGTATGGTCTATCTTTCGTTGTTTATGCTTTTGGTCTGTTTATCGGAACATGACATCCCGAATATTATAATGAAAATGCATCTCTTGATGAAATGTTTTGATAAACTTTATTTTATCATATTTTGTTTTGGGAACAAATTCCGCAACTCTTTTAATCAAAGGATTTACTCTGAAAATGTTTAAAAAGCATAAATGAAACCGGTCTTTTCTGTCCGAGATTTTGGGGATGTCACAAAAACCCCTTAATAACAATGTACTATCTGATCACCGTAATATCAATGTGTTACAATTTTTTGGTAACTTGTTTGACATGATATTGGATGAATTTGATTATTTTGGTATATATTTGCTTCCATATTTCTGTATTATGTGTAAAGGAGTATCGTAAAGGCACGTTGTAAAAGCATATCGTAAATGGCTGCTGAATTTTATGACACACAAATACGTGTCATCTTCATTTATGATGGGGGCTTTAATACAATGTGTGTCGTAAGTACGGGTCGTAAGGTTGCGACACACAAATGCATGTCGTCTTCGTTTATGACAGATCCTTCCTTGACATGCAATGTGTTTCGTAAATGTGTGTCGTAAATGCGCATCGTAAGTTTACGACACGCAAAAGCACGTCGTCTTCCTTTAAGACAGGGCCTTCCTTGACACGCATTTGCATGTCATTAAATGGTATTTTTATAGTAGTGTATGTAGTAATAACAATTAATCCTTGTAGATATTGAACTCTTGAGAGCAAGTGCCTCAAATGTGACACCTCTAATGGCTTACAAACACTCTATGCAAAATGGATGAGAAGAGAGAGGAGGGATAGAACTTAGAAGTTTAGATCTTCTAGGGTTAGAAGCAAGTGGCTGAAAATCCCAAGGGTTAGGCCAGTGGTTATATGTAACTGTTGTATGGTCTATCTTTCGTTGTTTATGCTTTTGGTTTTTTTATCGGAACATGACATCCCGAATATTATAATGAAAATGCATCTCTTGATGAAATGCTTTGATAAACTTTATTTTATCATATTTTGTTTTGGGAACAAATTCCGCAACTCTTTTAATCAAAGGATTTACTCTGAAAATGTTTAAAAAGCATAAATGAAACCGATCTTTTCTGGCCGAGATTTTGGGGCTGTCACAGTTGGTATCAGAGCATTAGTTTAAGCGAACTAGGAATTTGTAGGATTTCTAGACTTAAACTTAGAATGCTAAGTGAAAGTGTGAGATGAGTGTCTGTTATATTTTAGACACGAGCACTAGTTTATTTTAGGAAAATTGCCTAAAAATGTTTTTATGTGCTAAATGTTATATGTTGCCATATATGATATATTTGTTCGGATCTATGGTCTGTTGCTGACTGGATCTGGAAACCTTATGTGTGTAGGATTCTAAGCGTACGTCTACGATATTAGAACTAGCATGTAAACGTTTCGGAGTGATATGGAGGATTGTAATATCTATCGTGGATGAGGATCTAATTTCACCTTATTCGGTGTATAGATCAAAAACGGTGAGAACGAGGAGTGGAGTTGGAAATGTTGATGAAAACAGGAATCAAATACCAGTGATTGAGCAAATACCTGTCGTAGCAGCAGCACCTTAGCCAATAACAATGGCTGGTGTACAAATGATGATTTAAACAATGTTGGATCGTCAGATGGAGGAGACTAGGCGGTTGCTTCAATAGAATCGTGAAGAACTGTCAATTCAAGTGGAAGAGCCCGAATTAAATGAAGGGCACTCGGAAGGAGGAAACTTCAGTGGATCTGTTGGTCAAGCCAACCCACCAATAGTTAGGCAAAACAACCAGGAAAGAAGGAATGATGGTATGGGATGCAAGTATAAGGATTTTCTGACTTGCAAACCATCGACCTTCACTGGAAAGGAGGATCCGATTGGAGTTATGGATTGGATCTCAGAAATGGAGCCAGCCTTCCTGACGTGTGGCTGCAGAGGCAAGTTGCAGACCACTTTCGCAGTGCGTCAGTTCAGGGGTGGAGCTGTTCGTTGGTGGAACATTTTAGGGAAGACCCTAAGCCCTAATGTGCCACTGCAACTGACATGGGCAGAGTTCTTGGTGCAGTTCAAGCGCAAGTTCTGTTCGGCCTAAAATCAGTTGGAGTTAGAGAACGAGTTTCTGACATTGACCAAGGGCAGCATGTCAGTTGATGAATACACAAATGCTTTCACAGACAAGATGGAGTTTGCTTTGCGCATCGTTCCAGATGAACTGACAAAGGTTGACCGATACGCAAAAGGACTCCCATGGGAGTACGCGGTGCCAGTGCGTCAGGCACCTACTCTAGAGGCAGTTATCTGGGCTGCCAAGTCTGTTGAGAATATGATCAAAGGGAGAACCGCCGACAAGGTTGAAGTTAGCGAAAAGAGAAAATTTGAAGGAACTTACAGTTCCAATAAGAAAAATAAATTTTCGAAGTCAAATTCGAAGAAGTTTGGAGGAAAGGGAGGCGAAGCGAAATGGTGTGATAAGTGTAAGAAAAAGCACTTTGGGAAATGTAGTGAGGATGTAACCTGCTACAAGTATGGAAAAACTAGGCATTTTGCCAATGAGTGTCCGTCCAGCAAAAGGGTGTGTTTTGGTTGTAATGAAGAGGGGCACGTTTTGAAAGACTGTCCGAAGAAGAAGGAGGCAGCTAAGCCCAACATTCCACCAAAGGCGAAAGCAAGAGCCTTCCAGATGACACTTGAGGCTGCGAAAGATGAAGCTGATGTCGCTTCAGGTACCTTTCTCGTAAACGAATTACCTGCTCAAATTTTGTTTGATTCTGGAGCCAACTACTCCTTTATTTCGCATGAGTTTGGTAGAAAACTAGCTTTGCCTGTTGATAGACTAGATAATGCTTTATTAGTCGAAGTTGCTAGTGGCAAGTTTGTACCTGTTAGCCATCGTATGAAAAACATCTTAATCGACCTGAATGGGAATAAGTTCCACGAGGAATTATTGCCTATCGAACTTAACGGTTTCGACATCGTGTTGGGAATGGATTGGCTTAGCGCCAATGATGCCGAAATATTGTGCAGAAAGAAGATAGTGAAAGTAAACCCGCCAGGGAAAGAGTCATTTATGGTGTATGGGGACAAACGCAGAGTAAATTCTGGAATCATTTCGCTAATGAAAGCCAGAAAGTGTTTGACCAAGGGATGTACATCATATTTAGCGTTCGTGATCGATGCTAAGAAGGAAAAGAAGGTGATGCAGAATATTCCAGTGGTGTGTGATTATCCGGAAGTATTTCCCGAAGATCTTCCTGGATTACCACCTGATAGACAAGTGGAGTTCAGAATAGACTTGTTACCAGGAACCATGCCAATAGCAAAAGCACCGTACCGATTAGCACCGACGGAGATGAAGGAGCTTATGATGCAACTTCAGGAGTTATTGGACAAAGGTTTCATTAGACCTAGTTCATCATCCTGGGGAGCTCCGGTGTTATTCGTAAAGAAGAAAGATGGAAGCATGAGAATGTGCATTGACTACAGAGAGTTGAACAAGGCAACAATAAAGAATAGATATCCGTTGCCGAGGATTGATGACATGTTCAATCAACTTCAAGGTTCGAGCTATTTCTCGAAGATCGATCTTAGGTCAGGATATCATCAGCTGAAAGTAAGAGAGCAAGATATAGAGAAGACTGCTTTCAGAACAAGGTATGGACACTATGAATTCTTGGTTATGTCGTTTGGACTAACCAATGCTCCAGCAGCGTTCATGGATTTAATGAATCGGGTTTGTAATCCGTTCCTTGATAAATCTGTGATAGTGTTCATAGATGACATTCTGATTTACTCGAAAAACCAAGAGGAGCATGGCAGACACTTGCGAGAAGTGTTGGAAGTCTTGAAGAGGGAGAAGTTGTATGCAAAGTTCTCCAAATGTGATTTTTGGATTCGAGAAGTCCAATTCTTGGGTCACGTGGTCAACCAAGAAGGGATAATGGTTGATCCAGCAAAGATTGAGGCTGTAATGAAGTGGGAACAACCAAAAAGTCCCACGGAGATCCGAAGCTTTTTAGGATTAGCCGGATATTACCGAAGGTTTATCCAAGGCTTTTCTTCGATAGCTACTCCATTAACAGCTTTGACCCACAAAGGAGCTACTTATGCTTGGAGTGATAAGCATAAGGAAGCATTCGAGTTGCTAAAGAAGAAGCTATGTGAAGCACCGATTCTTTCTCTACCCGATGGAGTTGAAGACTTTGTTGTTTATAGCGATGCGTCTGGTGTTGGTGGTGTTGGGTTGGGTTGTGTTTTGACCCAAAGAGAAAAGGTGATAGCATATGCGTCTCGCCAACTGAAGGAGAATGAAAAGAACTACCCCACTCATGATTTGGAGTTGGTAGCGGTAGTTTTCGCTCTAAAGATATGGAGGCATTACCTCTATGGCACGAAGTGCAAACTTTTCACTGATCATAAGAGTCTCCAATATCTCTTTAATCATAAGGAATTGAATATGAGGGAGCGACGTTGGCTAGAATTACTCAAGGACTACGACTGTGAGATACCTTACCACCCCCGTAAAGCAAATGTTGTTGCTGATGGTCTTAGTCGGAAAGTCAATCTTGAAAGGAAAAGGCCAAGAGCGTTGAGAATAGAAGTTGTCTCGACAAATGTGGAGGGTATAAAGAAAGCTCAAGAGGAAGCTTCTGAGAAGAATGACCGAAAGGAAGAACGTTTGGGCAAAACGTTGGTGTTCGGTATAAACAGTCGCGGACTGAAGGTGTTCCAAGATCGGATTTGGATACCAAAGACAGGTGGAATCAGAGATCTTCTGATGGAAGAAGCTCACAAAACCATGTACCCGATTCATCCCGGTAGCACTAAAATGTATAGGGACCTGAAACCCTACCACTGGTGGCCGACGATGAAGCTTGATGTTGCAAAGTATGTGGCCGAGTGTGTGACTTGTGCGAGAGTCAAGACACAACATCAGAAACCATATGGGAGATTAGAACCTTTGCCTGTGCCTATGGGTAAATAGGAAGACATTGCTATGGATTTTGTCACTAAACTACCCAGAACAAAGAATGGTCACGACATGATTTGGGTGGTCGTTGATCGATTCACTAAGAGTGCGCATTTCATACCAGCCAAGGAGAAATGGTATATGGATAAGCTTGCGAATTCTTATGTTAAGGAAATTGTGAGGCTTCACGGTGTTCCGTTAACGATTGTGTCAGATCGTGACAGCCGTTTCACCTCACGATTTTCGAAAAGTCTACAAGAGGAATTGGGTACCAAGTTGTGTTTGAGTACAACTTACCATCCACAGACTGATAGTCAGAGCGAACGAACGATACAAACACTTGAAGATATGCTGAGAGCATGTACCCTAGAATTCCTAGGTAATTGGGATGAACATTTACCTTTGGTAGAATTTTCCTACAATAATAGTTTCCACTCGAGCATAAAGATGACACCTTATCAAGCTTTGTATGGACAGAGGTGTCGTACACCGTCTTGTTGGCTTGAGGCTGGAGAAAAGCAGTTTATGGGACCCGAGATCGTCCATCAGACTGCTGAAAAGTTAAAAATAATTAGGGAAAGAATGTTAGCAGCTCAGGATCGTCAAAAGAGCTATGCTGACAAGAAGCGAAGGCCGATGACTTTTGAAGTTGGAGATTCGGTTTTGCTTAAAGTCTCGCCGTGGAAGGGACTTATAAGATTTGGTAAAAGGGGAAAGTTGAGTCCAAGGTTTATTGGACCGTTTAAAGTTCTTCAGAGGGTTGGGAATCAAGCTTACAAGCTCGAATTACCCGAAGAACTGAATGTAATTCATAACACTTTTCATGTGTGTTATTTCAGGAAGTTCACGGGAGAAGTTCCCGATATAATTCCAATTTCTGAATTGAGAATTGATGAAAACAAGAGGTTAATTGAAGAACCACAGGCAATTGTTGACCGAAAGACTAAGAAGCTTCGACGCAAGATGGTCGAATTAGTGCTTGTCCGTTGGAAACATTTGAATGGGCCAAATCTCACCTGGGAAACGGAGAGTGACATGTTGAGTCGCTATCCGCATTTGTTTGTTGATGTGTGATTCCGGGGACGGAATCATCCTAAGGGGAAGAGAATTGTAACGCCCGCGTTTCCAGGCTAGGCATTATCATTGATGTAATAGTCTAGGTTAACCCTTGTAACTCTTTTTGAAGTATTAATCATGAATTATTTGAGTATTATGTGAATTATGTGTTTATTTTCTTAATTATTATAATTTAATGAATTAAGAATAAAATAAGCGTCAAAAATGAAATGTTAGATAAGCTCGATATCTATGGATAAAGATGTAGTGGTTGAAACAAGGATTCCGGAGATATAAAGAATGCCAAAATCCGAGTTATAACAAAGAAGTTATGACCTGTCGAAGTTTCGCGACAGAACCGGCAACGTTGAATGACGTAAAAAGTGAAATTTACGTTAGAGCGATATTTAGCCTTAGTGATCTAAACGAAAGTCGTAGATTTCGTTAAACCGAGAGCGTGCATAAAAAGAATGCCCAAATCTGACTTTGTATGAGGAAGTTATGACTTTCCTAAGTTTCAGCTTAGCAGTATGCAGCCCGAATACTCGATTCGAGATCGAGTGATTGTTGGTTGAAACAATCTAAACGAGAATCGAAGATCTCATTGATAGTAGTGCATTGGTGAAAAGACAGACGAAAACGGACGTCAGATGAAGAAGTTATGAATTTATAACGGAGTTTTCCTGTCCCGGCCTACTAAAAATAAATAATAAAAATAAAATTCAAAATTAGCCAATGGAGTCTAAACGAAAGTTGTAGAGCGTAGTCTCACCTACGCGTGGATATAAAGAATGTCGAAAACGGAGTTCGTATGAAGAAGATATGAATTTTTGAAGTTTATTAAATAATTAAAATTTAAATTTAATTATTAAATCCGGTATTATCCGATGGGGAGTCACCGGACTTATCCGGGTTACGCCCAACGTAAGGCTGTACACCCCGCGTACAGCGAAGCGTGACCAGCCTCGCACTCGAGTGCCTCGGATACGTAAGCAGTGACGTTTCCGGAGTACGCCCCGCGTAGAGCATTACGCCCAGCGTAATGCGAGACTTCGGCCCTATATAAAGGGTGTGAGGGCAGCCGATATTTTTGCTATTTTTCTCTTCTCTTTCTCCCGTTTTGCATCGTTTTACGTGTCAGAGTTATCCCGAAGCCCCGGTATCATTCCCGAGCCCCGAAGCAAGTCCCGAAGCCCTGAAGATCCCGAGGAGTGCATTTCCCGAGCCGAAGCTCTGCTCGCGAGAAGCCTGGTTTTTGTGAAGATCTTCGAGATCTACCGAAGAATACTACTTCTACAAGCCGTAGTGCTGTCCGATCATCTTCTGATCAAGTGAGTGTGTAGTCACTTTCTCTTAACGCATAATTACGAAGTATTTTATACGAAATACGTGTTATGTGTATATTTTTGTTGGTTATATATGTGAATGTATATTCACTTTCTTCTAACTCATAGATATGACTTATTCTCTATGAAATACGTGTTATGTGTGTGTGCCTCATCTGTTATGTGGAATATGTATTGATTGAACATGCTATACAGGTTTTAAACTACGCATAAAAATATATATTTTTATCTACTAAAATGTTGGGTAGAACATGGGTAGATAGTTTATGTGTGATAAACAGATGAGAGGCCTCGTTGTTGTTGCTATCCAGTCATCTAGCGGAGTTTAGATGACGACCACGGACTTTTCTAGACAGTCCAGTGGAACGCTAGCAGTCTCATTACCTGTAGGTGTTAATGAACTTGGGTGTTCATTTGATGTACTTCATCCCCCTCATGGTTGCCTTTAGGACATCTATTGAAGGAAACCCCTTTGCAGTAATGTCCATCCCGATGAAAATCCTAGATTAGGTCCCTTGTAATAGCTGTTGTTTTAGGGACATAAAGTGAGGATAACGGGAAAGGGGTAATCGGGTTATTGTTGGTTGGTGAAATTAAATATAAATATTTATTGCGGGTTGAAAACCCTATATGCTCACCAGGCTCCCAAGCCTGACCCACTCAGTTTATTTGTATTACAGGTAGTGGCGCGAGGGCGTAAGATGGATGAATCATCAAGTTATTTTGTTTATTAGACCAGTGGTTATATGTAACTGTTGTATGGTCTATCTTTCGTTGTTTATGCTTTTGGTCTGTTTATCGGAACATGACATCCCGAATATTATAATGAAAATGCATCTCTTGATGAAATGTTTTGATAAACTTTATTTTATCATATTTTGTTTTGGGAACAAATTCCGCAACTCTTTTAATCAAAGGATTTACTCTGAAAATGTTTAAAAAGCATAATTGAAACCGGTCTTTTCTGGCCGAGATTTTGGGGATGTCACAAAAACCCCTTAATAACAATGTACTATCTGATCACCGTAATATCAATGTGTTACAATTTTTTGGTAACTTGTTTGACATGATATTGGATGAATTTGATTGTTTTGGTATATATTTGCTTCCATATTTATGTATTATGTGTAAAGGAGTATCGTAAAGGCACGTTGTAAAAGCATATCGTAAATGGCTGCTGAATTTTATGACACACAAATACGTGTCATCTTCATTTATGATGGGGGCTTTAATACAATGCGTGTCGTAAGTACGGGTCGTAAGGTTGCGACACACAAATGCATGTCGTCTTCGTTTATGACAGATCCTTCCTTGACACGCAATGTGTTTCGTAAATGTGTGTCGTAAATGCGCATCGTAAGTTTACGACACGCAAAAGCACGTCGTCTTCCTTTAAGACAGTGCCTTCCTTGACACGCATTTGCATGTCATTAAATGGTATTTTTGTAATAGTGTATGTAGTTATAACAATTAATCCTTGTAGATATTGAACTCTTGAGAGAAAGTGCCTCAAATGTGACACCTCTAATGGCTTACAAACACTATATGCAAAATGGATGAGAAGAGAGAGGAGGGATAGAACTTAGAAGTTCAGATCTTCTAGGGTTAGAAGCAAGTGGCTGAAAATCCCAAGGGTTAGGCCAGTGGTTATATGTAACTGTTGTATGGTCTATCTTTCGTTGTTTATGCTTTTGGTTTGTTTATTGGAACATGACATCCCGAATATTATAATGAAAATGCATCTCTTGATGAAATGCTTTGATAAACTTTATTTTATCATATTTTGTTTTGGGAACAAATTCCGCAACTCTTTTAATCAAAGGATTTACTCTGAAAATGTTTAAAAAGCATAAATGAAACCGGTCTTTTCTGGCCGAGATTTTGGGGCTGTCACAGTTGGTATCAGAGCATTAGTTTAAGCGAACTAGGAATTTGTAAGATTTCTAGACTTAAACTTAGAATGCTAAGTGAAAGTGTGAGATGAGTGTCTGTTATATTTTAGACACGAGCACTAGTTTATTTTAGGAAAATTGCCTAAAAATGCTTTTATGTGCTAAATGTTATATGTTGCCATATATGATATTATTTGTTCGGATCTATGGTCTGTTGCCGACCGGATCTGGAAACCTTATGTGTGTAGGATTCTAAGCGTACGTCTACGATATTAGAACTAGCATGTAAACATTTCGAAGTGATATGGAGGATTGTAATATCTATCGTGGATGAGGATCTAATTTCACCTTATTCGGTGTATAGATCAAAAATGGTGAGAACGAGGAGTGGAGTTGGAAATGCTGATGAAAACAGGAATCAAATACCAGTGATTGAGCAAATACCTGTCGTAGCAGCAGCACCTGAGCCGATAACAATGGCTGGTGTACAAATGATGATTCAAACAATGTTGGATCATCAGATGAAGGAGACTAGGCGGTTGATTCAATAGAATCGTGAAGAACTGTCAATTCAAGTGGAAGAGCCCGAATTAAATGAAGGGCACTCGGAAGGAGGAAACTTCAATGGATCTGTTGGTCAAGCCAACCCACCAATAGTTAGGCAAAACAACCAGGAAAGAAGGAATGATGGTATGGGATGCAAGTATAAGGATTTTCTGACTTGCAAACCATCGACCTTCACTGGAAAGGAGGATCCGATTGGAGTTATGGATTGGATCTCAGAAATGGAGCTAGCCTTCATGACGTGTGGCTGCAGAGGCAAGTTGCAGACCACTTTCGCAGTGCGTCAGTTCAGGGGTGGAGCTGTTCGTTGGTGGAACATTTTAGGGAAGACCCTAAGCCCTAATGAGCCACTGCAACTGACATGGGCAGAGTTCTTGGTGCAGTTCAAGCGCAAGTTCTGTTCGGCCTAAAATCTGTTGGAGTTAGAGAACGAGTTTCTGACATTGACCAAGGGCAGCATGTCAGTTGATGAATACACAAATTCTTTCACAGACAAGATGGAGTTTGCTTTGCGCATCGTTCCAGATGAGCTGACAAAGGTTGACCGATACGCAAAAGGACTCCCATGGGAGTACGCGGTGCTAGTGCGTCAGGCACCTACTCTAGAGGCAGCTATCTGGGCTGCCAAGTCTGTTGAGAATATGATCAAAGGGAGAACCGCCAACAAGGTTGAAGTTAGCGAAAAGAGAAAATTTGAAGGAACTTCCAGATCCAATAAGAAAAATAAATTTTCGAAGTCAAATTCGAAGAAGTTTGGAGGAAAGGGAGGCGAAGCGAAATGGTGTGATAAGTGTAAGAAAAAGCACTTTGGGAAATGTAGTGAGGATGTAACCTGCTACAAGTGTGGAAAAACTGGGCATTTTGCCAATGAGTGTCCGTCCAGCAAAAGGGTGTGTTTTGGTTGTAATGAAGAGGGGCACGTTTTGAAAGACTGTCCGAAGAAGAAGGAGGCAGCTAAGCCCAACATTCCACCAAAGCCGAAAGCAAGAGCCTTCCAGATGACACTTGAGGCTGCGAAAGATGAAGCTGATGTCGCTTCAGGTACCTTTCTCGTAAACGAGTTACCTGCTCAAATTTTATTTGATTCTGGAGCCAACTACTCCTTTATTTCGCATGAGTTTGGTAGAAAACTAGCTTTGCCTGTTGATAGACTAGATAATGCTTTATTAGTCGAAGTTGCTAGTGGCAAGTTTGTACCTGTTAGCCATCGTATGAAAAACATCTTAATCGACCTGAATGGGAATAAGTTCCACGAGGAATTATTGCCTATCGAACTTAACGGTTTCGACATCGTGTTGGGAATGGATTGGCTTAGCGCCAATGATGCCGAAATATTGTGCAGAAAGAAGATAGTGAAAGTAAACCCGCCAGGGAAAGAGTCATTTATGGTGTATGGGGACAAACGCAGAGTAAATTCTGGAATCATTTCGCTAATGAAAGCCATAAAGTGTTTGACCAAGGGATGTACATCATATTTAGCATTCGTGATCGATGCTAAGAAGGAAAAGAAGGTGATGCAGAATATTCCAGTGGTGTGTGATTATCCGGAAGTATTTCCCGAAGATCTTCCTGGATTACCACCTGATAGACAAGTGGAGTTCAGAATAGACTTGTTACCAGGAACCACGCCAATAGCAAAAGCACCGTACCGATTAGCACCGACGGAGATGAAGGAGCTTATGATGCAACTTCAGGAGTTATTGGACAAAGGTTTCATTAGACCTAGTTCATCATCCTGGGGAGCTCTGGTGTTATTCGTAAAGAAGAAAGATGGAAGCATGAGAATGTGCATTGACTACAGAGAGTTGAACAAGGCAACAATAAAGAATAGATATCTGTTGCCGAGGATTGATGACATGTTCGATCAACTTCAAGGTTCGAGCTATTTCTCGAAGATCGATCTTAGATCAGGATATCATCAGCTGAAAGTAAGAGAGCAAGATATAGAGAAGACTGCTTTCAGAACAAGGTATGGACACTATGAATTCTTGGTTATGTCGTTTGGACTAACCAATGCTCCAGCAGCGTTCATGGATTTAATGAATCGGGTTTGTAATCCGTTCCTTGATAAATCTGTGATAGTGTTCATAGATGACATTCTGATTTACTCGAAAAACCAAGAGGAGCATGGCAGACACTTGCGAGAAGTGTTGGAAGTCTTGAAGAGGGAGAAGCTGTATGTAAAGTTCTCCAAATGTGATTTTTGGATTCGAGAAGTCCAAATCTTGGGTCACGTGGTCAACCAAGAAGGGATAATGGTTGATCCAGCAAAGATTGAGGCTATAATGAAGTGGGAACAACCAAAAAGTCCCACAGAGATCCGAAGCTTTTTAGGATTAGCCGGATATTACCGAAGGTTTATCCAAGGCTTTTCTTCGATAGCTACTCCATTAACAGCTTTGACCCACAAAGGATCTACTTATGTTTGGAGTGATAAGCATAAGGAAACATTCGAGTTGCTAAAGAAGAAGCTATGTGAAGCACCGATTCTTTCTCTACCCGATGGAGTTGAAGACTTCGTTGTTTGTAGCGATGCGTCTGGTGTTGGTGGTGTTGGGTTGGGTTGTGTTTTGACCCAAAGAGAAAAGTTGATAGCATATGCGTCTCGCCAACTGAAGGAGAATGAAAAGAACTACCCCACTCATGATTTGGAGTTGGCAGCGGTAGTTTTCGCTCTAAAGATATGGAGGCATTACCTCTATCGCATGAAGTGCAAACTTTTCACTGATCATAAGAGTCTCCAATATCTCTTTAATCAGAAGGAATTGAATATGAGGCAGCGATGTTGGCTAGAATTACTCAAGTACGACTGTGAGATACTTTACCACCCCGGTAAAGCAAATGTTGTTGCTGATGCTCTCAGTCGGAAAGTCAATCTTGAAAGGAAAAGGCCAAGAGCGTTGAGAATAGAAGTTGTCTCGACAATTGTGGAGAGTATAAAGAAAGCTCAAGAGGAAGCTTCTGAGAAGAATGACCGAAAGGAAGAACGTTTGGGCAAAACGTTGGTGTTCGGTATATACAGTCGCGGACTGAAGGTGTTCCAAGATCGGATTTGGATACCTAAGACAGGTGGCGTCAGAGATCTTCTGATGGAAGAAGCTCACAAAACCATGTACCCGATTCATCCCGGTAGCACTAAAATGTATAGGGACCTGAAACCCTACCACTGGTGGCCGACGATGAAGCTTGATGTTGCAAAGTATGTGGCCGAGTGTGTGACTTGTGCGAGAGTCAAGACACAACATCAGAAACCATATGGGAGATTAGAACCTTTGCCTGTGCCTATGGGTAAATGGGAAGACATTGCTATGGATTTTGTCACTAAACTACCCAGAACAAAGAATGGTCACGACATGATTTGGGTGGTCGTTGATCGATTCACTAAGAGTGCGCATTTCATACCAGCCAAGGAGAAATGGTCTATGGATAAGCTTGCGAATTCTTATGTTAAGGAAATTGTGAGGCTTCACGGTGTTCCGTTAACGATTGTGTCAGATCGTGACAGCCGTTTCACCTCACGATTTTGGAAAAGTCTACAAGAGGAATTGGGTACCAAGTTGTGTTTAAGTACAACTTACCATCCACAGACTGATAGTCAGAGCGAACGAACGATACAAACACTTGAAGATATGCTGAGAGCATGTACCCTAGAATTCCTAGGTAATTGGGATGAACATTTACCTTTGGTAGAATTTTCCTACAATAATAGTTTCCACTCGAGCATAAAGATGGCACCTTATCAAGCTTTGTACGGACAGAGGTGTCGTACGCCGTCTTGTTGGCTTGAGGCTGGAGAAAAGCAGTTTATGGGACCCGAGATGGTCCATCAGACTGCTGAAAAGTTGAAAATAATTAGGGAAAGAATGTTAGCAGCTCAGGATCGTCAAAAGAGCTATGCTGACAAGAAGCGAAGGCCGATGACTTTTGAAGTTGGAGATTCGGTTTTGCTTAAAGTCTCGTCGTGGAAGGGACTTATAAGATTTGGTAAAAGGGGAAAGTTGAGTCCAAGGTTTATTGGACCGTTTAAAGTTCTTCAGAGAGTTGGGAACCAAGCTTACAAGCTCGAATTACCCGAAGAACTGAATGTAATTCATAACACTTTTCATGTGTGTTATTTCAGGAAGTTCACGGGAGAAGTTCCCGATATAATTCCAATTTCTGAATAGAGAATTGATGAAAACAAGAGATTAATTGAAGAACCAGAGGCAATTGTTGACCGAAAGACTAAGAAGCTTCGACGCAAGATGGTCGAATTAGTGCTTGTCCGTTGGAAACATTCGAATGGGCCAAATCTCACCTGGGAAACGGAGAGTGACATGTTGAGTCGCTATCCGCATTTGTTTGTTGATGTGTGATTCCGGGGACGGAATCATCCTAAGGGGGAGAGAATTGTAACGCCCGCGTTTCCAGGCTAGACATTATCATTGATGTAATAGTCTAGGTTAACCCTTGTAACTCTTTTTGAAGTATTAATGATGAATTATTTGAGTATTATGTGAATTATGTGAATTATGTGTTTATTTTCTTAATTATTATAATTTAATGAATTAAGAATAAAATAATTTCAAAAATTAAATGTTAGATAAGCTCGATATCTATGGATAAAGATGTAGTGGTTGAAACAAGGATTCCGGAGATATAAAGAATGCCAAAATCCGAGTTATAACAAAGAAGTTATGACCTGTCGAAGTTTCGCGACAGAACCGGCAACGTTGAATGACGTCAAAAGTGAAATTTACGTTAGAGCGATATTTAGCCTTAGTGATCTAAACGAAAGTCGTAGATTTCGTTAAACCGAGAGCGTGCATAAAAAGAATGCCCAAATCTGACTTCGTATGAGGAAGTTATGATTTTCCTAAGTTTCAGCTTAGCAGTATGCAGCCCGAATACTCGATTCGAGATCGAATGATTGTTGGTTGAAACAATCTAAATGAGAATCGAAGATCTCATTGATAGTAGTGCATTGGTGAAAAGACAGACGAAAACGGACGTCAGATGAAGAAGTTATGAATTTATAACGGAGTTTTCCTGTCCCGACCTACTAAAAATAAATAATAAAAATAAAATTCAAAATTAGCCGACAGAGTCTAAACGAAAGTTGTAGAGCGTAGTCCCACCTACGCGTGGATATAACTAACGTCGAAAACGGAGTTTGTATGAAGAAGATATGAATTTTTGAAGTTTATTAAATAATTAAAATTTAAATTTAATTATTAAATCCGGTATTATCCGATGGGGAGTCACCGGACTTATCCGGGTTACGCCCAACGTAAGGCTGTACACCCCGCGTACAGCGAAGCGTGACCAGCCTCGCACTCGAGTGCCTCGGATACGTAAGCAGTGACGTTTCCGGAGTACGCCCCGCGTAGAGCATTACGCCCAGCGTAATGCGAGACTTCGGCCCTATATAAAGGGTGCGAGGGCAGCCGATATTTTTGCTATTTTTCTCTTCTCTTTCTCCCGTTTTGCATCGTTTTACGTGCCAGAGTTATCCCGAAGCCCCGGTATCATTCCCTATCCCCGAAGCAAGTCCCGAAGGCCCGAAGATCCCGAGGAGTGCATTTCCCGAGCCGAAGCTCTGCTCGCGAGAAGCCCGGTTTTTGTGAAGATCTTCCAGATCTACCGAAGAATACTACTTCTACAAGCCGTAGTGCTGTCCGATCATCTTCTGATCAAGTGAGTGTGTAGTCACTTTCTCCTAACGCATAATTACGAAGTATTTTATACGAAATACGTGTTATGTGTATATTTTTGTTGGTTATATGTGTGAATATATATTCACTTTCTTCTAACTCATAGATATGACTTATTCTCTATGAAATACGTGTTATGTGTGTGTGCCTCATTTGTTATGTGGAATATGTATTGATTGAACATGTTATACAGGTTTTAAACTATGCATAAAAATATATATTTTTATCTACTAAAATGTTGGGTAGAACATGGGTAGATAGTTTATGTGTGATAAACAGATGAGAGGCCTCGTTGTTGTTGCTGATCCAGTCATCTAGCGGAGTTTAGATGACGACCACGGACTTTTCTAGACAGTCCAGTGGAACGCTAGCATGCTCATTACCTGTAGGTGTTAATGAACTTGGGTGTTCATTTTCTGTACTCCATCCCCCTCATGGTTGCCTTTAGGACATCTATTGAAGGAAACCCCTTTGCAGTAATGTCCATCCCGATGAAAATCCTAGATTAGGTCCCTGTAATAGTTGTTGTTTTAGGGACATAAAGTGAGGATAACGGGAAAGGGGTAATCGGGTTATTGTTGGTTGGTGAAATTAAATATAAATATTTATTGCGGGTTGAAAACCCTATATGCTCACCAGGCTCCCAAGCCTGACCCACTCAGTTTATTTGTATTACAGGTAGTGGTGCGAGGGCATAAGATGGATGAATCATCAAGTTATTTTGTTTATTAGACCAGTGGTTATATGTAACTGTTGTATGGTCTATCTTTCGTTGTTTATGCTTTTGGTCTGTTTATCGGAACATGACATCCCGAATATTATAATGAAAATGCATCTCTTGATGAAATGTTTTGATAAACTTTATTTTATCATATTTTGTTTTGGGAACAAATTCCGCAACTCTTTTAATCAAAGGATTTACTCTGAAAATGTTTAAAAAGCATAAATGAAACCGGTCTTTTCTGGCCGAGATTTTGGGGATGTCACAAAAACCCCTTAATAACAATGTACTATCTGATCACCGTAATATCAATGTGTTACAATTTTTTGGTAACTTGTTTGACATGATATTGGATGAATTTGATTGTTTTGGTATATATTTGCTTCCATATTTATGTATTATGTGTAAAGGAGTATCGTAAAGGCACGTTGTAAAAGCATATCGTAAATGGCTGCTGAATTTTATGACACACAAATACGTGTCATCTTCATTTATGATGGGGGCTTTAATACAATGCGTATCGTAAGTACGGGTCGTAAGGTTGCGACACACAAATGCATGTCGTCTTCGTTTATGACAGATCCTTCCTTGACACGCAATGTTTTTCGCAAATGTGTGTCGTAAATGCGCATCGTAAGTTTACGACACGCAAAAGCACGTCGTCTTCCTTTAAGACAGGGCCTTCCTTGACACGCATTTGCATGTCATTAAATGGTATTTTTGTAGTAGTGTATGTAGTAATAACAATTAATCCTTGTAGATATTGAACTCTTGAGAGCAAGTGCCTCAAATGTGACACCTCTAATGGATATTTGAGAAAGAGGTTATTTGTGATTTATTAATATATTATATGAATAATATATTAATTCAGAAATCATATTTTAATTGGTATTGAACAAAAATTAATTTGGAATTAATTTAGTGATCAAAAGAGACTTATTAAATTAACGGGGACTGATTAGGTAAATCAGTAATACTTATAGTTTGGGCTAATGATCCATGTTGATTAGGGATGGACTAAATCTATGTGAGAGTCCATGAAGATTTAGTCCAAAGGGATTATCATATGGATTATTAGATTAAATGCCCAAGTAAATGGATTAGGGTTTACATGTTGAAACCCTAGGAATTCCACACGAGAAAAGTAACCCCTAGCACCACCAAAATCGGCCCTAAGGAAGTCGACGAGTCCATAAGGAAGTCGACGAGTTTAGCCTACTCGACGAGTCCATTGCCTAACTCGACGAGTTGGATCACCTGTTGGCAGATTTTCGGGGGTTTTTTTTTGCCAGAATTAGATTAGGATTATTGCCATAAATTGTTTTGTATCATAAAATCTGACTTTTCTGATATGGTGGTGATTATCCTAATCCAATTAAAAGATAATTGTCAAATTTTAAGATAATTACTAGATTATATGATAAACTAATTATTTGTATTATTTGATTTGAAATTATCTTGCTATATGAGTTGAATTAGGTCAAATTGGTAAATGATAAAATTATATGATTATTTTATTAGTTTAAGATTTGATCTAAAAGGTTTTGAAAAGTTTCAAAACTTGCCCTCAAGTTTTGGAATTTAAAATTTGATTAAAAAAGTTTTTAATTTTGAAATATTAATTTCTAAACCCTAGAGTTTTAAAAGTTTAAAATTCAACCCTTATACTATTATAATATTAAAAGATTAAAACTTATATATATATATATATATATATATATATATATATATATATATATATATATATATATATATATATATATATATATATAAGACAATCAGTCTTACCGTTAGTAGGCCTCATTTACGAAGCCGATCTATAAGGGGGTATAAGGAAACTGCCTATAAAATGGCGGTTGAATGAGTGTCCACTCTCACCCACCGCTTCCTTGATTGGTGGAGGGTCGTTAGCCGAACGGGTAGGATTGGACAACTTAATCCTCATTAATAAGTATAATGATATTATAAAGTAACTAAATGTTTTTCATGAATTGTCAATCTTAGTTACTTTAGGAAAAATGTGAAAATGGTGCTATTCCATGAAATTGCACTTTGCACCTTGCCAAGTCGTTAGTGGAGCATGTGTGGTTAACCGACACACTAACTTGGACTAGCAAGGGTGGCAAAGGGTAGCTCGATGTTTATCATAGATCAATGGAGCGTGTGTGGTTTACCGGCACATTGATTAGGTGACAAATGACATCGAGAGTACCAAGCACATTTGCATGGTTATTCACACCTTGTTTGTGATCCTCGGTATCCCAGTCACAAACTTGAAGGGCATAATCGAGATTTAAACATGCCATTGAAAAGTTCAATGAATCGCAAAGAATCTGGGAATTTCAATTCATTCGAAACCTAATCTTCATCTTCGTTTTTCATGGTGGAAATTGGTAAATCGTCATTTACCTACCTTCAAATATTTTGCAATTGGATTACGGCATCCCTCTTCCAAATTGTAAAATATTATGTTGGGTCCTAACCTTAATATTTTATTTGGGTGTTATATTAAGGATTCTTATCTAATATAAACTTTGTCTCTTTTCTTTTTCAAATGTCTACTTCCAACAATGCTTCAGGATCTAACCCTTCTGGCTCTTTCTCCCTCATGAACTTATGTGGGAGGGTGATCTTCAATGGCTCCAACTTTAATGATTGGGTTCGTAACATTTGAATGGTTACTCGCTACGAGGATAAGGAATATGTCCTCGATAAAGAGCTAAAGGAGATTAATGAAGAGAATGCTACTCCTGAGGAGATCGTTGAGTATAAGGCTCATGAGAAGGACGTGACAAAGGTGTCATGTATCATGCTTGCCACTATGACTGCTAAGCTCCAAAAGTCGTACAAGGACTTCTGGCCTTTCGAGATGCGCCAAGATCTGAGGGAAATGTTGATGGGTTTTGAGCATTCTAACACTTCCTAAGTGTACGTGCAACCCTAGAAACCTTGGATCTATGTTTGTCTAAAATAAATGCAAAAGTTTGATTTCCAAGGTTCATAATCCTATCTAGCATACATGGGGAACTTTTAACATAAAAGATGGCTAGAATTACATACCTTGTAGTTGATTTGATTCCTTGAAAACCTTGTGAGCCTACCACCCCAAGTGTGATGCCTCAAGTGTCTCACACAACACCAAATGCTTATGGAGTAAACTTGAGAGAAATGTATAACACTCTAAAATCAGCCTTGCCCTCTTGTCTCACTAGTCTAGCCGATTTTGGTTGTTATAAGTATGCTTATATAGTATGTTGCATTAGGGTTACACCATGTAAACCCTAATGTAACATGGCTCTTCATTTCCATGACCCATGGGTTTAAACTCCATGGAGCATCCTATGGGTGTTAGCCCAACTTGAAAATCCATGGAGCCTTTAGCCCACTATACAAGTTATGGATGATTCACATAATCAACCCATATTTTTAATTAGTCATCTTTTGATCACTTAATTAATTCTAAATTAATTCTTGATTAATACTAATTAAATAATATTATTAATATATTACAACTTATAATATATTAATAAACCATAAGTGTTATTTCTCTCATTTTAGTTTATCCAAATGCATGATGCCATGCAACCCAAATGGACCCTGCTAAACCGGGTCAAGTACATACCAGAAATAGTTATGGACTTAGACACCTTATCCAACAGTCTCCCACTTGGATAAGTCTAATAACTATAACTGCAAGTATGACTTCAGGAACCGATCAGCAATCGTAGCTCTTTCAATGTCTCTCGGAACTGAGAAGATGATGATACGTCATTTAAGATAAGTGATCATATAATCCTCTGTTCTGGACATCAGCTGGACAAATACATGGAACAATGTATTACTTATTGTCCAGCAGTTTGTTTCCCGATTTCCGATTTGTTTGACAAAGAACTTAATCGAATACATCAATTTAGTTCTGACCAGGCCCGGTACATAGGTCAAAACAACATCATCGAGGGGCCCATATATCGCTTCTAATCCAAGAAGGAATAGATAAACTTCGACTCATATGCTTGTTCTACTACTTGTTGAATCATACACAAGAGCACGTTTCATAACATTGAGTTACCAATGCGTTTTCTTACAATCAATGCATAACCAACTCATAGGCAACAAATCATATCTCTAGGTTTGAAGACTTATATGATATTACCGTCTCACGATCACTCAAGATAAATTCCATGAAGTGATACCAGTGAGTGTGGGTTGATTCCAATACATAAAACTTATGAGTACTCATGAAGTGTTGTAGCAACACTTTGCCATGTCACACTACTTTGACATCTACAATCTAACCTCATGACAGTCTTGATTCATATCTACTTCTGACATATGACCGACTGTGGAAAACTTGAATAATATGTAAAACCATAACATAAATATTCTGGAAGTCAAAACATGTAAAAAGAAATAATAGTAAACGATTGACAAAAGATAGCAACACTTTACTTATAAATAAACACAACTTTTATTCATTATCAAATGTCAATTACACTTTACAAATTTCAAAGTTATTTAACTAGTAAAACTAATATCATCCTTCAGCCCTACGCTCCGAGCATGCTGGAGATGCTTAACCCGACTCAATCCCTTCATGAGGGGATCTGTTGGGTTCTCATCTGATGATACCCTCTTTGCCACGAGGAGTCCTTCTTCTATGCGATGTCTGATGAAATGATATTTTCTGTCGATGTGTCTGGATCTCCCGTGATCCCTTGGTTCCTTGGCTAAGGCAACTGCACTTTCACTATCACAGAATATTTCCATAGGCTCCTTTATAGCTAGTACTAATCCAAGGTCTCCAATGAAGTTCTTCAGCCATATCGCCTCCTTTGCTGACTCGCTTGCTTCTATATACTCTGATTTGCAAGTTGAATCAGCCAGTGTATCCTGCTTGGAACTCTTCCATGTAATTGGTCCTCCATTTAAGGTAAAGACCCAACCTGACTGAGAGCGGAAATTATCCCTATCAGTCTGGAAGCTAGCATCACTATACCCTACAACTCTCAAGTTATCACTCCCACCGAGGGTAAGGACGCAGTCCTTAGTCCTCCACAGGTACTTGAGGATATTCTTCACCGCAGTCCAGTGAGCCTTGCCAGGGTTCCCCTGATATCTGCTAACCATGCTCAAGGCAAAAGCTACATCAGGACGAGTACAATTCATTGCATACATGATCGAGCCTACAGTGGAAGCATAAGGTACTCGACTCATTTCGGCTATCTCTGCCTTAGTACGCGAACTTTGAGTTTTGCTCAATCTGGCATTACACTGAATCGGTAATTCTCCTTTCTTGGAGTCCTGCATGCTAAACCTCTTCAGCACCTTATCCAAGTAGGTACTCTGACTAAGTCCAATTAGTCTTTTACTTCGGTCTCTCAAGATCCTTATCCCTAGAATATAGGCAGCTTCACCAAGGTCCTTCATAGATAAACACTTCCCAAGCCAGGACTTGACTTCCTGCAAAAATGGGATGTCATTTCCTATGACTAGTATGTCATCCACATACAGTACCAAAAAGCTAACTATACTCCCACTAGCCTTGACATATACACAAGATTCATCTTCACTCCTCGAAAAGCCAAACTCTTTAACTTTCTCATCGAAGCAGAGATTCCATCTGCGAGGTGCTTGTTTCAATCCATAGATGGATTTCTCAAGCTTACACACTCTATTAGGGTACTCTGTACTGACAAAACCTTCTGGCTGACACATGTAAACATCTTCAGCCAGCTTTCCATTAAGAAAAGCGGTTTTGACATCCATTTTCCATATTTCATAATCATGAAATGCAGCAATGGATAACATAACCCTAATAGACTTAATCTTGGCTACTGGAGAAAAGGTCTCATCATAATCAACTCCCAGAGTTTGTGAAAAGCCCTTTGCAACCAGTCGCTCCTTATAAGTGTGTACATTACCATCCACGTCGGTCTTCTTCTTGAAGATCCATTTGCACCCAACTGTCTTACGACCTGATACATTGTCAACCAAGTTCCAAACTTGATTGTCATACATGGACTGTATCTCGCTGTCCATTGCCTCCTTCCATTTAGCAAACTCGGGGCCTGCCATAGCTTCCGCGAAACTGTTAGGTTCATCCAGACTTACTAGTGTCTTATCACTAATAAGTGTATCAACTTCCGCAGTAATATGGAATCCATAATAACGCTCAGGTGCATTCCTAACTCTCGTGGAACGCCTCAGAGGTACAGACTCATCAATTGGCTCAACAGGAGTTTCCTCCTCAGGTTGAGTGCTAGGGTTTGAAGTTCCTTCACCGCTTGACTCTTGAATTTCTTCAAGGTCAATTTGCCTCCCACTGTAGGGACTAGATTAAGGATATGGGTGGCAGTCTCTAAGGCATACCCCCAAAATGAGATTGGTAGCGAAGCTTGACTCATCATGGAACGAACCATATCGAACAAGGTTCGATTACGCCTCTCAGCCACACCATTCAACTGTGGTGTCCTGGGAGGTGTCAATTATGAGATAATCCCACATTCCTTAAGATAGTCGAGGAACTCTGAACTAAGATACTCACCACGTCGATCGGATCGAAGCATCTTAATGTTCCTGCCCAATTGATTCTCGACTTCCTATTTAAACTCTTTAAACCTTTCAAAAGTCTCTGACTTATGCTTGATTAAGTAGACATATCCATATCTACTATAATCATCAGTAAAAGTCAAATAATAACGATTAGCATCCCTTGTGGCAGTTTTGAAGGGTCCACACACATCCGTGTGTACGAGATCCAACAAACCTTCACCCCTATCACAAGAACCAGTGAAGGGTGACTTTGTCATTTTTCCAAGTAAGCATGATTCACAACTATCATCTGACTTTAGGTCAAATGACTCCAAGACTCCATCCTTTTGGAGTTGGCCTATGCGTTTCTTGCTCACATGTCCAAGACAACAATGTCATAATGATGCTTTATCCAAGTTATTATTATCAACAGAATCAATACACAACACATTATTTCCTATGTTATCTACAACAGACACAGGTTCATACACACCATCACAAGGTAATGCTTTAAAACAAAGAACATTATTAAAGGAAGCATTTATTGCACCAATTTCATTATCAAAAGAAAAGGTAAAAACTTGTTTGTACAAAGCATGAAAGAAAATAATATTTCTTTCCATTTCTGGCGAATAACAACATTTATTCAAATCTAAAGTAAACACACTACTTAACAATAAAGAATAAACTTCAATCTTGGTGACAGCTGAAGCTTTCCTATTTCCCATGATCAAGTTTATCTTTCCATGCTCCACATTCTCACTTCTTCTTAGTCCCTGCAAATCAGAAAAAATATGAATACCACAATCGGTATCAAGGACCCAAGAGTTAGAATAGGGTGAGTTATTAGATAAAATAGTGTAAATATCTGCATGGTTGGGTTTATTTTTCCTATCCTTCACATCTTGCTGGTACTTTGGGCAGTTCCGCTTCCGGTGCGACTTTTCATGGCAATAGAAGCATTCAGCCTCTTTTGGGTCAGAAGAAGGAGTGACGAAACCTTTCTTGGTTCCACTTGAAGAGGAGCCTTCAAGGGTCTTTGTTGGATAAGGTGTCTAAGTCCATAACTTATTTGGTATATACTTGACCCGACCCGGCATGGTCCATTTGGGTTGCACTTCACCCAAACTAGTTATGGATAATTTTATGAGAGTTGTATACTTACGATTTATTAATATATTATAAGTTATAATATATTAATATAAAGTCATGTTACTTAATTAGTTTTAATCTTGAATTAATTATGAATTAATTTAGTGATTAAAAGGAAGACTAGTTAAATCATGGGCTATTATATTTATATGGTGTGGGCTAACACTCATTTGGAATGGGCTAAGCTTATATGGAAGTCCATGGATGATCCATGGAGCTTTTACCCATGGATCCTTGGAAGAGGAAAAGACATGGGTTATTAGGGTTTCACCCTAACCATGTACACTATATAAACAAGCTTATGTTGCATGAAAAAGACACTAATGTGTGTGTAAGTGTGGTGGCCAAAATCAAGAGTTAGTATACTCTCTCATACATTTTCCAAGTTTGTGGTGATTTGTCATTTCCATTTGAGGCATTCACATTATTGGTGCTTGGCTCTCAAACTCCAAGGAATCAACAATCAATAAAAGGTATGTAATTCATCTAGTTCTTTTATGGTTAAAAGTACCCCATGCCATGCTAGATAGGTTATAAACCTTGGAAAATAATATTTTGCATGTATCTTAGACAAACATAGATCCAAGGTTTAATAGGGTTGCATGTACACTTAGGAAGTGTTAGAATGCTCAAAACCCAACAGTGGTATCAGAGCCTAGGCTTGTTTGTTTGATACTTAATGCAAAATAGTGATTAAAAGTCGAATTTTTGCTGTCTGACTGATGAACTCGCCGAGTCCATGGGGGGACTCGCCGAGTTCATGTGTAAACTCATCCTACTCGCCGAGTAGGTTCGTGCACTCGGCGAGTAGGAGCCTCAGAATGCAGATTTTCGACTTTTGCTGCTGGAAATGGACTAGAAACATTACCCTAAACTGTTTTGGTGTTTTAAAACTTGTTTTAGTTGGTGTAATGGTTGTTCTAATCCATTTACAATAGCTTATATCAAAATTTCATGTTTTGTATGTGTTCATATAATTCTTGAAACTTTGATGATCATGTTCATGTTCTTATGAATTTAGAAGATGATAGGAATTATTTGCTGAATTGTTTAGGATTAATTCTTGATCATTTATGTGTTTTAATGGAGTCCATAATTTGTCCTCAAGTTATGGATATCCAAAGGTCACTTCTTTTAAACACACACTTAAAACACATAAGTTACATGGAAATGAAGAGTCTTCATTTTATGAACCTTTAATTCATAAGTTATGAAATGAAAAGTTTTGAATAGTTTCAAAACTTGTCCTCAAGTTTTGGAATTTGTAAAGTTACACACACTTTAATATACTTTAATTCCAAACCCTTAGAGTTTTAAAAGTTAAAATTCAACCCTTATACTATTTATAACATTAATGGTTAATTATTATATATATGTATAAGATCAAAGTCGTCTTACCGCTAGTACGCCTCATTCACGAAGCCAGTCTATAAGGTGGGTATAAGGTTGTTGCCTATAAAATGGCAACTTAATGGGTGTCCACTCTCACCCACCGCTTGCTTGACTGGTGGAGGGTCGTTAGCCGAACGGGTATGACAAGGACTTATAAATTCTCATTAAAAGTATGATGAATATTATAAAGTAACTAAACCTTTTATAAATTCCCAATCTTAGTTACTTTAGGAAAATGTGAATATGGTGCTAACCCATGAAATTCACACTTTGTACCTTACCAAGTCGTTGGTGGAGCGTGTGTGGTTAACCGGCACACTAACTTGGACTAGTAAGGATCACGAAGGGTGACTTAATGTTTATCATAGATCGGTGGAGCGTGTGTGGTTAACCGGCACATTGATTAGGTGATAATATTAAGGGTACCAAGTGAATTTGCATGGTTATTCACACCTTGTTTTGTGATCCTCGGCATCCCAGTCACAAAACTTGAAGGGCACAATCGAGATTGAAACATGCCATTGAAAAGTTCAATGAATCTCAAAAGAATCTAAAAATTTCAAAAACCAATTAAACCTAATAATTCATTTCGTTTTCATGGTGGAAATTGGTGAATCGTCATTCACCTACCTTCAAATATATTATAGCTTAGATTACGGCATCCCTCTTCTAAGTTATAATATATTGTGTTGGATCCTAGCCTTAATATTACATTTGGGTGTATTATTAAGGATTCGATATATCTAATCTAAACTTGTTTTCTTCTTTTCAGATGTCTTCCAACAACAAAGCTTCGGGCTCTAACCCTACTGGCTCCTTTTCCCTCATGAACCTTTGTGGGAGGGTCATCTTTGATGGTTCCAACTTCATGGATTGGATCCGGAACATCAGGATGGTTACTCGTTACGAGGACAAGGAATATGTCCTCGATAAGGAGCTAAAGGAGCTTGATGAGTCCACTGCTACTCCTGAGGAGGTCGCTGAGTATCAGGCACATGAAAGAGATGCCACCAAGGTGGCATGCATCATGATGGCCACCATGACAGCTGAACTCCAAAAGTCCTATGAGGACTATTACCCTTTTGAGATGCATCAGGATCTGATGGAAAGGTACCATCAGAGTGCTCATCAAGAGCGGTATGAAATAATCTCCTCCATGATCACTACCCGTATGAAGGATAGCGAACCAATCACGAGCCACATGCAGAAAATGCAAAGGTATGTGGACCGTCTAATGAAACTGAATGTGAACTTCCCTGAGGAGTTGGCAATTGATATCATTTTGCACTCCTTGCCCTCGTGTTATGATCAATTTTGTATGACATACCACATGAACAAGGAGGAAGTCACACTCAGTAAGCTTCAAGGACTTCTGAAGACTGCCGAAAGTGGTCTTAAGAGTAAGTCGGTTGCTACTCCTACTCCTACTACTACCCCTGTTTTGGCTATCGGGCAAGGCAAAGGGAAGAAGAGGAAGCACCCTTCGAAGGGTACCAAGGGAAAGTCCCTTGAAGGCTCCTCATCTAGAACCAAAGGTGGTTCTATCACTCCTTCTGCCATCCCTAAGGATGCTGAATGCTTCTACTGTCAAAATAAGGGGCACTGGAAGAGAAACTGCCCAAAGTACTTGCAGGATGTCAAGGATGGGAAAGTGAAACCATCCCATGCAGGTATTTACACTATATTGTCTAATAACTCACCATATTCTAATTCTTTGGTTCTTGATACAGGTTGTGGTATTCACATCTGTTGTGACTTGCAGGGCCTAAGAAGAAGTGAGGATGTGGAGCACGGAAAGATAAACTTAATCATGGGGAACAAGAAGGTTGCACCTGTTACCAAGATTGGATTTTATACTTTGTTGCTAGATAGTGGGTTAAAGTTAGATTTGAATAAATGTGTGTACTCGTCTGAAATGGCGAGGAATATTATTTCCTTTCATGCTTTGTACAAACAAGGTTTTACCTTTTCTTTTGATAATGAAGTTGGTAGTATTAATGCTTTCTTTAATAATGTTCTTTATTTTAAAGCATTACCTTGTGATGGTGTGTATGAAGCTGTATCGGTTGTAGATAATTTAGGAAATAATGTATTATGTATTGATTCTTCTACTAGCTTGGATAAAGCATCTTTGTGGCATTGTCGTCTTGGACATGTAAGCAAGAAACGCATAGGCCAGCTCCAAAAGGATGGAGTCTTGGAGTCGTTCGACCTCAAGTCGGATGATAGTTGTGAGTCTTGTCTACTTGGAAAAATGACAAAATCACCCTTCACTGGTACTTGTGCAAGGGGTGAGGGTTTGTTGGACCTTATACATACTGATGTATGTGGACCATTCAAGACCGCCACAAGGGATGCTAATCGCTATTATGTGAATTTTATTGATGATTTTAGTAGATATGGTTATGTCTACTTAATCAAACATAAGTCAGAAACTTTTGAAAGGTTTAAAGAGTTTAAACAGGAAGTAGAAAATCAATTGGGCAGGAACATTAAGATGCTTCGATCCGATCGAGGTGGTGAGTATCTTAGTACTGAGTTCCTCGACTATCTTAAGGAGTGTGGGATTGTCTAACAATTGACACCTCCCAGGACACCACAGCTGAATGGTGTAGCTGAGAGGCGCAATCGAACTTTGTTGGACATGGTTCGCTCTATGATGAGTCGAGCTTCGCTACCAATCTCTTTTTGGGGGTATGCCTTAGAGACTGCCGCCCACATCCTTAATCTAGTCCCTACAAAGAAGGTTGCCAAAACACCTCATGAAATGTGGACTGGGAAAGTTCCCAATTTGGACCACATCAAGATTTGGGGTTGCGAGGCTTTCGTGAGGCGCGAGACTCATGACAAGCTCGAACCTCGAAGTGAAAGGTGTATTTTCATCGGCTACCCACAAAAATCCTTTGGTTACCTCTTCTACAGACCCAGTGAGAATGTGGTCTTTGTGGCTAGGAGAGGAGTCTTTCGAGAGAGAGAATTTATAAGCCAAGGAGACAGTGGGAGGCAAATTGACCTTGAAGAAATTCAAGACTCAATTGGTGAAGGAACCTCAGACACTAGCAATCAACTTGAGGAGGAAATTACTGTTGATCCAGCTGACGAGTCTATACTTCCGAGGCGTTCCACAAGGGTTAGGTACACACCTGAGTTTATTATGGATTTCATATTACTACGGAAGGTGATACATTTATCAGTGACAGTACACTGGTAAATCTGGATGAACCTAACAGTGTTAAGGAAGCCATGGCAGGCCCAGAGTCTGCTAAATGGAAGGAGGCTATGGACAGCGAGATACAGTCCATGTATGACAATCAAGTTTGGAACTTGGTTGACAATGTACCAGGCCGTAAGACAGTCGGGTGCAAATGGATCTTCAAGAAGAAGACCGACATGGATGGGAAGGTGCACACTTATAAATCTCGACTGGTTGCGAAGGGGTTTACTCAGACTCAGGGTATTGATTATGATGAAACCTTTTCACCAGTAGCAAAGATTAAGTCTATTAGGGTTATGCTAGCCATTGCTGCATTTCATGATTATGAAATATGGCAAATGGATGTCAAAACCGCTTTCCTTAACGGAAAGTTGGCTGAGGATGTTTACATGAATCAGCCAGAAGGTTTTGTCAGTGTAGAGTACCCCAATAGAGTGTGCAAGCTTGAGAAATCCATTTATGGATTGAAACAAGCATCTCGAAGTTGGAATCTTTGTTTCGATGAGAAGGTCAAAGAGTTTGGTTTCTCAAGAAGTGAAGATGAGTCCTGCGTGTATGTCAGAGCTAGTGGGAGTATAGTTAGCTTCTTGGTACTGTATGTGGATGACATACTACTCATAGGAAATGACATCCCAACCTTGCAGGAGGTTAAGTCCTGGCTTGGGAAGTGCTTTGCTATGAAGGACCTTGGAGAAGCTACCTATATCCTAGGGATAAGGATATTAAGAGAAAGGAGTAAAAGACTAATTGGACTTAGTCAGAGTATCTACTTGGATAAGGTGTTGAAAAGGTTCAACATGCAGAATTCCAAGAAAGGAGAATTACCGATCCAAAGCAATGCCAAACTGAGCAAGGCTCAGAGCCCGAGTACAAAAGATGAGATAGCTGAGATGAGTCGATTACCTTATGCTTCCGCTGTTGGTTCGATCATGTATGCTATGACTTGTACCCGTCCTGATGTGGCCTTCGCTTTGAGCATGGTCAGCAGATATCAGGGGAACCCTGGCAAGGCTCATTGGACTGCGGTAAAGAATATTCTTAAGTACCTGCGGAGGACTAAGGATTGGATCCTTACCCTTGGTGGGAGTGATGACTTGAGAGTAGTAGGGTATAGTGATGCTAGCTTTCAGACTGATAGGGATAACTTCCGCTCTCAGTCGGGCTGGGTCTTTATAAATGGAGGGGCAATCACTTGGAAGAGTTCCAAACAGGAGACTGTAGCTGATTCGACTTGTGAATCAGAGTACATAGCAGCGAGTGAAGCGGAAAAGGAGGCGATATGGCTGAGGAACTTCATCGGAGACCTTGGAGTTGTACCAGCTATTAAGGAGCCTATGGAGATTTTCTGTGACAACAATAGTGCGGTTGCCTTAGCCAAGGAACCAAGAGATCATGGCAGATCCCGACACATTGACAAAAAATATCACTTCATAAGACACAAGATAGAAGAGGGACTCCTCGTGGCAAAGAGGGTATCGTCAGATGAGAACCCTGCGGATCCCCTTACGAAGGGACTGACGAGGGTTAAGCATTTGCAGCATGCGAGGCGCATCGGGCTGAGGGACGATATTAGTTTTACAGATTAGATAATTTTTCTGAAACTTGTAAAATGTAATCGACGTTTGATGATGAATAAAATGTGTGATTTATTTATGAGTAAAGTGTTACTATCATTGTCAATTATTTACTATTGTTTCAGTTTTGCATGTTTTGACTTCCAGAATAATTAATTTATTCAAACCTCCACAATCGGTCATACGTCGGAAGTAGGTATGAATCAAGATTGTCATGAATTGGGATTGTAGATGACTAAAGGTGTTTAGCCATAGCAATGGTTGCTACAACATTCATGAGTACTCATAAGTTATGAGTATTGGAATAAACCCACGCTCACTTGTATCACTTCATGGAATTTATCTCGAGTGATCGTGAGACGGTAATATCATATAAGTCTTCAAACCTAGAGATATGAGTTGTTACCTATGAGTTGGTTGTGCATTGATTGCACGTAAACGCATCAGTAACTTGATGTTATAAAACGTGCCTTTGTGTGCAATTCAATAAGTAGTAGAACAAGCATATGAGTCGAAGTTTATCTATTCCTTCTAGAAATAGAAGCGATATCTGGGCCCCTCGATGATTTTGTGTTGACCCATGTACCGGGCCCGGTCAGAACTAAATTGATGTGTTCAGTTAAGTTCTTTGTCAAACAAATCAGAAATCGAGAAACAACTGCTAGACAATAAGTAAGACATTGTTCCATGTATTTGTCCGGCTGATATCATGAGAGCAGAGGATTATATGATCACTTATCTAAAATGGCGCTTCATAGTTCACAAGAGTTTTCGAGAGCTACGATTGCCGGTTGGTTCCTGAAGTAATATAGGCAAATACAGTTATTAGACTTATCCAAGTGGGAGTCTGTTGGATAAGGTGTCTAAGTCCATAACTTATTTGGTATATACTTGACCCGACCCGGCATGGTCCATTTGGGTTGCACTTCACCCAAACTAGTTATGGATAATTTTATGAGAGTTGTATACTTACGATTTATTAATATATTATAAGTTATAATATATTAATATAAAGTCATGTTACTTAATTAGTTTTAATCTTGAATTAATTATGAATTAATTTAGTGATTAAAAGGAAGACTAATTAAATCATGGGCTATTATATTTATATGGTGTGGGCTAACACTCATTTGGAATGGGCTAAGCTTATATGGAAGTCCATGGATGATCCATGGAGCTTTTACCCATGGATCCTTGGAAGAGGAAAAGATACGGGTTATTAGGGTTTCACCCTAACCATGTACACTATATAAACAAGCTTATGTTGCATGAAAAAGACACTAATGTGTGTGTAAGTGTGGTGGCCAAAATCAAGAGTTAGTATACTCTCTCATACATTTTCCAAGTTTGTGGTGATTTGTGATTTCCATTTGAGGCATTCACATTATTGGTGCTTGGCTCTCAAACTCCAAGGAATCAACAATCAACAAAAGGTATGTAAATCATCTAGTTCTTTTATGGTTAAAAGTACCCCATGCCATGCTAGATAGGTTATAAACCTTGGAAAATAATATTTTGCATGTATCTTAGACAAACATAGATCCAAGGTTTAATAGGGTTGCATGTACACTTAGGAAGTGTTAGAATGCTCAAAACCCAACAGTCTTACCCTTGGTACCCTTCGAGGGGGTCTTCCTCTTCTTACCTTTCCCTTTCCTGATTGCCAAGACAGGGGCGGAGTTGGTAGTAGGAGTAGAAGTGGTAACAACCGACTTACCGTTAAGACCTGATTATGTGGTATTCAGGAGTCCTTGAAGTTTGCTGAGTGTGACTTCTTCCTTATTCATGTGGTATGTCATGCGGAATTGATCATAACACGAGGGTAAGGAGTGTAAAATGATATATGTTTCTAACTCCTCGGGGAAGTTCACATTAAGCTTCAGCAAACGGTCCACATACCTTTGCATTTTCTGCATGTGTCCCGTGACGGGTTCTCCGTCCTTCATCCTGGTTGTTATCATGGAGGAGATGATTTCATACCTCTCTTGACAAGCACTCTGATGGTATCTTTCCATCATATCTTGGTGCATCTCAAAAGGGTAATAGTCCTCATAGGACTTTTGGAGTTCAACTGTCATGGTGGCCATCATGATGCATGCCACTTTGGTGGCATCTCTTTCATGAGTCCGGAAGTCAGCGATCTTCTGGGGAGTAGCAGTGGACTCATCGATCTCCTTTAGCTCCTTATCAAGGACACATTCCTTGTCCTCGTAGCGAGTCACCATCCTGATGTTCCGGATCCAATCCATGAAGTTGGAACCATCGAAGATGACCCTCCCACATAGGTTCATGAGGGAAAAGGAGCCAGTAGGGTTTGAGCCAGAAGCAGCATTGTTAGAAGACATCTAAAAAAGAAGAAAGACAAGATTAGTTTAGATATAAAGATAGTCCTTAATAAAACACCCAAATGTAATATTAAGGCTAGGACCCAATCACAATATATTATACTTAGAAGAGGTATGCCGTAATCTAAGTAATAACATATTTGAAAGGTAGGTGAATGACGATTCACCAATTTCCACCAATAAACGAAATATAAATTATTAGGTTTTTAATTGGTTTTTTAGAAATTCCTAGATTCTTTTGAGATTCAATGAACTTTTTCAAAGGCATGTTTCAATCTCGAGTGTGCCCTCCAAGTTTTGTGATTGGGATGCCGAGGATCACAAAACGAGGTGTGAAGTAACCATGCAAATCAGTTGGTACCCTTAATGTTTATCACTCAATCGATGTGTCGGTTAACCACACACGCTCGACCGACCTATAATAAACCTTAAGTCACCCTTTACCTACCTTGTTAAGTCCAAGTTAGTGTGTCGGTTAACCACACACGCTCCACTAACGACTTAAACAAAGTGTAAAGTGTAATTTCATGGATTAGCACCTTATTCACATTTTTCCTAAAGTAACTAAGATTGGGAATTTAATAAAACATTTAGTTACTTTATAATAATCATTATACTTTCAATGAGAATTTATAAGTCCTTGTCCTACCCGTTCGACTAACGACCCTCCACCAGTCAAGGAAGCGGTGGGTGAGAGTGGACACCCATTAAGCTGCCATTTTATAGGCAACAACCTTATACCCTCCTTATAGACCGGCTTCATGAATGAGGCATACTAACGGTATGACAACTTAATCATATACATATATATATATTATTAACTTATAATATTATAAAGTATAAGGGTTGAATTTTAACTTTTAAAATTCTAAGGGTTGGAACTAAAGTTATTTATATGACTTTACATGTTCCAAAACTTGAGGGCAAGTTTTGTAACTTTACAAAACTCTTCAATTCATAGCTTATGAGTTAAATGGTTCATTAAAATGAGTGACTCTTCATTTTATGTAACCTATGTGTTTCTTTAATGGACTTTAAAAGATAAAACTTTTGGTAATCCATAACTTAAGGATAAATTATGGATTCCATTAAAACACATAATGATCAAGAATTAAAACTAACAAGAAGTTACAAATAATTCCTATGATCTTTTAAACTCATAAGAACATGAATATGAATATCAAAACTTCAAGAACATATAAACATACATATAAACATAGAAATTTTGATATTAGCCATTGTAAATGGATTAGAACAAACATTACATCATCTAAAACAAGTTTTAAAACACCAAAACAGTTTAGGGTAATGTTTTTAGTCCATTTCCAGCAGCAAAAATCGAAAAACTGCACTCTGCATGACCAACTCGTCGAGTGCATGAACAGACTCGCCGAGTTGGTTGAAGATTCGCTTGGACTCGTCGAGACCCCCATGGACTCGGCGAGTCCCCTGTGTAGACAGCATAAAAATCGATTTTTTTCAACATTTTGCATCAAGTATCAAACAAACAAGCCTAGGCTCTGATACCACTGATGGGTTTTGAGCATTCTAACACTTCCTAAGTGTACATGCAACCCTAGAAACCTTGGATCTATGTTTGTCTAAAATACATGCAAAAGTTTGATTTCCAAGGTTCATAATCCTATCTAGCATACATGGGGAACTTTAACATAAAAGATGGCTAGAAAACCTTGTGAGCCTAGCACCCCAAGTGTGATGCCTCAAATGTCTCACACAACACCAAATGCTTATGGAGTAAACTTGAGAGAAATGTATAACACTCTTGTGACAACCCGATATTTCAACCAATGTAATGACTTAAAGTCAAGTATTGTAGCTTATATTCTGTAATAATGGATTTATATCGTCAAAAATAAATTGTTTGGAAATCTTAATTGGATATTATTGAGTGTTGAATATCGTTTCAAGATTTTCAAAAATATAAAGATCGCTAAAATCCGAGTTATAACGAGGAAGTTATGACCAATCGAAGTTTCGCAACAAAACAGGTAAAAATACTGTTAAGTGTAAAACGCGAAATCCCAATAAAATACTTTTTAGCCTTAGGTATCTAAATGAGAGTCGTAGAAAACATTAAACCGTGAGCATACATAAAAAGAACGCCCAAATCTGACTTCGTATGAGGAAGTTATGATTTTTATAAGTTTCAGAATGGCAGTAGACAGCTAAAAACTCGAATCAGTGATCGAGTGATTTGTGGCCGGCACAACCTAAACGAGAATCAAAGATCTCGTCAATAGTAGCACAACGGTAAAAAGTCTGACGAAAACGGGCATCGGATGAAGAAGTTATGGATTTTTAACGGACATTTCCAGTCCCGGCCTGTTAAAAATATATTATTAAAAATAAATTCAAACTAGCTGACAGAGCCTAAATGAAAGTTGTAGAGTACAGTCTCACCTACGCGTGGATATAAAGAACGTGAAAAACGGAGCTCGTACGCAAGAGTTACGTAATTTAGAAGTTTGGAAATTCAATTACGCCCCGCGTAACGAATTACGCCCCGCGTACCAGACGATAGGGGCCTCATCCCATCGGCCAACAGGCTCTCCCATCGGACAGAAGCCCTCTCATCCGAAGTTCGTAAGCGATGACGTCCGGTACGCCCAACATAACCGGGGAGTACGCCCAGCGTACAAAGGGGGGTTCAGCCCTATAAAAAGGGTGCAAGGGCTTCGGGTTTCTTTGCTCATTTCTTCTCTTTCTCGTGCTTACGCTCCGTGTTTAACCCCTAGAAGCCATCCCGACATCCTGGTTTTCATATCCAAGTTCGGAAAGAAGTTTTACGCTACCGAGATTCCCAAGATTTCCGCTTTCTCCAGTCGAAGTTCTGCTCGATTTTTGTCTCACTTTCTTCAAACTACAAGGTGAGTTCATACCCCTACAAACACACTTTAAATACGTTTTAAATGCTTTTTAAATACTTTTAGGGGGGATACAAGTAAACACACGGTTATTATCGAGTTAAAACATCTATCTTTTGCTATGCATTTCATACTGTTGTTTTAACTATCATTTAAAGTCGTTATCATGAGAAACACTTCACCAACACTTCTTTACCCTCTTGGGTTACAATGCATTTTATAAATAAGAAAATATGTTTTATTTATAAGTATACATTCATCATATCAAGGATAAAACTTTCATTCAAGAGATTTTCATAGTATTACCCGTGATCTTATTTGTTAGCAATCATGTGATGTCGTAGGACTTTGTTTGTACCAAACGAAAGTCCCCATCTATAATCAGAGTCTCCTGGAGGGAGAGCGCGAATTTGTGTATAGATCTATACGGGGCTGACGACCCCGCACCCTGACTGTTAGCTGCAGTCCATCATTGGGGTGACAAATGTCAACATTTGGTAAATCGTTTAGCATGGTTATAGAAACTCACAACGCGGAAACAATAACTCATGAACATAGTAATACTCCTATCGAATACCATCGTTTTTAAGCATGGCATATTTGCTTTTTGGTTATAGTCTTGGTTATTTAAGACTGCATTTCACTTATAGGAAAATATAGGATTTTTCTGGTTCAAATACATTCATTTTATACAACTACGGTTTTACAACATCATTCTTAAGAAAATATCGGATTTTCTGAAATCAAACACGGACTTTTCAAATGCATACAATTACTCAAATAAACTTCTTGTGAACTCACCAACTTAAATGTTGACATTTTTTCTTTGAAATAACTTGTATTCTCAGGGAATCATTAAACAGGGTTAGCAACTGCTTTTGAAGACTTACGCCCAGACGTTAGTTTAATCTTTTGAACATCATAATGTAATTGATTTTTGCAAACATGTAATACTAAAATCATGTAAACTTTTCAATTATGTATATAATGGTTGTGCATACTTTCTTTACTATTCATTTTTTATGATACTTGACATGACGTCCTCCGCCCCCGAATGTTTTCGCCGTTCTGGTTTGGGGGCGTGACAGATTGGTATCAGAGCATTGTTTATAGTGAACTAAGTATGTCAATCCATTTATGACATACAACTATAAATACAACGGGGCAAAAACACTCTGATTTAGAGTTATACTTTTCAAATGAGATTTTTCTTTTATAAAAGTATTCATGCATACAACGTAGAGAAGTGTCATAATAAAACAATATAGAAGTATTATAGATGAGTTGTGCACTACAAGTATGCCTTGGGACATGTGATCGGGACTGGGATGAATATAGCCTGATCAACTATATTTGTCCGAGAGCCGATTAACGTATGCCGGGGGATAACTGCAGTGGACAACAAGTCTAAAACTTACCAAACTTATAAACTTAAGAATCAACATATCATTCAAAATACTATAGGAGTATTCGGTAAATGCGATAGTTTAATCTACATGTTTAGATTTACATGTTTTAAATTTTTAGACAATTCTCATATCTCTATTCTAGTATAGACACAATGGCAGGGTTCCATCTACCCGGAGACCCCTACTACCCCAATCAAGGTAATGGTGGATGGGTGGAAGATGACCCCGAAGAGGATGAGGAACCCATGGAAGAGAAGGAAGAGGAAGGCTCTGGGACAGACTCAGAACCAGAGGTAATCAACCCACCAGCCGTCCAACCTCCCGTTGTTAGGAGAGATTTTCAGGGACCAACTCCCGTCTGGGGGAGCCACATTCACCACTGGAGTCAGCAGGAAGGATTACACCCTCCCTACGACATGTGTCGGAACTTCTACGACGTCAGGGGTGGAAGTTCAGCTGACCGAGCACTCCCAGTCATTGTGGGCAAGCTAGCCAACCACAATCAGGGGTCCAAGCGAACCGGATTCCCGAAGTCAACATGGAGGTACAAGGCAACGCTGCCGAGATTCGTCGCCTGGACAAGTTGCAGCAAAATACCCAAATCCACACCGACACACTCCAAGACCAGATAACTGCAGCCGTCTCCGAGATAAGGGAAATGAGGGAGCAGCAAGCCACCTTTGATAGGCGTCTTATGGGGGCAAAGCAATCAGACACGAAGTCCAGCTCCAAGCGCAACTCGCGTCGCAAGTAGTACTTGCCCGACTTCCCACAATTTTGTTATAGAATAGGACCTCGGCTAAAAGTTTTACTTTCTTTAACTTTTGTAATCGGAGACCTTTAGAAAGGTCGAAATTTTCCTAACTTCGAAATGTAACCAAGCATATGTTTAATATATAATGAAGAATTTCTTTCGTGTTCATACTTTGCACATCACTCAATTTCATAAGTTTATCAATTAATAAATAAACCCTTATTATGAAACGAGCTCAAAAATCTTGTTTAGGTCGAACCTAATTCATGAAATGTTGATAAATAGCTAAATGCGCAACTTTCTATCATTAAAGGCTTATTGTCTTCATTGTTATTTCTTTGTCAGCACGATGCCTCCTCGTAGGTCAGCACGCTGAAATGCGACACCAACACCGCCACCACCACCTCCAGCTTACAATCCTGCTATGGTACAGGCTGCCATCACTGCAGCAGTGACAGCTGCACTATCCCAAATAAACTCTACCAGAACTGGAGGTAGCGGGAGCAGAACGAACCATCTAAACCATGGCACGGGTCATGGTCATGTCAGAGAATGCACCTACAAGGAATTCTCGAACGCAAAGCCAAAAATGTTCAACGGCACCGGGGGAGTCATTGCACTTATGAAATGGTTTGAAAAGACCGAGACGGTCATTGACATCTGTTCGTGCTAGGAAACAAGCAAAGACAAATTTGCTGCTTGTACTTTTACAGACCGAGCCCTCAAATGGTGGAAGGGCCATGTGAAATCTGTATCCCTTCCAGTCGCCCATGCCTTAGGCTGGGATGACCTAAAAGTGTTGATGTTAGAAGAGTACTGCCCAAGGGGCGAAGTCCAAAAACTGGAGCAGGAACTATGGAACCTGAAAATGGCCGGATCTGACCTAACCACCTACACGGCCAGGTTTAGTGATTTGTCAGCCCTATGCCCAGGCATGGTCAACCCGGAATCAAAGAAAGTGGAAAGATACATATGGGGGTTGTCACCCCAGATCCAAGGGCATGTCTTGGCTTCCAACCCTATCACATTCAACAGCGCAAAGCGGCTGGCACAACGATTGATCAATCACGGGGTCAAACAGAGTGTTATCACGGTTGCTGTCGACCCACCAAAGGAGGCATTGGGTCAGAAGAGACCTTGGAATAAGAGGGGGGGCAAACCCTGTCAGGGAACCCCAAGAAACAACAGGTAGTGACGGCTCACACTGTTACCGTCCCTACTACCCTTGCCCCCAACAAGTTCATACAACGGTCAACTGCCAAAGTGCAACAAGTGCAACTTTCATCATCACGGACCCTGCCGTGAGTTCTAGTGCACCCGGTGCAACAAGAAGGGACACATTGTCCGCTTCTGCAGAGAACCAGCCCAACTGACCGCTCCAGCCACTAGTGTCGGAGTGGGTCGTACTTGCTATGAATGTGGAGCCACGGGACATTTTAAGAAGGACTACCCAAAGGCCAACAACTGGAATGATGGCAGAGGAGGACGAGTGTTCGCGATGGGCCAGGAGGAAGCCATTGCAGACCCCACAGTTGTTACCGGTACGTTTCTCGTCAATAACTCTCATGCATGCATCCTATTTGATAGTGGAGCGGAGAGGAGTTTCGTAAGTCATAGTTTTAAAAATCTACTCAAACAAAAACCTCAATGGTTAAGTGAAACATTTATAGTAGAAATGGCTAATGGGAAAACAGAAGGTGAAACATCCCAAAAATACAAGCCAAAAAAATTTCGTTTTAAAACATTACTAAAACCATAATATCCAAATATCATAAATAAAAGAAGTGTCGTGTCTCAAATCTCATAGTAAACGTTGTCTCAAAAACCGAATAATAAGAAAAACATCAGAGTAACTCCCAAGCTAAAAGGAAACTGTGGTGTGTGCCATGCCATCATCCCGAGCCCTTCACCTTGCAAGCTGAAGTACCTAAAACCAAACTGAAACTGTAAGCACGAAGCTTAGTAAGCTCCCTTAAACTACCACATACCAAACAATAACATAATAAGCACATATTGGGCCTTGCCCAATGCATCGGACCTGAGTCCGGAACTAACTAGGGCCTCGCCCTCTGCATCGGACAGAAGTACGGAACTAACCCCGGGCCTTGCCCCCTGCATCGGACCAAGTCTGAAACTACCTCGGACCGAAGTCCGGAACTAACCAGGGCCTTGCCCTCTGCATCAGACCGAAGTCCGGAACTGACTGTACATAAGCATAACATATACCATGAACACATATAGTGCATACTACATCGGACCGTAGTCCGGAACACATAACACATAATCCTGCTTAAGTCACGAAGACATCAAACATACTAACTACTGCATCAGATCGAAGTTCGGAAACTACTGCTAACTAAACGGGCCGACATTGTGGCCTTAGACCCGTTCCTACTGGAAGGATACTCACCTCACAAGGCTGACTGCTGAAATGCTGATCGGGAACTGTCGGACTGTTGCTGCGGTAGCTCCCCGGCTACAATTCCCATAAAGACACTTAATCAAACACTGATAACTAATCTTAGGGTAAAATGACTATTTTACCCTCTGGTCAAAGTCAACGTCCTGGTCAAAGTCAACTTCCAGTTGACCTGACTCGCCGAGTTGGGCCGACAACTCGTCGAGTCCCTATCCTTCCTTCTATTCCTCTACCCGACTCTACTCGTCGAGTTTAGCAAAGACTCAACGAGTTCTCCTCCTATATTGATATCGAGTCAACCTTCAACCGACTTGCCGAGTTGTATGAACAACTCGTCGAGTTCCCCTTCAACAAAAAAACACACGCAATCTATGACTCGCCGGTTCGTATGAACAACTCGTCGAGTCTGTCTGCTTCCAGATCCAAGTCTTAACTCACTGAGTCCTTACTCTACTCGCTACTACTAAACCGGGAATCTAAGACTCGCGACCCGACTCGCCGAGTCAGAAGAACGACTCGCCGAGTCCTTTGCATGCAGATTCCATTCAGTCGATTCTAATCAACTTTAGTGCATCAAATTCGTAGATCTGAGTTTCTGGGACTATCTGAACACGTAAAGTTGCTAACTTTACGTGTATCTAAGATGTAATGAAGCAATAACACTCAAACTTTGCTATTATGGGGGTTACTTGACTAAAACAAGGCCATGGCTGTCAAAAGGTGGTCCTATTGAGCTTCTGGAGCTCAAGAGAGGCTAGATCTGAGATATAACTCGATCACAAGGCTACACCACAAAGGATTTGGGGTTTTTGAGCTCAAAACCAACAATTTGGGAACAAACTAGATCTATTAACACAATAATCAAGATGAAAGCTTCATTACCAGAAGGGATGGCCAAAGAGGAGTATAATCTGGATCTACTTCTTCTTCCTTGAGTTCTTCTACCTTCACCTTCTTCTCCTTGCTCCAAAATGCACCAAAAGTTTCTTCACAAGGGAAAGATCACTCATACACACTTCAAGAGGGCTAGGTGAAGGAGGCTGGTTTGGGGCTATAATGACGTTTAAATAGGGTGAAAACCCTTGGAATTAGGGTTTCATCCAGACTGGTAGACTCGCCGAGTCCGAGAATATAGACTCGTCGAGTCGCCAACTTAAATCGCGTGCAAATCCCGTCTCTACTCGACAATTCGAGCTACTGACTCGTCGAGTACCTCTTAAGAAATGAAAATTACTTTATTTAAATTACATACCAGAAATGGGGCGTTACAACTCTCCCCCACTTATCTCAGACTTCGTCCTCGAAGTCTGCTGTTGCTGAATCTATAAATAACTATGGATAATGCTCCCTCATTTCCTCCTCGGCCTCCCACGTCCACTCTGAACCCTTCCGGTGCTGCCACCGCACCTTCACTAGCTAGACTACCTTGTTCCTCAAGGTCTTCGTCTTCCGATCCAAGATCGCAATAGGCCTCTCAATATAATTCAGGCTGCTATCGACCTGAATATCCTCCAAGGGTACAACTGCTGACTCGTCCACCAATCACTTCCTCAACTGAGAAACATGGACAGTGTTGTGGATCTGGCTAAGCTCTGCAGGAAGATCCAACCGATAAGCAACCCGACCCACCCGGGCCAAAACCTAAAAGGGCCAATGAATCTGGGGCCCAGCTTGCCCCTCTTCCGAAAATTATCCTAAGGACTTAGATTATTCAACAATTCCAAAGTCTACATCACGATATATCAAAGTCTACATCAAGATCTATCAAGTAAGGAGCAACCAGGTAAGATCATATCGGAGGTAGGGTCCGTTTGGTATACAAAGTATACTATTTGGAAATCCCACTTTAAACACGTCACTAAATCTTTTCTAGACATCACCCTCGTAAGTAGATCAATCAATATTATGACTTGGAATCACTGATAAATCTTATTTATAGGTTCATAATAACGATTATGAATATAAATACAAGTTACTATTAAAGTAATCTAAGTGTAGCTTTTAATGAGATTTCTAGCGAAAATTCGAGAATTGTACTGGCAGAATTCTAACTCGAGAGCTTCTACTTTTAGGGCTCTCTAACGCCTCATAGCCTCGCTAGGATATTCCAAAACCCCAAAAACTTCAGAAATTGGGATCTATAGAGAGAGGAATGTTTGGGAGTGATTTGTGATGAAGAAATGAGGTAAAATCATCTATTTATAGGTTGTTCAAGATCCTCTCACGTCGTGAGCCATGTGTCTCACATCATGAGACATGCTTGTCACGTCGTGATCATGCGTAGGCAGCAACAAAACAAAAATACAGGTAAACTTTAATCTTCACAAATTCATAGTTTTCGCATAAGAGCTTCATTTTGGACGTTCTTTCTATCCACCCATAGCATCGACGAGATCTACAACTTTTGTTTAGACTCCGTCAGCTAATTTTGACTTTATTTTTAAAGTTATATTTTAACAGGCTTAAAATGTTAAACTCTGTTAAAAATTCGTACATCTCTCATTTGACGTCTGTTCTCGACTGTATTTATTTCGACGGGCTCTTATTAACGAGATCTTCAATTCTTGTTTAGATCGTTTCAGCTAAAAATCGACCGATCTAATATTCAATTTCTGATTTGTATACGGTTACGTTGAATCTTAGAAAAATCATAACTTCCTCTAATGAAGTCTGATTTAGACGTTCTTAATATGCACACTCTAGGTTTAACGACTACTATGACTTTTGTTTATACCACTTAGGCTAAAAATTTATCAAAAAATTACTTTTTATGATACGCAGAATCGTGCCGGTTTAATCATGAAACTTCGAAGAAGAATAACTTCTTCATACGAAGTCGGATTTCAATGTTCTTTATATGTACGGAATCCTTGTGACATATAATATAAATTTGATTAAAATTATTTATCCTAAATAATCTTCTATCAAAAAATCATTTTTAACGCTTATTATATCTTAATTAATTAGGTCGAATTTGCGGGTGTTACAGAAGTCATTGCCGAAAATGTCGCTCGTCCCCTCACGTCGGCCATAACTGAACGTCGTCTCCAGGTCTCTCATCTCAATCTATCTCCGCTTATTTGAAGAGTTTTTTACTATATCATATTTACTTCTTACTCTCTCATAATTAGTTCTTACGCTCGCCATATTTACCTCTTTTTGTTGAAGAAAGAGTGTTACTCTATAACTCTCTATCCTACCAACCCTATGTATGTTCAACCTTAGATATCTAACAAAGTAAGATGATGGTTATGTATTGTCAAAAATACTAGTTGTTTTGTTAAAAAATCTATTTTTTATTTTTCCAATAAACAATTTAATTATATTTATTATTATTATATATCATCATTGGTTTATAACCGGTTTTTATAAGATGGTAATGATTCTTAATAGCTTGATGAAAGACTAACCTTGTTTATTTGATTTTTTTGAACTTTTTTTTGGCCCCCCTAAATAAAATGTTTGTGTTTCGCCCCTTCCCATAAGGGGAAATCAAAAACCTTAATTGGGGCCAGGAAGAAACAATTAGTTCAATGAATATTTATTGAGTACTCGAGTCATTGTAGCCACAAAAGTCTCTATCTCATCCTAAGTGGATGTATATAATCTTGGTTTCAAGACTTCGGATAGATTTGACATATATGAATATTTAGTGGGTTTAATTCAGATAGGAGATTCGAATAGATTTGATACATAAGAATCTTCAAATAAGATGGATTTCTAGCATCAGGGACTCTAGTAAAATGGATTTAATCTTACTAGAAGTTTCTTTGGAGAAAAGGAAGCTTGAAATAAGGTTTTTCCAAGAGAATATCCTCTGTATGGCTAGGTTTTCTCCAGATGATAAGATGCTTTGGAGCGTTAGATATTGGAAAGGTGGATTTGAATGAATTTCTTTGGATGGGTGTTGTTGTTGTAGAGGCCCTTCCAAGGCATAACTCATGACAATGTACTTCTAGATTTTTGAAGGGTAAGGGTTGAAGATACTTGTATCACTCCTACTCCTTCAAAAATTGAACATTTCCTCAAGTCCATGTCTTCTTCTTTCCTGCAGTCGACTGGAAGTACCCTTGCAAGCTTTAATCAAGGCCCTTTTATGAGTCACTATGAACACACGCTCTAACTTCTTCAATTTCCCCTTCGTTGTAAGTGGATCAAACAACCTTATCTATTGATACTCTCCATCTCTTAAAAGGAATGTGGGCCTTAAATATGATATTACATATGAAGACTTTGTTGAGATATGGATTCGAAGCTAAATGATGAAGGCGAAGTTGTTGTAGAGAAAGTTTGATAAATAGGAATATAGATAATCCCTCGGTGTTATGAGCCTTGTGCTATTTATAGGTTGAAGATTTTATCCACGTGTTTGTAAACTATGAGGGGGCTAATTAAATATGAGCAAAGGTTATCAAGTGGTTGGATCATCCTTTTCCCACTATTTGAAAATGTTTTGGAACTTATGGTATTGGTGGACTCGATCACGATGAGATTAATGAAAAGGAAGACTCTTGAAGCCATTGTCTTGACTACGATGTGGGTTTTCTTGGAAGTATAGAATCAATATTATTTTTTAGACGAAGGGTCATATTTTCAACTGTATCGTTATCCACTATTTTGATAAAAAAAATATGTTTTTGTTTCTGATAGTGATAGATGTCATTTTATGCATCTTTTAGGGTAGTTTTTTTAGCATTTAGCATCGTATTTTATAGATTTGTATGTCACTAGTTTAAATAATGTTCAGCTCATGCCGTTCATTAGAATTCTCGTATTGTTCATGTTTTCATGTTGTTTTCAGATAATTTGAGTGGAGTGGTACTTTGGGAGTAGCTTTGGATGCGTTTAAAGGAGCATTGGAGTTAAATGGAGCTTGGAACTTATGAAGGATGTTGAGGAATGCTTAGAAGCTATTTTGGTCAAGAAAAATACAATCGAATTGATCTTACGAAGATAGATTGCTACATTCTAAAGCCTAAAGGTTGTTGTTGGCAGCTTTGGCCCCATGTCAGTATTTTGACGATATCTCATGACTCGTAACTTCGATTGACGAGATTCAAAATGTTCCGGAAACTAGACAAAATTTCGGATGACTTTCATCTTTTTGAAAAAAACAAAAAATGCAAAAAATCAATCAAATTTTGCCTTGAAATTCAATCGAATAAACACTTCGCAGTACAGAAAGTCTTGAAAATAAAAAAAAATGTGAAATTCGATCAAAACCTAAAAAATTCGATCGTGTGCCCCAAAAATTCGATCTAATTTTTGGGTATATTGCTCTCAAAGAATTTGGATTGTATATATAGGATGCCTCTCTAATCAGATAAAAGTTGGTCTGATTCATGAAGCTCTAGACGACGAAAAAGATGATTTATATGGCGATTTATCTTTGATTTTAGCGACTTCTGAAGATCTGAAGGCTGTGAATCATCTCCTATATTTATTTTAGTAAGATTCAATAGTTTAATGTTTCTCTTTACTAGTTTTTATCATATTTTAGCCATGTCTGGCTAAAACGCTAGTTTTCAGCTATGCAATAGACCGGTACTTTTCATGTGACCAGTTATCACATTTGGTTTTCATTGTGTGCTTCTATCTAGTTGTTTTAGTTTTGAGTTTAATGAATGTTTGATTTTTAATTCTTGTTAGTCTGATCATCTAGCTAGGGTTTTATCATTCCAATTAATCAGTTAATAGAATCCGTAATTGTTCTTGTCAAGTGGTAATAACTAACAAGTATTAGATTAGTTCCGTGTTGGGATTTAATTCTGATATAAACTAAAATTTCACATCTTTACGCTTCCAAGCTTGTGAGAAGTATTGGGTATTGCTTGGAATTTTAAACGTATCTTGATGCAACTTTTCTAATCTTAATTAAGAGCTTGTTTAATTAGACAATAAAAAATTAGGGTTAACTGAAGAACTTGTTTTGGTTAATTTAACAAGGTAAAATAGATTATACTAGAGCTTGTTAGTTTTTCTCAGCACTAGCTTAGATAGAACGCATTTTGAATAACCAGATTTGGGCTGATTGCATGATTAGGAAAGTTGAAGTAGAGCTAAATTCGTTTTTATTACTGGTTTCGTTTAGTTTATTTCACTGCAATTTTTAGTTTTAGTTTTAAATCAAAACCCCCCTTTTTATTATTTTATGTTAGATGACTAGTATGTGCCTTATGCAAAGAGACATTGACCATTAGACAGTTTCCCTAAGGATTCGACCCTGCTTTCCTGTGTTATTCTTTTAGTGCAACCAAGTAGTGAAAGTATTATTTGCTTAAATCGTGTGCGACAGTAGTTTAAAAGATAGTTAAGCTGTAAAATTAAATAATTTTTAAACATCGAAATATTATTAAAAGGATCCTAGCAAGTGGCTAGAAAATTCATTGGATCCATTACAAGAACAAAATGAAAAAAGACTAATTAACGAAGAGCCAAAACAGGGTAAAGATACCATATATCCCAACCTCGCAGCAAAGATCCACCCCTATTTTTGATCCAGAAGTAGGAATTTGCTATAATCTCATCAAAAACTTTGGTATTGGAGGATGCTTTATTGTTGAATACATTATCATTCCTCGATCACCAAATGAACCAAATTATGCTTAGAAAAATCGCATGAAGTAACTTCTTAGACTTGGATGTTGTACCCACAGAGTGTGCGCTAGAAATCATTTATGCTGTGTTTATAGCTCACACCTGATCGATTCTACACCAATTAACAACTTTTGACTAAATATCACATGCAAAATTGAGTAGGTGATCACAAGATTCTTCCTCGACGCCACACTTCACACAGAAGGTTGAATTAATACCCACACCCCTTCTTGAAAGACACATTTTTAAGGGTATTCTATCTAACGCATCTCTCCAACCAAAAAGTTAACCTTCAGCAGGACCAAGTTATTCCAAGAATGTACGTAAGCATCTTGAGTAAACATTTTACTTTCAATTAAATTCCTTAAATATTTAACAAAAAACTTGCCAGAAGGATATTCCAACCAAATCCATTCAACTTTCAAGGCATTATGTTTGATCTGGTTTATTTCTTGCAAACAATTGCTTAATTCCTCTTTTTCCTCCTATGATCTCGACATTTTTCTCAAATTCTAACAACAAGATATTGAAGAGGGCGGGGATAAGCACATATTCTCAGCTTCTAGTTTGTATAATAAATGGTATTTCACAACAAGTGAGTAATCATCAGCCCAAACAGTCCTACCAAAATAATGTTTTATCACCATGCCCCAACATTTTTTTGAATAGGTCCAATACATTGATGTTTAGAGATGAATAATCTGTAAGGATTTTTTTTGCATATTCTTCCACACGCCACCAATCTTTAATCTGAGAGGGAGGAACTTCCAGATTCTATTTTTGTGATAAATTGTTGCTATCACTTTAGCCCACATAGCATTGTTGTTGTCTTTTAGCTTCCACAACCATTTTGTTATTAATGCAATATTGAAAGCGCTCAAACTTCCCAAACCAAGACCACCAAATGATTTTGGAACCAAGACCTTGTTCCAAGCAATCTAACATATTTTATATTTAGATTCACTTCCTCCCCAAACAAATCTCCGTCTAATTTGCTCTAATCTATCAATAACAATTAAAGGAGCTCTAAAGATGGGAAAGTAGTAAATGGGTAGACTACTAAGAACCGACTTGATCAATGTAATTCTTCTAACAAAAGATAAAATTTTTGCTTTCCAGAGTGATAATCTAGCATGAAATTTATTAATTACTGGCTGCCAGTTCTGAGTAAGTGGCATGTTGGCCCCAACAGGGAGGCCTAAATAGGAGAATGGTAGGGATTTCGTTTGGCAATGCAATATGCTCGCCATGTTTGTAATGCAATATGAATCAACACATATTCCGTACATCTTACTTTTGGAGAAGTTAACTTTGAGCCCAGATGCGAGGTGAAAGCATCTTAAAATCCTTGCGAGATTTTTGAGATTTGTACCACTCCACCCACCTAAGAAATTTACATTGACGACATAAAATAAGTGGGATAGGTAAGGCCCATTGTTTAGCATTTGAATACCATGAAAGGCGCCCACCTCTCTAGCTTTTTTCATAATGTTGTTCAATGCTTCCATGGCAATTATAAAGAGAAATGGATACAAGGGATCACCCTGTCTCACACCTTTGCTTACACTGAATTTTTTCATCGCGGACCCATTTACTAATACAAATGTTCTAGACGATGATAAGCAACCCATTATCTAAGATCACTACAAACTAGGAAACCTCATTTGTTCCACGATGGAGTCAAGGAAACTCCTACTAATCGAATCAAACACTTTATCAAAATCGACCTTAAAAATTAGCTCCGAGTCTTTGATTTTTTCAACCATGCATATATTTCATTGATCATTAATGGCCCATCAAGAATGTTTCTCCCCACAAAAAAAGCATATTGAATATCCTCAATAACTGACCCAATCACCTCTTTCAACCGTTTAGCTAAAACTTTAGCAATCACTTTATAAATACTACCAATTAAGTTTATGGGACGATAGTCTACAAGCGATACATGTAACGCCTGGTTCCTGGTACGTATTTAATTATAATTTATTCACTTTTGTAGAGCTACTCGACGAGTTGGGAGCCCCAAACTCGTCGAGTAGAAACCAGAATGGACGCGGGATTTTAAGTCACATACTCGACGAGTTGAGAACCTCAACTCGACGAGTCCGGATGCCAGGATGAAACTCTAATTTCGAGGTTTTTCACCCTATTTAAGCATCCTAATCCCCACTTGCTGGCCTCATTTCCAGCCTCCAAGTCCCAAACCCTAGTTTCAGAAACCCTAATGCATTTGTGAGCTTGTGAGCCATTTTTTAGTGAACTTTGTGTATTTTGAAGCTTGTGAAGAAGAGGAGAAGCTTGAGGATTCAAGGAGAAGGTATTAGATCTAGAGACTTCCTTTCATCCTCATCATTTTCTGGAAATCAAGTCTCTAACTTGCTTAGTAGTTTCTTAGATCTCCTTATTTTCACTTTATTGGGTTTTTGGTCCAAGGAACTTGATCTTTGGGATATGGACGTCCCAAGTGAGTGAACCATCAGATCTGGAATCATTAAGGGATGTTATGGCGTAAGGGTGCAAACTTTATTCCATTGGAGCCCCCATGCAAGATCTAAGATGTCATCTTGGCCTTTTAAGCTCCAAAATGCCATGCATGGAGTGAAAGGTGGAAGCTTTACGTGTCCATGTTGTTTTTAGGGTCTAGATCTCTGTTTCTAGGCTTTAGTTTGGAGTATGGATGGCTTGTGGACCAAGATCTAGGTCCTAAGGAGTTAGGGTTTGAGCTAAACCCATTGAGGAAAGGTATTAATGGGTAAAGTTGGAAACTTTACCCTTAAAAGGACATTTTCAGGGTATATGAGGAGTATGAAGCTTAGATCTGAAGAGTTGGGGCTTAATCTATTAAGATGGCCCAAACAGACTGAGGAACTCGGCGAGTCCAGAGAGGGACTCGACGAGTTGAGTCGATTTGTCCCGATTATGTACAAGGTAGAACTCGACGAGTCTGTGAAGGGACTTAGACGATTTGGCTCATGTTATCATGACTATGAGTAGCAAGGGAACTTGGCGAGTCAGAAGATGACTCAACGAGTTGAGTCAACTCGGATTGTTGACTTTGACTTAGACTAAGCGTTGACTTTGACTTGGACATTTGATGAGAATATAGCACTAATAAGATCGATAGATTCTAAATAGATAAGCAACAATAATAATGAAGCAAAGAACACAAGAATGAATCAAATTATGTCGAATGATTAATCTTCAACACCTCAGAAGAGCTCGACTAAGAACTTCGACTGTAGAGGTGTTTAGGGTTACAATGCAAAAGCTATTAATGACAACTTTAATCTCTAAAAGATATACATGCATGCACTATATATAGGCTAACCCTAATCATAATCCACGGTTGGACAGGACCAAACCGGGTATTCAAAAATATAAACATTAAGCCCAATGACGCAACACTCTTAAACCCAACAATCTCCCCATTTGCGTCAATTGAGGCGAGAAGTCAGTTCGGTTGAGCAAGAGTAGAATTATTCACTGTCGTGAACACCTTCGATATGATGGCCAATAGAGTTTGACGAAGAGCAATATACCACCGAAGCATGTCAGTAAAGTTCTTCTTGTCCGAATCACTATTCTACTTACACCGATGGATAAGATCGAGTATATGTTCCAAGCAGACAGTGGAAAACAAATGTTTGTCAACAAGAGCGAAAAGGAATTTTTCACCTTCGCCCCTTGTGAACATGACAGTGAGATGAGTTGAATCGATATGTCCCAACTTCATTTTATTAACATCGTTTGGCTTCCCAGTAGGCTTCACTGTCGGTTTCTTCCTCAAAACATGGCAACCTCTTGATCCATTTTTGCAACTTCATGGATATAGGAAGCCAACATTCTATTAATATGATCGAGGATCGGTTCATACTCCTTTCGATTGGTGAGCAAAATGTTGAACAGCAAAATCCAATCGTGAGGGTTCAGGTTCGGAAGATCAGCCAAGGAAATCATATGAACCGAGTTGTCTGAGCCTCGGGTCACCCTGAACTGAACATTTATAAACTTCCCAGCAGGAGAGGGTTTCAATACCTTGACAGTAGTTATTTTCTGGGCACTCCATGTCAGGTACTGAGGTTGAGCGAATTTAAGATAATAATCGACAAGATCACGATCAACCTGTGGATGAGGAGAAGGAACTTCAACAGTTGAATCAAAACAGTGAAACACGAATGCCCTTCGGGTTATAGGCATATCAAACTGCGAATCCTTCGTGTTCTCACAGTCAAACGAAGCAACTGGTTCCAACCAGTGAGTGCTCGGGGACTCAATTGCTTCTTTGATCAATCTTTCCTTAGTCCAAGGAGGAAAGAGCGCCTGCTTGCACACCAGAGCATCATGATCTTCTTTTTGATTTCGCTCTCTCTCTTCTTCTTCTCTATCTATACGAAGATTTTCATCTATTTCTTTATCCCTTTTCTTTCTCTTCAATGCTTCTGCAATCGTCTCTTCCTCATCATCACTTTCATCAGAGATACCCTTCTTCTTATCTTGTACACCAGAACCCGAAGCTTCATTAACCTTCGGTTCCATTTTGATGGTGACTTTGGGTGGAAAGGGAGGATCTTGAACATTATCTCCCCCTTGTTGCGGAGCGACAATCGGCTCCGTAACACCCTTCATTTGACTTAAGATTTCGATGGCTGGAAGAAGTTTTGTTGTCAAGTGATTCCGGATGGTAAGAGTGAGAACAGGGTCATGGGCATTGACAAGATTACCCAGAAGAGACAGAACGTCACCAGCACAACTTTTCAAAACAGCACGCTCGGTCTTCAGAGAGTCAATCTCCTTCTTGGCTTGAGCAAGCTGAACATTCTGGACGTCAATCTTAGTGGTCTTACGAGCAAGTTCGTCCATTATCTTATTTTCCATAGCCATATCATCTTTGATTTCAGACCGAACAGTGTCAAATTTTGCTTTCTACTCTTGAAGTGACTTGGAGAGTGAATCAACCGTGGCATTAACTTTGGCGGCATTGGTGTCAGCATGACCTTTGAGTGATTCTAAGAAGATCTTTGAATCATGAATAAGATCCGCCACTTTGGTTGTTGCTTTCTTGCAGGAAGATGTGGAGGCATTCACAACCTTTGTAGAATTATCAATAGAGTCTGTATATTGTTGAAGAGATGTGTCTAGAAAAGCCTTCATAACCACATCAGAATATGTTGCCGAAGAAGCAATCAATTTGTCAAGCTTGTCATTACGACTTTTCAAATGTTGCTTAGTCACCGGAATGTCGTCTTCATCTTCACTTGGAAGCCGGTAAGGACTATAGTAGGTAGAGTCATACTCAAAGGTATCACCACCGAGAATAGGTGCAGAATCGCTTGAAGGTGATGGTGAAAGTGGTTTGGTGGTAACTGGGGTTTTGGTGTCAACGGTAGGTGCTCCCGTATCAGATACGTTGACACGAACCGGAGGTTCGATTGTAGTGGTTGTGGTTGTGGTAGCTTGAGAAATAATAGGAGGTGGTAGGGGAGCAGTTAACATTGGTAAAGTACTGACAGGTGGAGGAAAATGTGAGGTTGAAGCAGGTTGAGTAGAGATGAGTGGTGGAATTGGAGCAACCGAGATTGGAATTGTAGAATGAGATGGAGATTGAGAAGGAGTAGGAACAGAATCAGCATGTTGTACCTCGGGAGTTGGAGATCGTGGAGGTGTGTTTCCCCTTGGTGAAACTTTATGTTGAACTTCCTCTTCCTCTTCGGCAGATTGCTCCTCGTTATGTTCAGAACTAGAAGGCGAAGGTGCCTTCGGTTTTCTTACCATCTTCTTTACCTTCTTCTTTGTCGGAGCCGAAGGAGCTGCTTTGTCAGCTTTATGCTTTTTGGGCTTTGCAGCTTTAGTGGAAGGACCTTCAGTCTCTGCCTTCTTTGTCTCCGGTTTCTTCCCCCTTTTTGTTGGTTTCTCAACAGCATCCAACGCAACTTGCATTTCTGGGGTTAGTTGTCGTGAACCTGTAGGAGAAAGTTTTTTGTACTCAGCCATGACATTACTCTCGTTTGTAACGCACCGGTACATCGATTCAGGAATAGACCCGTTGAAAGAGTACTTGGTGGAATTGGTGAGTATAATCTTCTTGGTGTGAAAAGTGGCCACAGAAGAGAGCAGAGCATCTGTCATTATTGGAATCTGGAAGTGATCAATGGCCCTTCGAGTGATGATTGTCCAGAAGCGACCACAAGAAATCTCTGAGTCACTCGATGAAGAATTGAGACTTTGTACCACCTGAGCCCAGATAAGCGTACCATAGTCGAGATTTACGCCATGATAAAGACCATAGAGAATGGTCATGAATCATTTACTTGCTCCGTCAGAACCTGCAACGCGTTCTGATAACCCTTTGACGAGAAGGGTGAAAAGACCATTCCATTTAGGAGGAAGGCAGGATTTCTTGAACTTAGTAATTGTTGTAAGAACATCTGTATAACCCATATCGTAGAACATCTTGAAAAGCTGGGTAGTAGTGATTGAATCAGGATCCACTAGAGAATCATTTGTGGGAAGCGCTAAAAGGGTGCAGAACCGAGCTTTGGAGACGGATGTCTTGTGACTGAAGATGTCGAAAAAGATCTTGTCTTTGCACTTATCATAGACTGCAGAAGAATACACTTGAGACAGCAACGACATCGGCACGGATTCCACTTTGGTAAGAGCAACGACGAGTGGTGAATATTTTAAGCATTCGACCACCTGAAGCATATACGAATCGTAAAGGAAAGGTATCAAGTTGATAATAAGGTTCTGATTTAGTTTGATCACTAACAACTGAGATGATTCAGTCTGATCTTGAACTGAAGATGAATCCGCCATTGATGCAGGTGAAGAAGAAGATGAACAGTAATAATCTCCCTTGTATACTCGAGAGGTTTTTGGAAGTGGTAAAGAATCAAAAGTGGGGCTTAAAGATCTTATATACGGTTAGTAGTAGAGAGAAAAAATCCTCTGTGATGATTCCAAGATCTTTGGTATCGATCCCTGAAAAGGCGCGATTTGACAGCTGAGTTACCCCAAAAGGTGTCAGGTGACGTGACATCAGGAAGCCGTTTCAAATTCACGCGCCTGTTTTGAAATCTTATCCCTTATCTGCCCTTTCAAATTCGAAGCAATTCAAATTCCAATTGGTTCCTATTCTCTAGTAAGCTTAGACACATCCGTTCGCTTCTCCATAATCAACTGTCGTTCCTTTTTATAGTGAACCACCATTTCTTTCTTTCAGAACCGAAAGCATAAATCTGAAAAAGTGTCGTTAATACCACAAACAAGACTTTGGTAAATCATAAAGATCTTCGTCCAAGAGTGTGCCAAAGAAAAAGAAATAAAGCAAGATGTGTGTGGGATATAAGTGATGTCAATTAAGACACGAAACAAAGGATCCCGGGCACGAATCTTTTTCTTCAAAGTCAAGAGCGACTTACAGTTGTCTGTGTGGTTTCCCGTTAAAATACGATCAAATGTTTGTTAAGAAACATTGAAAGGCTTCTTTTCCAATATAGGCTTTTAAAGGGTGGTTTATCTTCAACCGAACTTCGATACTTAAGATAAGACTGAAAGTTGGATGAAGTACTTGTGAGACCGATGTGGTCTGTTGAACAAGTAGGTTGGATTAATTTATAGTGACTAGATTTACAATTAGAAATCTCAAAAAAAAAATAAAACTGGATCTCTTGGGAAGAAACGCCTTGGTGTTAGACATTTCATTAAGATCACTCAAAAAGAAAAAGAGATTTCTTGAGGTAACAAGTAACATCTGGAACGTTTGAATGTTCACTGTCAATTCCTTTAAGGTGTTGGATTTTGGGTCTCACTTAGTACGTGGTGAACGAAACTAAGATCATAAACGCAGATGTTGTGTAACCATAAACCTCAGTGGTAATAGCTGAGAGTCTCAAGGGTTACGTTGGTGGAACAAAACGTAGTGGAGAAGTTAGGGGAGGTGGTTAAGGAACCGAAAGTACCTCTGCTATATAAGAATGACAAAGCAGAAAACTCTTAACTCATTTGAGAAGAGTAAGGTAGCTCATAACTTGAGTGAATGTAGCAGCCTAATTGGGAAGAAACGATAGGTGTTGATCGAATCATTAAGGCTTTACTCAGAGTCTTGGAGGCTTCGATCTACATACAGCAGCATGTTTCTAGGGACACTTAACTAGTACAAAGATAAGAGTGTCATACCTGTCCTAGCTCTAATTCGTATAGCATCTGTGTTCTTGAAACCTAAGAAAGAAAAGAAACAAAAAACGAAACGAAATACAAAAAGAAAATGTTTTTGGAGTTTTGCTGAAAAAGAATAAAAACAGAAAGTAAAATATTTTTGTATTTTTGGAATTTCTGAAAAATAATAAAAACAGAAAATAAAATATTTTGAAGTTTAAGAACGAAAAATAAAAGCTAAAGTAAACTAAGCAAAAAGATTAAACGACATATACAAAGGTATACAACCGAAACCAAACATTAGAAAAGATTAAGCGAAATGGGCCGAGCGTTCGGTTTATTTCGGTTCCCGAAAATTACGGAACCGAAATAGACCGAGCGTTCGGTTCATTTTGGTTCCCGAAAATTCTGGAACCGAAATAGACCGGGCGTTTGCTCTATTTCGCTTGACTAGTTTTTAGTGAGACGAAAGAGGTTTCGGTACTGACTCAGCTTCCATCATTCCCAAGCCTTGTAGTATTTTGTTAAAGCTTGATTCTTGTAAGACCTTAGTGAAGATGTCAGCCAGTTGATCTGAGGACCGAACGAAGTGAACTTCCACATTGCCATCTTCAACATGGTCCTTGATGAAGTGGTATCTCAGTGCAATATGTTTTGTCTTGGAATGCTGCACTGGATTGTGACAAATACGAATCGCACTTTCAGAGTCACAGTAGAGGGGAACTTCTTCATACTTAAGCCGTAATCTCTAAGTTGGCTTTGTGTCCATACGACTTGTGATGTACAGCATGCTGCAGCAATGTACTCAGCTTCGGCTGTGGAAAGAGACATGCAAGTTTGTTTCTTTGACTGCCAGCTGTCGAGTTTACCATCAAGGAATTGGCACCCGCCAGTTGTGCTCTTTCGATCCAGACCACATCCACCAAGATCAGCGTCACAGAAGGCTTGAACAAAGAATCCGGATTTAGCAGGATACCAGAGACCGAGAGACGAGGTTCGCTTCAAGTAGCGGAAGATATTCTTCACAGCAACCATATGAGGTTCTCTTGGATTTGCTTGGAAACTAGCACAATAACAGACATAAAACATAATGTCTGGTCTACTAGTCGTTAGATACATTAGAGACCCTATCATTTGTCGATAGAGTGTCACATCAACAGTCGGTTTATCCAGAGACGGTGTTAACTTCGTGCCAAATGCCATTGGAACCTTCACTTTAGAATCTCCTGTTATGCCGAACTTCGCCAACAAAGTCTTCGTGTAAGCCTCCTGATTAATAAAGATGCCTTCTAGTCCCTGTCTTATATTCAGTCCAAGGAAAACGTTAATAGGACCCATTGCGCTCATTTCAAACTTAGTCTCCATCAACTTCCTGAATTCATCTGTTAAGCTAGGATTCGTGGAGCCGAAGATGATGTCATCGACGTAAATTTGAACTAATAATAAGTGTTCGCCTTCTTTCTTGCGAAAGAAGGTTGGGTCAATCGAACCTTGTTTGAATTTTGACATTTTGAGAAAGCGTGTTAGTGTTTTATACCAGGCTCTCGGGGCTTGCTTCAAACCATAAACTGCTTTATCCAGAATGTAGCAATGATCAGGATATTTCTCGTTCACAAAACCAAGTGGTTGCTCAACGTACATAGCTTCTTCCAGTTCTCCATTTAAGAAGGCACATTTTACATCCATTTGGAAAAGTTCAAAGTTTTTATGTGCAGCATATGCCAGAAAAATTCTCACTGATTCCAACCTTGCTACGGGAGCGAAGGTCTCTTCATAATCTATTCCTTCTTCCTGACAATATCCTTTCACCACTAGCCTCGCTTTGTTGCGAATGACGTTACCCTCTTTAACCAACTTATTCCTGAAAACCCATTTTAAACCGACTACATATGCATCCTTTGGTGTGGGAATCAGCCTCCAAACACGATTTCGCTCAAACTCATGGAGTTCGTCTTGCATTGCTTGCACCCAATCAGAGTGATCAAGAGCAGCATTAACCGTCTTCGATTCAACCTTGGAGACAAATGAATGAAACATGTAGAATTCAACTTCAGAGAATAAAGCAGTTTGCTTCGCTTTTAGTTGAGAACGAGTGAGAAATCGCTCAGAAGATTCACCAATGATTTGAGTTTTGGGATGATCTTTTGTCCATTTTGTGAGAGGAGGGTAATTCGGATCATAGACAGGATCCAATTCAGCATTAACTTCTTCTTCAAATTCTGATTGTTCGCATTCGTCATTTGTATTATCATTATCCCCCTCAAATGGAGAAGCGTATCCCATGTCAGATTCAGGATTCTCCCCCTCGGTTGGACCTTCATGGGTTGGGGTTTGAATTGGATTCTCCCCCTGGAAAGGCAATTCGGTTGTTTTTGTTCCTGACGAACCCTCCCCCTTGAACGTAGAGCTATCACATGGAGGGTCAATTGAGGTTTGTTTTTTGTTTGATTTTGGAGGATCACTTTCCATGTCTTTTGCAGCTTCATCGATGATCTTTTTCAAGTTGTCGATTTTATTATCTGCTGCTTTCGCTTCTGAGTAAATTGCTTTCTCTGGTTCATCAAAGAGTAGCATGTATTCTTCAAACAGATTGGAAATAGGAACCGAGACTTGACCTGATTCTGGAAAGATGTCCCCCATTGTACATTCGCTTGTTTGAATTTTCTTCATGTAATTGTCATCAAAAGTCACATAGTAGGTTTCTTCAAGCTTCTTGGAGCGTTTATTCAAAACCCTATATGCCTTCGAAGTAAGCGAATAACCGAGAAAGATCCCTTCATCTGCCTTTACGTCGAATTTGTTTTGGTTCTCTTTGGAGATCAAAATGAAGCATCTTGAACCGAACACGTGGAAAAACTTTACATTTGGCTTGCGATTATTCAGAATCTCGTAAGGAGTGATAGAAAATCGCTTGTTGAGGAAGGATCGGTTCTGATTGTAACACGCATTAGCTATTGCATCAGCCCAAAAATATAGTGCAAGAGAAGCGAAGCTCAGCATGGTTCGGGCTGCTTCACATAAGGAATGGTTTTGCCTTTCAACGATCCCGTTCTGTTGTGGAGTATAGGGAGCAGAGAAGTTGTGAGTCACTCCCTTTTCAGCCAGAAAATCTTCAAAATCTTTGTTTTTGAACTCTAGTCCATTGTTGCTTCTTATGTTTCTCACTACCTTTCGTAGTTGCGTCTCCACTTGCTTAATGAATGCCTTCAGCTTGGGAGTTGCCTCTGATTTCTGTTTAAGAAAGAAAACCCAGGTGAAGCGTGAAAAACCATCTACAATGACAAGTATGACTTACTACCACCGATGCTTTCGATAGCTGAAGGACCACATAAGTCGATATGCAGCAGTTCAAGAGGTTCGATGATCTTTGTATTGATACGAGTAGGGTGGCTCTTTCGACTTTGCTTTCCCATCTCGCATGCTGCGCACAGGTGTTCCTTATCAAACTTGAGAAGGGAAAGTCCTCGTACATGGTCACCAAGCACCAACTTGTTAATGTCTTTGAAGTTTAGGCGCGAGAGCCTTCGGTGCCACAACCAACTTTCATATGAGTTCGCCTTCGTCAGCAGGCATATAGCTGGCTTTCCTCGTATTGGGTTGAGATTCAGAGGATACATCTCTCCTTTGCGTTTAGACTTCGACAGAACCTTCTTCCTTTGCTTTCCAATTATCTCAGAACCCTCATCATCGAACGAAACTTTCAAGCCAGTTCCCACGACCAGTTGAGAGACACTAATTAGATTGTGTTGCAATCCTTCCACGTAAGCTACTTTCCGTATTGAAAATTCTCCGTTGGTGATCATTTCATACCCTTTAATCGTGCCATATGAATTATTCCCATATTTAACACATCCACCATCCTTAAGGGACCGAAACTCCCTTAGCTCTTCCCTCCTTCCTATCATGTGACGAGAGCAGCCACTATCGATATACCATTCGTCGTCAAACTGCTCGTCACTAATAACCTACAAGATTAAGCAGATTTAGGAACCCAAAGTCTCTTGGGCCCTGGTGAGTCTTTTACAAAATAGGGAATAACAACAGAAAGATCAACCAAATATCTTCTTTTTATTAAGGTGGTTTCATCTTTTCTTTTGATGGTGTACACTTTGATTTTATTTTTATCTTGTTTTAGTTGGGGTGAATCATATTGTGTAATTTTAGTTGGTTTTTCAGTTGAGGTTCTCTTTTGAGTCCTAGGGTTAGCTGACTTTTTCTTATTATGGACTTCAAAATCCGAGGGAAACTTTCCCTTTCCTTTGATATCCTTCACATAGTTGGACTTTCGTTTGGAGTGAGGAGGATGGGATTTAGTATCGAGACTGGACTTTCGGTTCTTGGCATAGTAAGAGTTGGGACCGAAACTTCCTTTTCGGTTTGTTTGACTGCATGAGTGGCAGTAAGTGCATGAAGGAGATGTGGTCCTTGACTTGTCGTATGCCTTGATATTGGTCGCCATCTTAGAGTGAACATAGTTAGGATTTTGGGACTGCCAAAACTGTTTTCGCTCATTGAGGTTCTTCATGTATCTTTTGTTCCTCGGGCGTTTCTGTTCAGCAAGTTGCTCCTGAGACTTGTGGATATTCGCTCTTGGTTTCGGTCTCTCCTTCTGAGCTTCGGTTGTTTTGGAAGATACACTGGATGCTTTCATTGGTTCTTCTGGTATCTCTTTCGTACCACTTGAACTTGGTTTGTTGAAACTTGAAGGATTGTTGATGGGTTCAGCCACGTATCTACCCTTAACTCTCCATGAGGTTCGCTCTGACAGACCAACAGTTTCGTTTGCGTTGTCAATGGGAGCGGACCAGAAGTAGTTGTCGCAGCCTTCAGCGTTATCTTTGTCAACCAAGGTGGTCATCTCTGACGTTTGTTTCTTAGTTACTCCTTTAACGGCATACACTTGGTTCGGCACTGTTTGAACCTTCTGATAAACAACTGCCTTTTCTTTGAGGACCTTGGACTTGTCTTTGGACATTCGAGTGAACTAAACAGAATTTTCAGATATGAGGGGTTTTGTTGACTCATGTTCGTTCTTAAGCAATTCTGAACAATCGACCTCGTCTTCTACTGAGATTTCACTCATCTCACTTTCCTCATCAAATTCAGAAGTGGCTTCCATATTCATTTTGTGTTCTGAACTTAATTTGGCGTTTAACGAGTCAAACTTCTGTATGGTCTCGGTCTTGATTTTTAATCTATCATTTTCGTCCAAAAGATTCTTAAGCATGCATTTATGTTCTTTGGAGTCAATAAAGGCCTCAATTTTGTCCAGTCCATATTTGTAGGTTTCTGAAACCTTTTCTGAGGACACAATGGATTCACATTCAACAATGACTTCATCCTCCTTAAATTCAAGGAAGGGCAGAATCATCTTATGAATCTTTTTACCTATCTCACAATCTAAGTGCAATTGAGTAATATTAGTATATAAGCGTTTAACAATCAAGCAGAAAACATTCCTTTGTTTTAAAAACTTCAAATTGTCACGTTGTAAATAAATAAGTTCATCCTTATCCCTAACTAAATCTGACTCCTTCAGCTGTATCCACATCCTTCTCTCCTCACTCTTCGAAGACTCCCTGCTGAGTTGGTCAGTTAGGTTAGAATTCGCTAAGCGAGTTTGCAAAAGACTTCCACTTAAGTTAGAGAATTTGAATTTTAATTCGTTTAATTCTTTTTCGTAGTTTGTTACTGGTATTTTAAGAGATTCGAGGATGGATTGTACCTTCTTGATCAACTGATCGCAATCGTTGATCCTTTCACTCACAGGCTTGGTAGCGAAACATTTGTCTTCATACAACTTCGCCTCCTCATGCTCACCTTCGGTTGTATATCCCCTCATTTGTGACACTCCAGTTGTCACCATTAAGCATCTCCCAGCTGACTCAGTAACTTCTTCTTTCGCCACATATGCTCTTCCATGTGTGGGTTTTCGTACCTCTTCATCTTCAGAGTCTGTAGACCAGACCTCTACACCACCGAACTCATCATCATCAACGTTCTCCTGCACAATCAAAGCTTTCATAAAACTGTTAGTTGCCTTCTTTTTCTTTAGCTCCTCCAGCTTTCGCATGTAGTAAGCTTCATCATCTTCACCATCCTTTTTCTCAGCCATCTTCCTTAGCATACAATCTTTGGCAAAGTGGTTCTTGCCATGAAAATAGTTACAATCGTACCGAGAGTCTCCCACAAGCTTGCTCTCCTTCTTTTCATCGTCCTTTTCAGAAGTATTCTTGGTTTCCTCTTTCACCTTCTCTGAGCTATAGCTTCCTTGCCAATTTCGGTTCTTATTGACAGGGAATTTCTTTCGAGCAAACTTCTTTGGGTTTGTGACCATCATTGCATATTCTTCACTGGTCAGATCGCACTCTGACATATTTGATTCCTCCTCTTCGTCTGCCATATTCTTGCTCTTAGAAACAAGGGCCAGTGATCCCACACCCGAAACTACCTTCGCTTCCTTAGTCACCACACTTTCATGAGATTTGAGTATACCCATCAGTTTCGCTAGCGAGTATGATTTAAACTGCTCATGAGCCTTCACAGTCAAGACCACTGCCATCCATTCCGGTCTTAAGCCATTCATGAACGTAACCTTTTATTCGATTACTTTTCTTTCAATACCATGCTTGATCATCTTGCTAAGCAGATGGTTGAAACGATCGAAAGTCTGAATGAGTTTCTCTTCGGGTTTTTGTTCGAAAGCACCGAACTCAGAGAGCAATAGGGTTTGGATCGAGTGCTCTAGATCCTCATCAGTTGAATATAGTTCTTTCAACCTATCCCATATTTCTTTAGCCGTGGAGCATGAGCTTACTAGACGAAAAGTGTCAGATTGCAAGGCAAATCTGATCATCCTCATGGCTTTTACGTTGCATAACAACTTGTCATTTTCGTCTTGAGGGATCTTCTCTACGTCCACCAAGAGTTGGTTATACTCCTTTTGAGTCTTGATAGTTCTATTCGTTCCAGAGTGAAAAAACAGACCCAATGTTATCGCCTCCCAGATAAGATAGCCATTGTCTTCAGATCCAACAACGTAGTCTTCAAAGTGGTGCGTCCAAACTTCATAGTCTTGAGTGTAGAGAATGGGAGTCCTAGTGGTGGATCCAATGTTGTTGGAGATGTTGATAGGATTGGTTTGAGAGTCGTCGAGAGACATGATGAGCTTTTACTTAAATCTGCTAGAATCAGAATTGTAATCTTGAGATTAGGGTTTTATCAAACACCAGAGACACCGTCGACAAGAAGAAGACGGATTCTAAATCTTCGATAAAAGCGGAAACCCTAAAGAATTCTTCAAACAGAAGGAAAGCATATGTGTTACACAGTCTCCTGATCTGATACCAATTGATGAGAATATAGTGCTAATAAGATCGATAGATTCTAAACAGATAAGCAACAATAATAATGAAGCAAAGAACACAAGAATGAATCAAATGATGTCGAATGATTAATCTTCAACACCTCAGAAGAGCTCGACTAAAAATTTCGACTATAGAGGTGTTTAGGGTTACAATGCAAAAGCTATTAATGACAACGTTAATCTCTAAAAGCTATACATGCATGCACTATATATAGGCTAACCCTAATCATAATCCACGGTTGGACAGGCCCAAACCTGGTATTCAAAAATATAAACATTAATCCCAATGACGCAACACTCTTAAACCCAACAACATTGACTTTGACCAAGGTTGACCTGTGAAGGGGTCTTGAAGTAAGGAATGGTATCTAAGGGGTTGTTTTGAATAGGGCGTGAGTAGAGCCGGTTGCGGGAGTAGAGACGTTCAGCTACTTCACTCGACATTTGAGGTGAGTAAACTCCAGTAGGAACGGGTTGAAGGCACCAAGGCCGGCCTATTTATGTATGTTAGTATGTTCCGGACTAAGGTCTGATGTCGGGTGGGGCCCGATGTAGGTTTATATGTTTTTCGGGTTTCGACCCGATGCCGGGGCGGTACCCGAAGAATGTTAGTATGCTTGATGTCTTTGGGATTCATGCATGTGTTTGTATATGTATGTTTCGGACTATGGTCCGATGCAGGGGTGGTTCCCGAGGAATGTTTGTATGCATTCCGGATTTTGGTCTGATGTCGGGCGGGGCCCGAGGAACGTTATATGTTTATGATTAGGCGATTATGCTCATGTTATATGTATTAGTAGTTATGCTTATATGTATGTCGAGCTTTTCTCGAAATCGGGCGGGACCAGATGTAGGATGCGGCCCGATGCATGGCGGGGCCCAATGCCGGACAAGGCCGATGTTGGGCAGTGCCCGATGTAGCAGGGCGGGGCCCAGTATATGTTATATGCGATTATGTGATTATGTGTATGGTATGTGGTAGTTTGGGGAGTCTCACTAAGCTTCGTGCTTATAGTTTTCAGTTTTGGTTTCAGGTACTTCCGCTAGTAAGGGGAAGAGCTCGGGATGACTGCATTGCACACACCATAACTTTTAGCCTGGGTGGGAGGATTCACTCTGATGTTTTGACATGTGATTTTGATATATTGACAGATGTTATGATATTTTTGAGATACATGATTTATGACTTTTATATGATGAATGATACTTATGGTTTTTATTAATGATTTAAAATGAAATTTTTGGACCGTATTTTTGTGATGTTTCAATACAAGCGATAGGGTATCATTAACCTTGGGAATAAGGGCGATAAACGATGAATTGCAGCCATGGCTGATCTCCCTAATTTTGAAAAAAATTGTTGAATATTTGATAAAATCTTATTCGAATATGCTCCAGAAAGACTTGATGAATTTAAAAGAGAAGCCACCGGGCCCAGGCGCCCTATCATTTCCGCAGCTCCATACGACATCTTTGATCTCTGCAGGAAGAAATGGTGCAGTGAGGAATGAAGCATCTTCCACTGAAAGAGTCTTTAGTGAGTTGCAAATCAAATTTGGTATTGTAGGAGTTGATTCAGTGAATTTGTTACTGAAGAAGCTAAAGATCTCTTGTTTAGTTAACTCTGGGTCGGATGTCCAAACACCATTAATGACTAGCCCAGTAATGCACCTCTCGAGATGTTATTAATCATTCCATGAAAAAACGTGAGTTTTCGTCCCCTTGACTGCCCATTTGCCTCATGCTTTCTGTTTTAAGTCGAGGTTTCTTTCCATCTCAATCTCCAAGAATTTTTGTTTCCAGTCTAAAGGATTTTATCTCTCTACCGAGGATAATTGTCTTGATTCAGCAATGATTTCAATCGAATTTATATTTTCCTTTAACGTGTTGTAGTCACGGTTTTCTTTTTCTTTTTCTAAGTGTAACCAATCTTTTATTGCAAATTTAGTCACCTTTAGTTTATGTAACATCCCAAAAATCAAGGTAAAAATGTTCATTTTTAAATCAAAAGGAATCATTGTTTTTGTAACTTCTATTTTTCCATGTATTTTCTTTTGGACCTTTGAGTTATGAATTGTTTGCAAGAAGGGTCCCCAATGGAAATTTCGTGACTTTTAGGTGCTTCATGAGTACGTTGGGCATACACGTTTTTATGTTGGGCGTACTGTGACCCGCGCCAGTACGCTGAACGTACTTCGGTACGCTAGGCCTACGTGGTTCAGACCAAAAACCTAATATTTAGGGTTTGTGCACTATTTAAGCACCATTATAATCCGAAGACCTTTCCCGTTGTCAGCCTCCATCCCAAGATTGACCCTCCTTACAAACCCAAGTTCATTTTGAGCATTTTGAGCTTTTGGAGTGAGTTGTGTGCTTCCTTGTTTATGAATAAGGACCTTCAAGGAGTAGGCTTTGCTCTCAAGACTTTGGATCCAGCGTCTTCTCTTCATTGTGCACCATTTGGAGGTATAAAGCTCCAAACTTGGCTTATGTTTCTTTAGATCTTAGTTAAGCCTTGATCTTCATATTTTTATCCCAAAAACCAAGAGATGTGTGAGTAGGAGGTACTCTAATGCCTTTAAGGTGTCCTTTCAGACGTTTTAATGCATTTTAAGTCATAAAAATGCAATCTTGGATCTTGATTTGTTCCCATGTAAAAGTTCTGGTGTAGGAAAAGGTTTGAGTAAGCTAGTTTTTAGTGTTGGGTTTCTTGTAGCCATCCAAAGGCATAAAGTTTGCAACTTTATGTCCTTAGGGGTCTTATTAAGCTTAGATTTGAAAATTGGTCATAGGGTCTTAAGGCATTAAGACCTTATTATGGGTTTTGTCTTAGGGGAGCGTTCACTGGGCGTAACTCCTAGTATGTCGTGCATATTGCGCCTCAGTCGTGATCCACTTCCTGCATAAGTCGAGTACGTTGCACGTAACAGTTGGTATGCCTGCCGTACGACCCGATCCAACTTTGATGATTTTGGGCCTTAAATCGTTGGGCTTTGCTTGTTGGGCTTGGACCATGGATGGTGTTGGGTAACTTCTAATTTTGGGCCCATGTTGGACTTTGGATGATCTTTTGGGTTGGGGTTAGGATTTTATTGGGCTTAGAAGAAAAGGATAATTGGCCCTTTTTACCTTGGACATTAGGCAAGTAATGTAGGTTTTTAGCTTTGGATAATGTCCCGATTATTAATTGAAGCTTTGTCTGTTTAGTTAGCATAATGATTCTTCCAGTCCAGCAGCACGAACTTTATTTGGTTTTTCAGCAGTTGAGGTGAGTCTCCTCACTTGATCTATGGGTCGAATGCACCAATGACGGCCCATTTTTTGTTGTATAGAATGTTAGATGCCTTGTGATGATTATATGGAAGACCAGAATCTGGCCCCCGACATTTGCATGAAAGAACAAGGTCTAGCCCCTGATAGTTATATGAAAGACCAGGATCTGGCCCCTAGCAATTGTATGCAAGACCAAGATTTGGCCCTCGGTACTGAACGGAAAGACCATGGTTTGGCCCATGGCAGGAAATGATTGCATGACTATGATTTGGCCCATAGTATTATCTTATTTCATGTGTGGTATGTGGTACTTGGGGGAACTCACTAAGTTTTATGCTTATAGTTTATGTTTATGGTTTCAGGTACATTCAGTTCCAAAGGGAAGGGCCCGGCATGTTGGCACATCATCCTCCCCTCACTATTTCCGCATTTGATATATATTATACTCTGATATTTTTGGATAATATGACTTGATGTTGATTCTAAATGATTTAATAAATGATTTGTTAAGTTTTAAAAAGAAAATTTTACTATGTTTTTGGGCCGTTGCAGTTTTCAGACAAAACCAAAATCAAAACCAAAGGTTTACAAAACATTGTTCTTAAAAGTAGAAATCATATATCAGAGTGTCCCAAATTAGTATCATAAAAACTAAGAGGATGTGCACAATCATGTCTTTGCTTTCCCACGGTCATCTGAAGTACCTGAAACATAAAACTAAAACTGTAAGCCGAAGCTTAATGAGTTCCTCCAAAGTACCACCACACAAACATATAACAATATGCATATTGGGTCCACAGATAACAAACTGGGTTACCCCTGAGTCCACAACATGAGTCTGGCTTGCCTTCCGACCCACAACTCATGTATGGCTTACTCCTGAGCCCACATCATAAGTCTGGTTTGCCCCTCGGGCCCACAGCTTATGTCCGGCTTGCTCCTAGGTTTGTTGGCTTCCGTACAAATCAACATCCCCTCAACCCAAACATAGAATGTCGACATATACATAACAGCTAACATATATCCGGTAAGCAGATAACCATATAACCAATCAATAGACTCACAGGAAGATGTACATATCACTATCGTATAACAACATCCTACATACCAGGAATCCATTCTAAAATATCAATACAACATAGCAACATCCTCTAAACCAGGATACATAACCCAGTGGGCCGACATTGGTGCCTTCGTGTAACGATCCAAATTTTCAAGGAAAATTTTTCATTTTTAAATAGTCAAACACATTACTTTAATTAAGAAATCCCAACATAATTGTTTTCTCAAAACATAAGTCAATACAACTTTTATTTCAAATATCAGAGTGTCCCGAAAAACGCCTGAGAGAGAGTGCACGCCACGCCATCAAGCCTTTCCCTTGCCCTTGGGCTCCGATGTACCTAAAACAAATCCACAAACTGTAAGCTAACACTTAGTGAGTTCCCCAGAGCATACCCCACAAACAAACCACATAATAAGCATCATAACCGCTATGCAAGTTACCTCTACCACATATCAAATAACACTTTAGCTATAGAGCTATCTCTACCAGTAGTCATAAAGACTATCTCTACCATTAGCTATCAACGCTATCTCTACTCTTAGCCATACAGGCTATCTCTACCGCTAGCTATCAAAGCTATCTCTACCGCTAGCCATAAAGGCTATCTCTACCACATATCAACACATAAACACACTACATGTCTCTACACAACAAATATACCAACTATCACAGAATGGGCCGGCCTTGGTGCCTTAGACCCATTGGTATGGTGAGAAGACTCACCTCTGTCTGCTGAATGCGAAAGCTGCTCTCTTAACAGTTCGTAACCTCCCGTGCTGAATAATAATATTAATCAATGTTAGGACTTCACTTACAAAAAGGGAAACCCAAACCCCAAGTCCTTCCAAAAAGGCCCAATTATCCTTTCTTTGCTAATGGGCCCAAAGTCCATGTCCAAAATCATTAATGGGCCTCATGGCCCAATAAAGCCCAATCATAACACCCATGGCCCAAAATAGATAACAATGGTCTACTGCTCCAAAATATGTCCAGGCCCACTAACCAATTGAGGCCCAACAGATCAAGGCCCAAAACACAAACCAAGTTCATCTGATGTGCGTACGCTTAGCGTACCATCCTAGTACGCGCAGCGTACTGGGTCCCTGAGCAGTACGCGCAGCGTACATTCCATTACGCCCAGCGTACAACAAGGTTAAGCACTTTTTCCATTAAGTGCTTAATATTCCATTCTCTTACATCCAAAAGTCAGATCTAAGCTTCTTAAGACGTCCTAAGGCATAAAGTTGGCAGCTTTATGCCTTTGCATGTCTCATATTCACCCAACACCTCCATTAAAACCTTTTCAAAGTTCTTAGCCCATGAATAAGGTCAAAATACCCACTAAGACTCCATTTTTATGTTGCTAAAGGACCAATGGACCTCAGATCTGTCATTTCCATCTTATGGAGTTGCTTAACTCACAAGTAGAGGTCCAAAATGAACCAAAGGGACAAGAATAGAAAACCCTAGCTAGATCTAGAGATTTAAGAGTAAAGATCCAAGCTTTTTACCTCCAGAAGCTCCTCAAGGTCGTCTATGTGCAGATTCTTGAAGCCAAAAGACACTCCAAGCTTCTTTAAATACCTCTTCTTCTTTGGATGAACACTAAAAGGACCATAAAAGCACTCTCAAGGCTTAAATGCACTCACAAAGGATGTTAGGGCTTCCAGGAATGTTTAAAGGTGAAAGGAACTGATGAGGGTGAGGCTCAAGCGAGTTAAGGGCGTTTAAATAGGTCACAAGTCCGCAAATTAGGGTTTGAACCCTCGGCACGTACGCCCGACGTACTTCTGGTACGCCCAGCATACGTGCGGCTCCTCCGCGATTCGCCATGCAGAGTACGCTAAGCGTACTCATAAGTACGCCCAGCGTACTCAAGGGACTAATTAAGTCAAAATAGAAATTCTTTGAGGGTTTCAAGTCATACCTTATTTAGGACGTTACAACTCTCCCCCACTTGAAGTAGACTTCGTCCTTGAAGTCCGCAGCTGTAAACAGATCGGGGTAATGCTCTCGTATCTCCTCCTCCGGCTCCCAAGTCCATTCGGAGCCCTTTCGGTGCTGCCATTGCACCTTTACCAATATCACCTCCTTGTTCCGAAGACCCTTTGTCTTCCTATCTAAGATGGCGATCGGCCTCTCGACATAGTTCAGGATCCCATCCACCTGAATATCTTCCAATGAAATAACCGCGGACTCGTCGGCAACACACTTCCGGAGCTGAGACACGTGGAAGGTGTTGTGAATCTGGCTATGCTCTTTTGGCAGATCCAAGCAATATGCCACCTTGCCCACTCGGGTCGTGATCCTGAACGGGCCTATGAACCGAGGCCCCAACTTACCCCTCTTTCTAAACCTGATGATCCCCTTCCAGGGTAACACCTTCAGCAGCACAAAGTCCCCTACCTGAAACTCAAGATCTGATCACAGCCGATCAGCATAACTCTTCTTACGGCTCTGCGCGACTCGCAACCGGTCGCGCACCTGCTGAATCAGCCCGGTAGTCTTGAGCACTACCTCAGTGCTCTCCATGACCCGGTGTCCAACCTCCTCCCAACAAACCGGGGTCCTGCACCTCCGACCGTATAACATTTCGAATGGAGCTCGGTCGATGCTGGCATGATAACTGTTATTGTATGAAAACTCTTCCAGTGGAAGGTACGTATCCCAACTTCCCCTAAAATCCAACACGCATGCTCGAAGCATGTCCTCCAGTGTCTGGATTGTCCTCTCACTCTGGCCATCGGTCTGGGGGTCATTTGTCGTGCTAAAATGTAGCTGAGTGCCCAGTTCCTTATGGAACTTCTTCTAAAACCTGGATGTAAACCGAACATCCCTATCAGAAACCACCGACACTGGCACTACGTGCCTAGCCACCACCTCTCGAACATAAATATCCGCCAACTTTTCTGCGTATATACTCTCGGAAATTGGAATAAAGTAGGCACTCTTCGTCAGACTGTCCATGATAACCCATATAGCATCCACGCCCTCGCTGTCCTCGTTAACTTCGTGATGAAGTCCATAGTGATCTCTTCCCACTTCCACATGGGAACGGGCAGCGGCTGAATCTTGCCATGAGGCCGCTGATGCTCGGCCTTGACCTTCCTGCAGGTCAAGCACCGCTCCACAAACCAGGCGATCTCCCGCTTCATGCATGGCCACCAATAACTCAGTCCCAAGTCTCTGTACATTTTCGTAGCCCCTGGATGTATAGAGAACTTCGACTTGTGCGCCTCCTCTAATATCCTCTGTCTCGCTCCCCCAGTCACTGGTACCCACACTCGGCCACACTGAGTCAAAAGGTCGCGACTATCCTTCAAAAACGAAGGATACTGTCCCTGAATCCATTTTATCTTCCAATTCTCCTTCACTCCCTCGACCTGGGCCTCTTTAATCATATCCAACAAAGGAGAAATCACCGTCATCCTCATACAAATGTTCCCAATCGGGGACCCCGCCGTCTTGCGGCTCAAAGTATCGGCCACCACGTTGGCCTTCCCTAGATGATATAGGATCTCACAATCATAATCCTTCAGCACATCCAGCCACCTCCTCTGTCGCATGTTGAGGTTCTGCTAATCCATCAAATACTTCAAACTCTTGTGATCAGTATAAATGGTGCACCACACTCCATACAAATAGTGCCTCCAAACCTTGAGGGCGAACACCACGTCCCCCAATTCCAGGTCGTGAGTGGGGTAATTCACCTCATGAGGCTTCAAATGCCTTGAGGCATAAGCTATCACGTTCCCCCTCTACATCAAAACCGCACCTAACCCCTAAATCGATGCGTCGTAGTACACAACCAAATCGTCTAACCCCCAGGGTAGTACTAGGATCGGATCCTCGCATAACCTCTGTCTCAAGGTCTCGAAGGCCAACTACTGATCCGCACCCCACTGAAACGTTACATTCTTCTTGGTCAAGCGGGTCAATGGCACAGCAATCTTGGAGAAATCCTTAATAAATCTCCGATAATAGCCTGCTAAACCCAAGAAGCTACGAATATCTGATGCATTCTTCGGTACTTCCCACCGCATCACAGCCTCAACCTTGGCTGGATCAACTGAAATGCCCTCCTGATTGATGATATGACCCAAAAATTGTACCTCCCGCAGCCAAAAATCACGCTTGGAGAACTTCGCAAAACGTTTATCCGCCCTCAGGGTGTCACACCCCAAAACCAAGAACGGCAGAATACGTTCTGGGGTGGAGGACGTCATGTACAGTATCATAACAATGCATAATAGTAAAGACAAGCAACAACATCCATTGCATTAATATAATAATTGTAATACAAGCGTGTTCTGTACAGTTTGTTAGACACCAAAAATATAATCAAAATAAAAGAGGAGTCTTGTATGCGCTCCGTCTTCTCAAAAGCTGCATCTGTACCTGTCTACTGATGACCTGAGAATACAAGTTATTTTGAAAGCGAGTATCAGCATAAAGCTGGTGAGTTCATAAGTATTTAGTGTCATTGCTTGTATAAAAATGTTTGTAACACACAATGTAAATGTAGTAGTTGGTTTCAAATGTTATAGATGGTGAACTCCCTAGAAAATCCTATATTTTTCCAGTAATGTAGTCTTCTACCAAGACCCCAATTGTTTGTATGTATGTTCCTTTGAAAATGTACAAGTTTTCCCAGTAAACTATTAGTATGAAAATATAGTTCTTGACCTTATACATGTAAAGTGATGGGAAAATAATGTTTTACCCCAGCAGTATCACTGCTGGCTATATGAAATGAAAATGCAGACTCCAGGCAGTATTAAATGTACAATACACCTCGGGGAGCCTGTTTTGCCTTTAATTCTTAATGTGTTAATTAAAGGTTTGAACGTGAACTCGTATGTAACCATGCTGATTGACGATCGAATCCTGATGACCCTCCGAGTCATATGTAGTGATGTGACATTTTGTCACCCCTTAGCCTTTCGGCTCGGACTGTAGCTAGCAGTCGGGATGTGGGAGTGTCTGTCCCGTATAGATCTATACACACAATGTCCGCTCTCCCTCCAGGAGACTCTGGTTACAAAGTGATACCACGGTGAAGTGTCGTATCGAGAAGCAGTATGTCACATTCTTTAGAGAATTCAATGTTTGTATAGCATATCATAGTGTAGTAATGTTTTCTCTGTAATAGTATATAGTGTTCTCCTTGTATAGAGTATAGTGTTCTCTTTGTATAGAGTATAGTGTTCTCTTTGTATAGTGTATAGTATTCTCTTTGTATAGTGTATATTGACTCATAACTGTACTGACTCTGATAGTGTCATTGTAATAGCAGTAGTGAGTAGTAACCCTTAACTATACCTATAATAGTTAAATAGTAATGTGGGTTGTATACCTTTGTTACACAAAGGCACTGAACTGAAGTGAAGACTTTTATATCCAACACAAATATATATGATATATAACTAAGAAGTCAACGATAGTCGGACAAATAACATGATACCCTAAGTCCACAACCAAACAAGGAACGGGAAATAAGGTGAGCTATCAGTCCTAAGTCCTTCAAGTCTTACTTATATAAATATATTGGTGTAGATATGGTTTTGAAAATGATGTAAGTCTAAAAGAGTTTGAAAACAGTTTTAATATCTAAAGAGGTTTGATAAAAAGTTTGAACACCTGAAAATCCAAAGTTTGATAGAAATATGAAAGCAGTAGTAAATCTGGTAGCCTGTTCTAGTTATCAATCACTTGTGATTGATACAATAACTATAACAGTTCAACTTGTATCCCCCCCCCCATAAAAGCATTTAAAATCATTTAAAAGGTTGATTTGGGGGTATGAACTCACCTGCAGTGAGTAACTTGAATGGAAGGTAGATATAGGATTGTTGGGTGTCAAATGGAGTCTCGAGCACAAACGAATCCTATTTAACATATAATTACATATATGCGAACACATTAGTATATATATATATATATATAACCACTAATGGCGATAGAGACAAGTCCTACGGACATAAAAACACTTAGATTTAAGTGTTACCAACTCATATGGTTGCACGGAAGGGGTATATGGCCCTATATTGAAGTGTAAGGCCACTAAAGCATGGATTTTGTGTGTATGCGGCCAGAGTGTGCGGCCAAGACTGTGTGCGGCCGCACACTCACTATGGAGTGTGTCAAAAACGTGTTTCTAAGCCTTAGGGATGTTCTAGTGAAGGTGTTTTGACCATTTCTTAGCCGGATTGGGAGTTTATTGACATTTTGGACCCTTAAAAGGGTGTGTGCGGTTACACATGGCGTGTGCGGCCAGGTGTGTGCGGCCAGATGTGTGTACGGTCGCACACTCCCATAAAATGTGTCCCAATCAATTTTTCCAAGGCTTTGTGATGGTCCTAAGAAGGTGTTTTGGCCGATGCAAAGCTTAGAGGAGTGTTTAAGTTCATTTTAGGACCAAAAGATGTGTGTGCGGTCACACATGATGTGTGTGCGGCCGTACACACATGAAGATCATCTAAAATGATGATTTCATGGATCAAACTCGAGGCAAAGGTTTTCTAACATGTTGTAGTAAAGATCTAAGAATGTTTACTTACTTGTTTTGGAGATTGGAGGAGAAAACTTGAAGAACTCTAGAGAGAAAAGTGTTCCAGCTTTGAAGGAGTGTGAAAAAGGGTGTAAGGTTGACTTGGGGTCCTTTATATAGGCTAGAGAGTGAGGCTGGGAGGGTGTGCGGTCGGCTGTGTGCGGCTGGCTGGCCGCACACACGGGTGTGCGGCCGCACACACCTTGCATGGTGTGTTTGGCCCGATTTCGTGATGCGACCCATATTCTAACCCTCCCTAAGACTCATATCTTGATTGTTTTACGCCTTAAGCACTTATATAGACCCAAAACTTCATAATAAAATAGCAAAACAAGGCTATTTTGATAAAAATGAAGAATTTGAAGAAGTTAGAGATTTCGGGTTGTCACATCATCCCCCCGTTAGAGGGAATTTCGTCCCGAAATTAGAGTTCAAGCAACTAAGTTATTACAAATAACTAAGTAAAAAGATGAGGATATTTAAGTTTCATTCGATCCTCGCGCTCCCAAGTGAATTCAGGTCCTCGCTTGGCGTTCCAGCGAACCTTCACTATCGGGATGCGGCTTTGTTTCGTTCGCTTGACCTCTCGGTCCATGATCTCTATAGGTTCTTCCACGAAGTTGAGGATCTCATTGATCTCGATCTCGTCGAGTGGGATTACAAGAGTTTCGTCGGATAGGCACTTTTTCAAGTTCGAGACGTGGAAGGTAGGATGTACGTTACTAAGTTCGTGGGGTAGATTGAGTTTGTAAGCTACGGGGCCAATTCTAGCAAGAATCTCGAAAGGCCCGATGTATCTTGGATTCAGCTTTCCACGCTTTTCGAAGGGTATCAAGCCCTTCTAGGGTGAGACTTTCAAAAGGACTCGGTCTCCTACCTGGAACTCCAAAGGTTTCCTTCGTTCGTTTGCATAGCTTTTCTGTCGGTCTCTAGAGGCTTTCAATCGTTCATAAATCTGAACGATCTTCTCTGTCGTTTCCCGAATGATCTCCGGACTCGTGAGAGTGCTGTCAGGAACTCGTCCTTTAGCTAACTGAGTGTCACCTACTTCAGCCCAGCACAGAGGGGATCTGCACTTTCGGCCATAGAGGGCTTCAAATGGAGCAGCCTTGATGCTCGTGTGATAACTGTTGTTGTAGGAAAATTCGACAAGGGGTAAATGGGTATCCCATGCCTTACCAAAGTCGATCACACAGGCTTGCAACATATCTTCCAGAGTTTAGATAGTTCTCTCACTTTGTCCGTCGGTCTGTGGATGGTAGGCTGTACTCATGTCCAGCCTCGTTCCTAAGGAATGTTGTAATGACTGCCAGAACCTCGAAGTGAATCTACTATCTCTATCGAAGATAATAGATATAGGAACACCATGCAGTCGTACGATCTCCCTAATGTAGGTTCTAGTGAGCTTCTCCATTTTGTCTGTTTCTTTGATGGGCAGGAAGTGTGCGGACTTGGTCAATCTGTCGATGATGACCCATTTGGTATCAAGTCCACCCGTTGTCTTGGGTAACTTGGTTATGAAGTCCATAGTAATCCGCTCCCACTTCTATTCCGGTATCTCAGGCTGTTGTAGAAGACCTGATGGTTTCTGGTATTCGACCTTGACCTTAGCACAAGTAAGGCATTTACTCACGAAGGTAGCAATCTCTGCTTTCATGTTAGGCCACCAGTATGACTTCTTGAGATCCAGATACATCTTATCTGAACCTGGGTGGACGGAATATCGAGTGTTGTGTGCTTCCTTCATGACCAAGTCTCTGAAGCCACCGTGTTTCGGTGTCCAGATCCGGTCCATGAGATATAAGGCTCCGTCACCCTTGACTTCTATATTCTTATCCATTCCTCGCAGGGATTCTCCCGCCACATTTTCAGGTTTCAAAGCTTCGAGCTGAGCCTCCTTAATTTGTGCAGATAGATGCGAATGGATAGTCATTGTTAATGACCTTACTCTTCGACCAGAATATTCTTTCCGACTTAGGGCATCTGCTACTACGTTGGCTTTACCCGGATGATAACGAATTTCACATTCGTAGTCATTGAGTAGCTCGACCCACCGTCGTTATCTCATGTTGAGCTCCTTCTGGTTGAAGATGTGTTGGAGGCTTTTGTGGTCGGTGTAGATAGTGCTCTTTGTACCGTACAGGTAGTGTCTCCAGATCTTTAGGGCGAACACAACCGCTCCTAATTCTAGATCGTGTGTGGTGTAGTTGACCTCGTGTGTCTTCAGCTGTCTTGAGGCGTAGGCGATGACCTTACCTCGTTGCATCAGAACACAACCGAGCCCCTGATTGGATGCATCGCAGTATACCACGAAGTCGTCTATCCCTTCGGGGAGGGATAGTATCGGTGCGGTGCATAAGGCTCGTTTCAGGGTTTGGAATGCTTTCTCTTGTTTCTCCTCCCAGTCAAAGGACACGCCTTTCTGAGTCAGTGTTGTAAGGGGTTTCGCGATTCGGGAGAAGTTTTGTATGAATCTGCGGTAGTAGCCAGCTAGGCCTAGAAATTGACGAACTTCTGTAGGCGTCTTCGGTGCTGACCAATTCTCAATGGCTTTAATTTTGGATGGATCCACGTGGATTCCTTCTTCACTAACCACGTGTCCTAAGAATTCGACTCATCGAATCCAAAATTCGCACTTAGAGAACTTCGCGTATAGCTTCTCCGATCGTAAGGTTTCCAGGACTTGTCGCAGATGATTGCTATGCTCCTCCTTACTTCGAGAGTAGATAAGTATGTCATCAATGAAGACGATGACGAACTGATCCAAGTAAGGACGGCACACCCTATTCATTAAGTCCAAGAATACCGTGGGCGCATTGGTCAGTCCAAACGGCATCACTACGAACTCGTAGTGTCCGTAACGAGTTCGGAAGGCTGTTTTTGGAACATCCTCCTCAAGCACTCGTAACTGGTGATACCCGGACCTCAGATCAATCTTGGAAAAGTAGCTCGCCCCTTGCAGTTGGTCAAATAAATCATCTATGCGAGGAAGAGGATAACGGTTTTTGACCGTGAGTTTGTTGAGCTCCCTATAGTCGATGCACATACGGAACAATCCGTCTTTCTTCTTCACGAACAAGACCGGTGCTCCCCAGGGTGAGAAGCTTGGTCTTATGAAGCCCTTGCTGAGCAGCTCGTTAAGTTGACCGGATAGTTCTTGCATCTCTGCAGGCGCTAGACGTTAAGGCGATTTGGCTACGGGGGTAGCTCCTGGGATTAAGTTGATTCGGAACTTGACTTGACGGTGGGGAGGTAATCCCGGCAGCTCTTCTGGGAAGACGTCGTGGAAGTCGCGTACTACGGGGAAGTCTTTTAGGTCTTTTGTTTTCTGGCTCGTGTCAACGATGTGTGCAAGGAACGCGCGATATTCTTTACGCAAGTATTTATGGGCTTGAATACTTGAGATGATACGAAGGCTCGTACTGGGTTTGTCTCCGTAGATCAACAAGGTTTCGTTATTCGGTAGGTTCAGACTGATTGCTTTGTCGAAACACAGGATATCGGTACGATGGAGACTCAACCAGTCCATGCCCACAATGACATCGAAGCTCTTGATCGCTACTGGTATGAGGTCGATTGGAAACGAATGATTATCTAGCGTGAGGGTACAACCTATGTAGATCTCGTTAGAACTCTCTGTCTTTCCGTTAGCCATTTCTACAACAAAGGTTTCTTTTAGTGGGTGCGGTGATTATTTAAGTAAGTGTTTAAAGTTTTGGTTTACGAAGCTCTTCTCTGCCCCACTATCAAATAGGACACAAGCATAAGAGTTATCGAGAAGGAACGTACCTGTGACTACGGTGGGGTCTGCTACTGCTTCATTGTGGCTAATAGCAAGTAGTTTGCCGGCTCCTCCCGCATTCCCAGCCTTTGGGCAGTTTCTTTTGAAATGCCCTACTTCGCCACAGCCATAGCAGGCCTGGCTTACTCTAGTACTGGGGACCTGGGAGATGGGTTTGGGAGGTGTTCTGCAAAACCGGGCGGTATGGCCCTTCCGGTCACAGTTAGTGCAGTGCATTTCCCGGCAGGGGCCGTTGTGATGGAAAGAGCACTTGGTGCACTTGGGTAGGTTCCCTGCATATGTTTTGGCTGGTACAGGGGCAGCAGGAGTAGTGGCAGCACGGACAGCCACCACCTGTTGGTTCTGGGAAGAGGGTTGACCTGATTTGCCCTTCTTTCGGTCCCATCGCTTCCTCTTGTTGTTAGATGTCTTGGTTGATGCGGGGGTAGTTGTTGTAGTGGTTGATGGAGTGTAAGGAACTTCATGATCAATCAACCTTTGGGCTAATTCCTTGGCACTATCAAAGGTAGTAGGGTGTGATGCTAGAACGTTCCCTCGATACGGGGGCACTAAACCCCAGATCTATCGTTTAATTTTCTTGCCCTCGGTGGGGACCATGTTGGGACATAGAGTCACCAGGTCGCAGAACCTGGCTGTATAAGCCACTATGTCAGTCCCCTTCATCTTGAGGTTCCAGAGTTCCTCTTCGAGTTTCTGAATTTCGCCCCTAGGGCAGTACTCCCTTGTCAGAATGTCTTTTAGTGTGTCCCAGCCCATAGCGTTGGCTGTTACTAAAGTGAGTGATTTGACATGGCCGTTCCACCATGTCAGGGCCCTTTCAGTGAAGGTGCAAGCAGCGAACTTAATCTTGCTTTCTTCGGGGCACGAGCACATCTCGAAGATGGCTTCAGTTCTTTCGATCCATTGGGACAGTGCAATGATCCCTCCGGTCCCATTGAAGTACGTTGGTTTTCAACTCATGAAATCCTTATAGGTACACCCCTGTGTACGTGGGTGGATTTCACCATGTCTAGAGTTGGTGCACATTCCTCCTCCACTAGCATCGCCAGAATTTATTTGGGCCATAGCTGCAGTCACAGCCGTTTGAAACATTACCGCATCGAACTGCGGAGGGGGTGGTGGAGGATTTTGACTTGCAGGCCTGCCCCTGGTCGGACGCGGACGAGGCAGCATCCTTTACTGCAAGTTTATAAAGATGATGATAATAGTGAGAATCAATTTGTGAGTATGATGAGAATGCTCCATGGACTAAATCGCCATAGTCCAACTGTTAGATAGAGTCATAACAACAGAGTAGGGAATCATAAAAGTATAGACTTTCCCATAGAGTAGTCAACTGCCAATATTACTGGTATTAATGATGTAAAATGAGTTCGGGAAAATGACCTAACAATAGGTCTTACATCAAACCATAAGGGAAAATGTTGGCAGTTTAGAGGCCTAGTTAGAGTATTTTCAAAGTTAGGAATGTTTACAGACAAGTGCTCTACCAAGCATAGAAAAGAAAAGGCTATTCCTTAATCAAAAGAGAAGGGTGAGTTGACATCTCCTACCGGCAACGGGTATCCCTTGGGCGAACCCTAAGATCAGCCAGTTGGCGTATAACTTCCTGAAGATGTCGCTCATGCGCCCTCTGACGCACTCGGAGTTCCATGACTTCAGCTCGGGATGCAGCTAGCTGTTGCTGCAGAGCCTCATTGGTCCTCCTAGTCCTATCCATAGCTTCTTCGATTTGGCGGATACGGACAGTGTTAAGATTAGAGTTGGCGTCAATTTCCACAACTCTGCCGATGGCTGCATGACTCTGTTCAACGTTCCTAGCAATCCTACGGACCATGATGGGCAAGACTCGGTCAGCTGAACCTCCCTCGCTTATGTTGTAAAAGCTTCGGTCTCCGTTGAAAGGTAAGGGCTGACCCTCTTCATTACTCCATCGATTCAAGGTTGTTGCCCACATGGGAGTGGGACCTTGAAATGACGGATGGGGGTTGGGGTTTGGAGCTACTGGGGGTAGGTTGTTGACTTCTGGTTCGGAGTCGGAGCTATTCGAAAAGCCTTCTGCACGGTGATCATCCAAAGGGATTGGGTGATCATCTTCTGGCCCCTCATCAAGCCATCCTCCAATGCCTTGGTTCGGATAGTACGGATCGTCGGGAAGGTGGAAGCCTGCCATGCTATCTATGCGAGAATGGGGAAAGAATAGTTAATAGACGTTCCAATCTAAGATACTTATAAGATGATCTTTACCAGTTACTTCGATACTTGCATAGTGCATACCAATTACATGAAATCAAGACAAGATAGACCTTCGAATAAGTGTTCATAACTCTAAATCCACAACCAAACAAGGAACATGAAGTAAAGCAAAGGTCACAGATTATGAGTCTATAGCGTCTTAGTTGCATGTAACCTTAGCGTATCCACTTAGCAACTATCGCCCTACTAGTAAAGACCTTTTTAGTTCTCACATGTAAATTACAGTAATGCAGAATACTCCTATAGTATTCTTGTTCTAATGTTCTTGTCGTAGTGTTGGTAAGTTTTTAGACTTGTTGCAACACCACAACCACTCTTAGGCACATGCTAGTCACTCCTAGGAAAATGTAGTTGATCAGGCTACATCCACCCAGATTTGACTATATGTCTCTAAGCCTAATTGTGCTGTTCAACAATCTTAATACTTTTGTTCTGTTCTAGTATGATATTGACCCTTTGTATGAATGGATGTATATATATATACTTAGTTAAATATTTTATTACTTAAAAGTATATATTCTTGGTCAGAGTGTTTTAATCCCGATGTGTTTATAGTTCGTATATCTTTTATGTGTTGATATACTTGATTCACTATAAACAGTGCTCTGATACCAATCTGTCACACCCCAAAACCGAGAATGTCGGAATACGTTTTGGGGTGGAGGACGTCATGTACAGTATCATAACAATGCATAATAGTAAAGACAAGCAACAACATCCATTGCATTAATATAATAATTGTAATACAAGCGTGTTCTGTACAGTTTGTTAGACACCAAAAATATAATCAAAATAAAAGAGGAGTCTTGTATGCGCTCCGTCTTCTCAAAAGCTGCATCTGTACCTGTCTACTGATGACCTGAGAATACAAGTTATTTTGAAAGCGAGTATCAGTATAAAGCTGGTGAGTTCATAAGTATTTAGTGTCATTGCTTGTATAAAAATGTTTGTAACACACAATGTAAATGTAGTAGTTGGTTTCAAATGTTATAGATGGTGAAGTCCCTAGAAAATCCTATATTTTTCCAGGAATGTAGTCTTCTACCAAGACCCGAATTGTTTGTATGTATGTTCCTTTGAAAATGTACAAGTTTTCCCAGTAAACTATTAGTATGAAAATATAGTTCTTGACCTTATACATGTAAAGTGATGGAAAATAATGTTTTACCCCAACAGTATCACTGCTGGCTATATGAAATGAAAATGCAGACTCTAGGCAGTATTAAATGTACAATACACCTCGGGGAGCCTGTTTTGCCTTTAATTCTTAATGTGTTAATTAAAGGTTTGAACGTGAACTCGTATGTAACCATGCTGATTGACGATCGAATCTTGATGACCCTCCGAGTCATATGTAGTGATGTGACATTTTGTCACCCATTGGCCTTTCGGCTCGGACTGTAGCTAGCAGTCGGGATGTGGGAGTGTCTGTCCCGTATAGATCTATACACACAATGTCCGCTCTCCCTCCAGGAGACTCTGGTTACAAAGTGATACCACGGTGAAGTGTCGTATCGAGAAGTAGTATGTCACATTCTTTAGAGAATTCAATGTTTGTATAGCATATCATAGTGTAGTAATGTTTTCTCTGTAATAGTATATAGTGTTCTCCTTGTATAGAGTATAGTGTTCTCTTTGTATAGAGTATAGTGTTCTCTTTGTATAGTGTATAGTATTCTCTTTGTATAGTGTATATTGACTCATAACTGTACTGACTCTGATAGTGTCATTGTAATAGCAGTAGTGAGTAGTAACCCTTAACTATACCTATAATAGTTAAATAGTAATGTGGGTTGTATACCTTTGTTACACAAAGGCACTGAACTGAAGTGAAGACTTTTATATCCAACACAAATATATATGATATATAACTAAGAAGTCAACGATAGTCGGACAAATAACATGATACCCTAAGTCCACAACCAAACAAGGAACGGGAAATAAGGTGAGCTATCAGTCCTAAGTCCTTCAAGTCTTACTTATATAAATATATTGGTGTAGATATGGTTTTGAAAATGATGTAAGTCTAAAAGAGTTTGAAAACAGTTTTAATATCTAAAGAGGTTTGATAAAAAGTTTGAACACCTGAAAATTCAAAGTTTGATAGAAATATGAAAGCAGTAGTAAATCTGGTAGCCTGTTCTAGTTATCAATCACTTGTGATTGATACAATAACTATAACAGTTCAACTTGTATCCCCCCCCCCCCCATAAAAGCATTTAAAATCATTTAAAAGGTTGATTTGGGGGTATGAACTCACCTGCAGTGAGTAACTTGAATGGAAGGTAGATATAGGATCGTTGGGTGTCAAATGGAGTCTCGAGCACAAACGAATCCTATTTAACATATAATTACATATATGCGAACACATTAGTATATATATATATATATATATATAACCACTAATGGCGATAGAGACAAGTCCTACGGACATAAAAACACTTAGATTTAAGTGTTACCAACTCATATGGTTGCACGGAAGGGGTATATGGCCCTATATTGAAGTGTAAGGCCACTAAAGCATGGATTTTGTGTGTATGCGGCCAGAGTGTGCGGCCAAGACTGTGTGCGGCCGCACACTCACTATGGAGTGTGTCAAAAACGTGTTTCTAAGCCTTAGGGATGTTCTAGTGAAGGTGTTTTGACCATTTCTTAGCCGGATTGGGAGTTTATTGACATTTTGGACCCTTAAAAGGGTGTGTGCTGTTACACGTGGCATGTGCGGCCAGGTGTGTGCGGCCAGATGTGTGTGCGGTCGCACACTCCCATAAAATGTGTCCCAATCGATTTTTCCAAGGCTTTGTGATGGTCCTAAGAAGGTGTTTTGGCCGATGCAAAGCTTAGAGGAGTGTTTAAGTCCATTTTAGGACCAAAAGATGTGTGTGCCGTCACACATGATGTGTGTGCGGCCGTACACACATGAAGATCATCTAAAATGATGATTTCATGGATCAAACTCGAGGCAAAGGTTTTCTAACATGTTGTAGTAAAGATCTAAGAATGTTTACTTACTTGTTTTGGAGATTGGAGGAGAAAACTTAAAGAACTCTAGAGAGAAAAGTGTTCTAGCTTTGAAGGAGTGTGAAAAAGGGTGTAAGGTTGACTTGGGGTCCTTTATATAGGCTAGAGAGTGAGGCTGGGAGGGTGTGCGGTCGGTTGTGTGCGGCTGGCTGGCCGCACACACGGGTGTGCGGCCGCACACACCTTGCATGGTGTGTTTGGCCCGATTTCGTGATGCGACCCATATTCTAACCCTCCCTAAGACTCATATCTTGATTGTTTTACGCCTTAAGCACTTATATAGACCCAAAACTTCATAATAAAATAGCAAAACGAGGCTATTTTGATAAAAATGAAGAATTTGAACAAGTTGGAGATTTCGGGTTGTCACACAGGGTCTCCAGTACCTCCCTCAAATGCTGCTCATGATGTTCCCTGGTCTTAGAATAGACCAGGATATCATCAATAAAAACGATCCCCGACCGATCCAGCATCGGTCGACACACCCTGTTCATGAGGTCCATGAACGTTGATGGGCATTGGTGAGCCCAAACGGCATCACCACAAACTTGTAATGCCCATACTGAATCTTGAAAGTTGTCTTCGGTGTATCCTCATTCTGAATCCTCATCTGATGGTACCCCGACCAAAGATCAATCTTGGAAAACCAAGACGCACCCTGAAGCTGATCGAACAAGTCATCAATCCTCGGCAACGGATAACGGTTCTTCACCGTTAGTTTGTTCAACTTTCGGTAATCAATACACATCCTGTGCAATCCATCCTTCTTTTTCACGAAAAGGATCGGTGCTCCCCAAGGAGAACTTCTCGGACGGATGAACCCTCGGTCTAGCAGCTCCTGAAGTTGCGTAGATAACTCCTGCATCTCGGGCGATGCCAACCGATATGGTGCCTTTGCTATCGGAGCGGCACCCGGCACTAAATCAATGATAAACTCCACCTGCCTCTCTGGAGGCACTCCTGGTAACTCTTCGGGAAAGACATCCCGAAATTCATGTATAAACGGCACAATGCCCGCATCCGTCGTGGTTTCAACCCTCATATCTAAGATGTAAGCTAGAAATCCCGTACATCCTTGCTGCAGAAATCTCTTAGCCCTCGCAGCCGAACAGATAGTTTGCCCCTGCGAGGCCCGCTCACCATGTATGACTAGTTCTCCCCCACTTGGGGTTTGAACCCTCACTAACTGGCGCTCACAATCAATCATCGCCCCATTGGCCCCCAACCAGTCCATCTTGACTATCACCTTCAACCCTCGCAACGGTATCGGGACTAGATCGACGTGAAACCTCTCGCCAAGCACATTCAGAACAAAGTCCTGATATACCCTTGCAGCACTCACCGTGCGGTCATCTGTAATCTCTACCTCGAGTGGGGAATCTAGAGTTCCCGGTGCGTCCCGGAACCTCTTGCTAAGCGCAAGAGACACGAAAGATCGGGTAGCACCCGAATCAAACAAAACATGCGCTGACATACCATTGACTAAAAAGGTCCTTATACAAGCATAATGTACACATAAGTCATACAAATAATAAAGAGCAGAGAATAATAGACACGTACCGGCCACAACATTTGGCGCTGCCTGAGCCTCCTCGGTAGTCAGCTGAAATGCGCGGCTCTTCACCGCTGGAGCTTCTGCCTTAACAGGGCGGCCCTCAGTGATCCTCATCATGGTGGACGCAAGCGCCACCACTGCCCCTCCCCCTCCCTGCAACCTCGGGCAATTGACCCGCTTATGGCCGGTCTGGTTGTAGTGAAAACAAATCAAGTTCTTCGTGGGGCAATCCCTGCTCAAGTGGCCTTGCTGGCCACATGCATAACATCCCGTGCCTGAGATACGACATGCTCCACTGTGCACCCTACTGCACTTGGCACACCGGCCCCGACCCTGATGGCCCTTGCTGGAAGTGTTTGAGGTCTTAGGCTTCTTAGCCTGACCCACTGCTGCCTGCGCCTGCTCCGGCTTCCGCTTGGTGCGGAAGTCCAACTCCATCTCCTATTCCCGAGCCTTCTCTACCATCTCATTCAGGGTTTTGAACCCTGTAAAGCTCACAAACTCCTGGATATCTGTCACACCCCAAAACCAGGAACGGCGGAAACGTTCTGGGGCGGAGGACGTCATGTACAGTATCACAACAATGAATAGTAGTAAACAAGCAACAACATCATCCATTGCATTAATAATATAATTTTAATACAAGTATGTCTTGTCAAATTTAATAGACACCAACATATAATTCAAAATGAAAAATGAGTCTTGAACGAGCTCCATCTTCTCAAAGCCCTGTATCGGTACCTGTCTACTGGTGACCTGAGAATACAAGTTATTTTGAAAGCGAGTATCAGCTTTAAAGCTGGTGAGATCATAAGTATATTGGTGTCTGTATTTGTACGAAAGTATTTGAACAAGGATTGGCACAGATTTTAGCCGACTGATAATATCATTAATATTTAAGATGTAATACGTTTGGGAAAAATGACCTTGGAGTAGGTCTTACATCATATTCGAAGTAGCAAAAGTTTTGACGGCATACTGGCCTAACTAGAAAGCCCTTACAGTACAAAGTTAGTTACATAGAAAAGTGCTACTTAGAGCATAGATAGGAAGACTATTCTTTTTACTAAGGAGAGAAAGGTAGAATATCTCCTACTGGGGATGATTATCCCTTGGGTGAACCCTCAGTTCAGCCAGCTGACGCTCCATATCAAGTAAGTATCTTTCGTACACCCTTTGGCGTACTCGGAGCTCTATAACTTCAGCTCGAGTTTCAGCTAGCTCTTGCTGCAGGGTCTCATGGTCTACTCTAGATCTGTCACGAGCATCTTCCAGACGAATGGTGCGAAGGGTATGCATTCTCGCATTGGTGACAACTTTCGTGATTTGATGGAGAGTTGTCCTGCCTTGAATCTCATTTCGGGCCACTCTGCGGACCAAGATTGGCAAGACTCTGTATGCTGAGCCCCCTTCGCTCAGGTCGTAAAAGCTTCGGTCTCCATTAAATGGCATGGGCTGATCCTGCCCTTGGCTCCATGTTTCCAAGCTTTCCACCCACGGAGGCGTCGGGCCTTGAAAAGCCGGACGAGGGTTAGGATTTGGGACAAGAGCCATCGGGGGTAGGTTCTCAACTTCAGGCTCGGAGTCAGAACCATCTGCAAAGCCTTCAGCCTGGTGACCATCCATAGGGATTGGGTGATCATTTTCTGGCTCTGCTTCAAACCCTCCATCATTACCTTGGTTAGGGAAGTACAAGTTGCCGTGGAGATGGAATCCAGCCATGTTATCTACGCGAGAAAAGGGATATAAGAATCTAACACATAAGTAGTTTATAGTAACACACAAAATACTCCTATAGTATTTTAGGTTTACGTTCTATTGTTCTCATTGTGTTATTGTGGGTAAGTTTTTAGACTTGTTGCAACCTCACAACCACACTTAGGCACATGCTAGTCAACCCTCGGATAATATAGTTGATCAGGCTATATCTTCCTAGTTTTGACTATATGTCTCTAAGTCTACTTGTGCTGCCCAACAATCGTAATACTTTTATTCTGTCCTAGTGACACTGATTTTAGTATGAATGCAGGTATGTATACTTATTTAAATATTTTATTATTTTAAAAGTATATACTCTTTATCAGAGTATTTTAATCCCTTTTGTATTTATAGTCTGTATATCTTTTATGGGTTGATATACTCAATTCACTATAAACAATGCTCTGATACCAATCTGTCACACCCCAAAACCAGTAACGGCGGAAACGTTATGGGGCGGAGGACGTCATGTACAGTATCACAACAATAAATAGTAGTAAACAAGCAACAACATCATCCATTGCATTAATAATATAATTTTAATACAAGTATATCTTGTCAAATTTAATAGACACCAACATATAATTCAAAATGAAAGATGAGTCTTGAACGAGCTCCATCTTCTCAAAACCCTGCATCGGTACCTGTCTACTGGTGACCTGAGAATACAAGTTATTTTGAAAGCGAGTATCAGCTTTAAAGCTGGTGAGATCATAAGTATATTAGTGTCTGTATTTGTACGAAATTATTTGTAAGATGTTTTGTAAGATGTTTTGTAAGATGTTTTGTAAGACGTTTTGTAAGACGTTTTGACTCTCCTAGAAAACCCTATGTTTCCTACTAAAAGTAGCCTTCTACCAAGGCATCTAGTGTCTGTGTGTGTCTCTTGTAAGAGTGTGTATTTTCCAAATCCGACTATCATTAATCAAAATATAGTTTTTACATTGTTGTTTATTGTGTGAATAACACAAAGTAAATGTAATGGGAAAATGATATAGTACTGTAGTGTTGTATTAAGTAACTACTGCTGTACTAACTACCTTAAACCAATTGTTATTTAAAGTACCATGTGATCGGCATGTATCCTGCTACCGAATCTAGTAAAATGACGATGTAAGACGTCGTAAGAAATGACGTTTGGCACCCGTAGACTTGCAAGTCCCACTGTAGCGAGCAGCAAGGTGTAGGATAGTCAATCCAGTATATATCTATACACAAACTCATACGCTCCCCAATTAAGAAGATTCTGGATACAAAAATGGTCATGGCAGGTGGTGTCATGCCCCGTTAGGTGGCTCACATAACTGAATTAATGTATATGTAATGTATGTGCTAGCTGTATTGTGTGTTCTTTCTCTGTCTAGCCTGTATGTTTGTTTCTCATCACTATGTATTATGTTTGTTTCTCATCACTATGTATTATGTTTGTTTCTCATCACTATGTATTATGTTTGTTTCTCATCACTATAAGTTATGACTCATGTATGAACTGACTCTTTGTATGTTTCATTGTGCTAGTAATAGTATTAGTATCTCCCTAAACTATACCTATTATAGTTTACTAGCAATATGATTTGAATGTATAAACACGTATGTATGCCTTTGCTACCCAAAGGAATTGAACTGAATGAAAGAAGGAACTTTTATATCTGTATACATATACATAATATATAACTAGGATTCAAACGACCTTCGGACAAATAACCGATACCCTAAGTCCACAACCAAACGAGGAACAGGAGGTAAGGTGAGTTATCAGTTCTAAGTCCTTTCAATCCTACTTATATAACTATATCTATAAAGATATACATTTAACAGAATATAAGTGTAAAAAAGTTTAAACAAAAGTATTTGACATGTAAAAGGGTTTAGTAAAACAGTTTGAAGTAAAACAGTTTGAAAAGTAAGAAATCCACTTGTTTGGTAGTTATTAATCACATGTGATTGATATAATAACTATAATAGATCAACTTGTATCCCCCCCTCCCCCATAAAAGCATTTAAAAACATTTAAAAGGTTAATTAAGGGGGTATGAACTCACCTGTAGTGAGTGGTTTGGATGAACGGACTGTATAGGAGGCTAAGTGTCAAGTGAAGACTTGAACACACACAATGATCCTAGTTAACATATAATAACACATATATGTATCCAATTAGTCTTTAAAAACTAATTAACAAAGTTAAGACATCCTAGGACATGTAAAACACCTTATTTAAGTGCTATAAGTTCTAAGGATTGCATCTAAGTGTTGTAGGACATTGCTATTGAGTTTAGGGTTCAAGGGGACCCTCTATTGGAGTTTACGGTTTTGTGACCAACTCCTTGGGAGTTTACGGTCGTAAACCCATGAGTTTACGGCCGTAAACTCATGGCACTTCCATCATTTTGTGTTTTGAAGCTTTTCAAGTCATAAGGAAACATTCTACTTCAAGTATAAGCCTTAGGAAGTGTTTGTGGCATCATTTCACTCCTAAATGGAGTTTACGGCCCATGGACCACTTCTCCATGTGTTTACGGCCGTAAACCCATATGGTTTATGGTCTTTTGATGTTTTCAAGTACTAAGCACATCAAGGAAAGGGTCTAGGCTAGTTTCCAAGGCTTAGAAGGGACTAGGGCACACTTTGGCACCCTTTTTAGGGTTTACGGTCCAAGGTGTTCTTGGACCGTAAACACCTTTGATCCTTTGTTTCTTGGATGTTTTCTTGATGTTTAGAAGTGTAACAAGCCTTAAAATACACTAGGGTAGGAGTACTTACTATGTAGAAGCTTGAAAAGGTGCTAAAAGTCCAAGAACACTAGTATGTGTTCTTGGTGTTCTTGGTGAAACTTGAAGATCTACACTTTTGGAATGATTTCACGGATGGAATCATGTTAGATCACTAGATTAAGTAATATATCAACTTATTAGGGCTAGAAACACTTACCAAGTTGAAGATCAAGAAGAAAAGTTGGATGACACTTGAGAGAGAATTGAGTTTTGGATCTTGAAATTGTGAAAAGTGGTAAATAATGACTAAGTGTCATATTTATACCCCCTTTTAGGGTTTACGGCCGTAAACACCTTTGTTTAGGTCGTAAACTCCAAACTCTTGGAGTTTTGGGACTTTATTGTTGCACAATAAACCCTAGGGCATCCTCTCTCCTGATATCTCCTGAAGTACTAACTTAAAAACACTCAAACTTATTCCAAAAAGAAAAAAAGTTAGCAGAAATTGTTCTGACTTCTATTGAGTTGAATGGTTGTACAGAATAGAAATTTCGGGTTGTCACAATATCATCCGTCAGCATGGAATGATACCTCGTCTGTCGCATATCCTCATCGGTAGCATACTGTGGGATCAGCAATGCTCGCTCCCGAAACTTGGCAGTGATCTCCGCCACAGTCTCGGTGGTCTGCTGGAGTTCGTGGAACTCTCTCATCATCCTCTGCACCTCAATGGTTGGTGCAAACTCCAAATCAAATCGTCGAACGAACTCAACCCATATCATCTCAGCCACACCGACTGCTCCCACCTGGCTAGTAACCTCACCCCACCAATCTCGGGCTCTATCTCTCAGCATACAAGAAGCAAATCCAATCTTTGCCGCATCCGGGAAAGAACTCGTGCGTTGGGCATTCTCGATATCCGCTATCCAGCGTCGGCTAACAATGGGGTCCCTGACCCCAAAAAACTCTGGCGCTCTGCACGCCTTGAACTCTCAGAATGAGGGATTTCGGGCCCCAACCTGGCCTGCATCAATCTCAGCTCTGAATGCCCGAAGCCTCTCCTCCATAATCTCCATCATGCCCTCCTTGACTGTCCCAAAAATGACTGGGGTAGTGTCAAGGATGCCCCTCGTAATCTCGGCCGCAATCAACTCACGCAACCTCTCATCAATGTCATCGGTAGTGTCGCCTGATCCTGCCCCGTATCCAGATCCCGATCCTGATTCCCCTGCTCCAAATCGTGTCACCACCATACTGTACTGCAATACCATAAAACATAATGATCAGGATGTCCATAACCGGGATCTTTCCACACTGGTCCTCCTTAGAGTTCCCAGATATAACATTGGTTCGGGTACAGGTCCTGTGCTTTTTGTAATACGGGCCCAATACTACCTTCCACACCTACATGTACCTTTCCCCAGTGTTCTACCTGATAACTCCAATTTGTCCCAAAATAAAACACATCCCACATACTACCGCATATCTCAAATCCTAGGTTGTCCTAAGATTTACTCTACTCATATCCATCAAACCAATCGTAACAGGTTGCCCTTATGCAAGCAAATTATACACAGAAAATGATCAAATAGACTTTCGAATAAAAGATTCTACCCTAGGACCACAGTCATACAAGGAACAGGAAATAAGGCCAAATCAATCATTCTGAGGCTATAAGCTCCTAACCGTATACAATTTAAAAGCATACACATAGCAAGTTCCATATAGTCAACAAAACTCAAATATTAGTATATCATGGCTAACATCTAGGGGAACTACTTACTTGGCTCGGCTGATCACGCGCGTTGCACTCTCATCTTTTCATTTCTTTCTAAAACCTTTTTATGTTATCTTTGAAAACAATTTTTTACCATTTCCTTAGTTTGAGTCCTGACACACCCGAGGGTGTGCCCGAATCCCTCAAACCAAGGCTCTGATACCAACTTGTAACAATCCAAATTTTCAAGGAAAATTTTCATTTTTGAATAGTCAAACACATTACTTTAATTTAAGAAATCCCAACATAATTGTTTTCTCAAAACATAAGTCAATACAACTTTTATTTCAAATATTAGAGTGTCCCGAAAAACACCTGAGAGAGAGTGCACGCCGCGCCATCAAGCCTTGCCCTTGCCCTTGGGCTCCGATGTACCTGAAACAAATCCACAAACTGTAAGCTAACACTTAGTGAGTTCCCCAGAGCATACCCCACAAACAAACCACATAACAAGCATCATAACCGCTATGCAAGTTACCTCTACCACATATCAAATAACACTTTAGCTATAGAGCTATCTCTACTAGTAGTCATAAAGACTATCTCTACCATTAGCTATCAAAGCTATCTCTACTCTTAGCCATACAGGCTATCTCTACCGCTAGCTATCAAAGCTATCTCTACCGCTAGCCATAAAGGCTATCTCTACCACATATCAACACATAAACATACCACATGTCTCTACACAACAAATATACCAACTATCACAGAATGGGCCGGCCTTGGTGCCTTAGACCCATTGGTATGGTGAGAAGACTCACCTCTGTCTGCTGAATGCGAAAGTTGCTCTCCTAACAGTCTGTAACCTCTCATGCTGAATAATAATATTAATCAATGTTAGGACTTCACTTACAAAAAGGGAAACCCAAACCCCAAGTCCTTCCGAAAAGGCCCAATTATCCTTTCTTTGCTAATGGGCCCAAAGTCCATGTCCAAAATCATTAATGGGCCTCATGGCCCAATAAAGCCCAATCATAACACGCAACGTACTAAGTCCCTGAGCAGTACGCGCAGCGTACATTCCATTACGCCCAACGTACAACCAGGTTAAGCACTTTTTCCATTAAGTGCTTAATACTCCATTCTCTTACGTCCAAAAGTCAGATCTAAGCTTCTTAAGATGTCCTAAGGCATAAAGTTGTCAACTTTATGCCTTTACATGTCTCATATTCACCCAACACCTCCATTACGACCTTTTCAAAGTTCTTAACCCATGCATAAGGTCAAAATTGTTAGGTTTTATACATAGCAAACAATCCTATGTGTGCATGCAACCCTAATATGAGGATCTATGTTTTCACTATTAGATATACAAGCATTGAACACAAAAACTAGAAACCCTAGGAGGCACATGTAATTTTCAAAATTAACATATAATTAGGGTTAGGATACATACCTTTATTGTTATATTGTAATAACAATCAAATCCTTGAAGATCTTGAACTGTGGTAGCAAGCGCCACAAGTGTCACGCCTCTAATGGCTCACAAACAAACCTAGCAACCAAGGATTACTATGGAGAGAGAGAAGGGAAGTGAAAATTTCGGCTCTTAGCCTTTCTTGCAGTCCCTTGGACGAAATCCAACCCTATAGGGGTTTATATAGGTGATAAGGAAGATTTAGGATAAGGCAGGTGTATCTTAGATAACCCTAATCCCTTAACTTCCTCCCTAAGGCTTCCAAGGCACCCTTAGAGCCCAAGGAAACCCTAGGACACTCTAGATTTCGTTCCCCACCTCTAAGGGAGGTTCTATAATGCTCAATGCTCAACTTTTGAACATTGTCACATTTAGCCCCTACAGTTTCAATTAATTCCTTTAATCCTAAAATTAATTCCAAATTAATTTATGATTAAATATTAATTAAACAATATGATTTCTAATTAATATATTATATCCATAATACATTAATAAATCATTTATCTTGATTTCAAATTAATTTATTAACCAAGTAATAAATTAATAAATCATTCTTCTCTCTCCAACAGTTATCATATTCAATTGCCAGGTTTGAAGGCAACCCAAAAGGACATTGCTACTATCAATTCAAGTACATACCAATTATAGTTATGGGCTTAGACACCTAAACCAACAAAAATACCCACCAAGACTCCATTTTTATGTTGCTAAAGGACCAAGGGACCTCAGATCTGTCATTTCCATCTTATGGAGTTGCTTAACTCACAAGTAGAGGTCTAAAATGAACCAAAGGGACAAGACTAGAAAACCCTAGCTAGATCTAGAGATTTAAGAGTAAAGATCCAAGCTTTTTACCTACAGAAGCTCCTCAAGGTCGTCTATGTGCAGATTCTTGAAGCCAAAAGACACTTCAAGCTTCTTTAACCACCTCTTCTACTTTGGATGAACACTAAAAGGACCACAAAAGCACTCCCAAGGCTCAAATGCACTCACAAAGGATGTTAGGGCTTCCAGGAACGTTTGAACGTGAAAGGAGCTGATGAGGGTAAGGCTCAAGCGAGTTAAGGGAGATTAAATAGGTCACAAGTCTGCAAATTAGGATTTGAACCCTCGGCACCTACGCCCAGCGTACTTCTGGTACACCCAGCATACGTGCGGCTCCTTCGCGATTCGCCATGCAGAGTACGCTAAGTGTACTCATAAGTACGCCCAGCGTACTCAAGGGACTAATTATGTCAAAATAGAAATTCTTTGAGGGTTTCAAATCATACCTGATTTAGGACGCTACACTTCGACCCACAAGTACAGTGAGGAAAACTCACCTCTCAGTCTGAACAGATGGTTGAATAGGACACTGCTCCGAATATCAGCTTTATCAGTCACCTATACATCAAATAGTGACCAATATCAATTACCACTCAAAATACCCAAAATACCCTTAGTTCAAACTTGGTCAAAGTCAAAAGTCAAAGAAGTCAAAGCTGAGTACGCCCAGCGTACTCAGCTTGTACGCATGGTGTACTAAGGTCTTGACCAAAAATGGGGTGTTGACCACGTACGCGCAGCGTACCTTCAGGTACGCCCAGCATACGCGTCTGCCACCTTCTATTTCTAATAAGTGATTGATCTTTTAAGCTCTTTCATCCAAAATCCAGATACAGTCCTCAAATGACGTCCTTAATCATAAAGTTTCCAACTTTATGATCTTGCATGGCTATTAAGTGCTTAATACCAAAACCCTAACTTGATACAAAGTCCACTAAAGAGCATGCATATAGGGATATGAATAATCAAGACTCCGTTTTTATCACTCTAGACACCCTAAAACGTCTAGAAGGACAACTCATTTGGTCTAGAATTACTAATACTCAAATGGACCAAAATATGGGACCAAAATGAACACAAAATCCATGGCTAACAAGATCTAAAAAAAACTTCATCAAGATCAGAGCTTTTTACCTCCAAGTGGTGTCAAATGATGATGTGTTTTTTGATCCAAGATGTTTCACTCCTCTAAGATGATATCCTCTTCTTTCTTTCCCCTTCAAGGTTACCAAAATACACACTCAAGGTCAAAAGTGCTCACACAAGAGATTAGGGTTAGCTATGGTCGAGTTGGGGGATGGAGGCTGATGAAAGCAAGGGTATTAGGGATATAAGGGTGTTTAAATAGTGAACAAACCCTAAATATTAGGGTTTTGGTCCAAACCACGTACACCTAACGTACTAGGAGTACGCTTAGCGTACTAGATGAAACACGTGTTTCTCCAAAACGCTTCAAGGGACTGATTTTGCAACAATTTTTCATCACAAGGGCATAAAGGTAATTACCTGGAATTCGAGGTGTTCCAGTTTAGAAGCTAAAGCCTTATCTGGAGCACCATAAACCACAACTTGTTCTGCAGCATTTTGTATCACGTCCAATAAGCCAAGCTTGCTAAGCCAACTATTGTAAAATCTGAAGGGCGGTGGACCAAAATCTATGTATGATGATATAGACACTAATGTGCAATGGTCTGAAAAGTCACGGGGGAGGGCTATAAGTTGTGCATACGAACATCTATTCATGAATGAGGAACTCACAAGGAAGCAGTCAATTTTGCTTAGTTTGTCCCCGACTTGATTCATATATGTATATCTTCTCCCACTTATTGAATACTCCAACAGGTTTGCTTGATTAATAAAATCATTGAAAGTTTGGGCACCAACTTCACAGAACAAGGAATTCAATCTATCTTCTGGAACCCGAACCTCGTTGAAGTCGCCGAGAAAAACCCACATCCCTTCAAATGAATCTTTCAAGGAAAATAATTTGCACCAAAGATTTTTTTTCGGTTGGGCAATGTGGTGCATAAGTTTTCATTATAATCAAATCTTCATCAATGTTGACCATCGAACCAACTATAAGTAGGAACTTTTGCCCTTTGATGATTTGCTTTTTTTAAATATTGTCGGATTCCAAATACAGACCAGGCCACCTGACCTCCCATTTGCATCTACACAAGGAAAATCCATATGAGAAGTACCCCAAAATTTTCTAAGATGAGGTACAAGCTTCAAACCTTACACACCTAAAATATTGAGGTTGTTCCATAATTATTTATCTTTACTCTTTAGATAGGTTCAACGTAGCCACACAGGCAGCCAAAAGGGTGCATTTTACCTTTTTTTTGTTTCATAAAACCCCAAAAGTTTTACCATTATAATTCTATGGGCCATTATATCTAAATTAAAACCCTTTAATTTAATTTAAACTCATCTGATTTTGATTTTTTTATCTAAACAATTATAATTTGTATTCAATCAATAAATCCCAATCCATTTTGGGTTAAGTTCCAATAGATTCATCCCCTTAAAATTTTGATTGGTCAAATTAGGTACAAGAAAGAGTCATTTTTTCAACTTCGTTCATGACTTTGGATTTTATTTCCTTTCTCATTAAAAACAATATTATTGTCCTAATTCCTCTATCTAATAAATAAACAGTTGATATCTTGACCCAGAATCGCTCAAGTTAATAATTGTCTCCATCGTCACTAATATATATGTTGGTTTTTTGACATATTTGGTCCAGCTATTTGCTCTATATCACAATTGGTTCGGTTCTTTTTTAATATTACAATTTGGTCCTTGCTGGTCAGTGTCAGAGGCTAACCAAACCAGCTCTTTTTTGGCTGGCTGGTTTGGAGCCGATGGGTCGGCGGCTGGTTGATGGTGGCTGATGTAACGTCGTGATTTTCACCATAATTTTTTTTAAAAACATTTATTTAACAGAATACGTTAGCGAAAGACTTAGTTTTTAAAACATTTTCAAATCACAACATTACCTCCAAAATCAAAATCATGATTCTAACTAGTTTAAAAGTAAACAAAGTACTTTAAAGTAAAGAACCAAAACGTGTCCAAGAGTGGTATCGTTAATATAAATCTACTACCCATAAGAACCCCTCTCACCAAGGCCAATCTTCTAAACTGCCTGCACCAATCATAAGGCACAAATGAGAAAAAATACAAGTGTCAGCCCCTGCTGAGTGAGTTCAAAAAGTTGCACATAAAACATACAAACCCCAAATGGGTCAATCATTCATTTTATGATTAAGCATAAAAATGATAGACAAATACCACTTAGAAAATGACCGCATATCATAATTATTCAACCGCATACATGCATCTATGTTTAATCACAATTCTACCACATAACATATATGATCAACCAAATACCACATAAGCAACCGCATAGCATATAATTAATCACCTTTCATATATAAGCAACCGTTAAATGTTCAACCTTTTATTAATAACCAACCTTTGTTATATAATCAACCTTTTAATATGCAACCAACCATTTGTTACATGTTCAACCTTTTATTATATCTATCCAACCGATTGATAGAAAAGTGTCTCTTAGTGCTACCTAACCCAAGAGAAACACCCCGTTCACTACTTGTGTGCACGGCCAACCGAATGCTCTAAGTGGCTCATGACTTCCACCCGAAACACCAACCCCGTGACTCCACTTTCGCTACTCCGACTTTGCAAAGTACAAGTACCCCGCGGTGTCGTTCAGGATCGGTACAAACGGTGCAAATTCCAACGATACACCTCCCGATTCCCACGTGATGTTTGCGCTGGCCGCGAACGAGGGACCAACATCACTCCAGCCCACGAACACCGAAGTGCCCGCAAACCATGTGTCACACGGTCGTCTAGAAAGACCGGCAACTAATCACCGTTGTGGCTATAGCTCTTCCTATAGGTACTCTTTCAACCTAGTAGGCACCCTCAATGATCCGGATAAGGTTTTAGGCAAAGATCATCAAACTACCCAAACCCACTACGCATAACCCCGCAATGTCATTTATACATTAAGTAAATCATTTAATGCATACCATATAAATGTGTATTAAACATGCAATGTATTCATAACCAATAACATCAAAACATAACCATACATCATATTTCAAGTAACTTAAACTAGCATGTCGTATACATCAAGTACATCAAAGTGTAAGCAACATAGCAATTAGGTGATATCATGGCATTAGCACAAAGCGTATTTTAGCATCACAAATATCATATCATCATCAAGCACAAGTAATGACATGGTCATCCTAAAGTGAATCAAATCACCATCTACGGATTGCACGTTTCGATAATGCAACCTTAGTGAGTTAAAACTATGAACTCACCTTGATTTTCCGTAATACCGTCTCTCTAAGATATCAACTTGTAGCTCCTTTAATCAGCAAACACCTAAACAGTTATTACAATCATATTTAGTTTAGATTATATTATTTCATAATATTTCGCATCTCAATGGTTATGGAAATTGTTAGCTTATATTATATCATGTGTTATTCTTAGATTAATTTGTCATTTTTATTAAAGACCATGGTGTAACATTACAGATTCTTATGACATCAAATCTCCATAATAGAATATAATGATATAAAAAGAATGCTAAAGCTAAACCCATATCATCAAAATTGTATATTAACTATATTAAAATAACTAAAATTCTAATTTACTTTTAGTCATATTTAATCTATCCATGAATATTTCTATTTAGTCAAGACTTAAAGCAAGGATGTTGGATAAATAAACATGGTTAATCACGAGTAGTCTGTTTTATAAAACTATAAGGCCTACTCAAATTAATCATATAGTTTAAGTTATTTTATTATGAGTGCTTATTATGAATCCATATACCGTAATAAAATTCTCATGCCATATACCGTAATTTATAATCCATGCTTCAGTTTTTGATTAAATATTCCTAAATATTAAGGTCATTACGTTGAGAGTTTGTCCACTTATATTTATTACCTCATCTCTAAAGACTTCATTAGGCGATAACCATAAGAATTAAACCATAACTTTCTTTGATCTAATAAGCATCAATACTCACTAACAGGTTTATTTCAATAACATGAGATCCGTATCTATTAAGTTAATGAGTGTGTCGACCAGATAGTACCAATTTATGAATCTCAGTTAGCATATTTTTTATATTGATATTTAGGTGGACAAAACCATAAATATATGCATCTCTAAATTTATAAGACTCTTAATTCAAACTCAAAAACTTACTGTGAATCGATCAATGACAGAAAACACTTCAATCGCCACTCTCGCACTGCCTAACGATGTTTCTGCCAGAATCCTAGGTTCGTCGTAACTTCGCCGGGCCTCGTCGGGAACCTCTACAGCCGAAGTTCTTCTTTTTCTCTGTCACACTTTCTCCCACTTAACAATTGCAGCAGCCCCTCAATTAGGGCATCAATTTTAGTAGGTGTGTCACCGGTAGATCGATCGCACGAAACGGAAATAAAGGAAACGAATAAATCAGCCAGTTACTCTCGTATTTGAAGTGGAACGAAATATGCGTCGGTTTACATTCATGTTGGGATTTTAATGTACAAGTTACAGATCTAGTCCCTAGAATTTGGTCAACGTTCCCTAACAGTCCCTGCACCCTTTTCTTTAACGGTTTTAGCTTCTAAACTTTTTAAAACGCACGCCTATGCTTCACAAAGTTTCCTTTGTTTCATTTTAATTAGTTTGCTCATATTTTTGTTTTCTTTTTGACGTTTAACACCTTAGAATTATTTATATCTTTAATTGATTAAATTTAAACTAGATATTCCTACAAACTAAATAGTTAAATTATTCCATTCTTAAAAATTGATTAATTCTTCTAGATACTAATATATATTTTTAATCTATTTCAATTGATACGCTTAGAATCGAAATAACTTTACAACCACTGTTATCTGGGTAACAAAGTTTAACATCGTTAACAGAAGGATTTTTGGGTCGTCACAGCTGATTTCTTTCTTTGGCTGCTCAATGGCACTGTCATCGGCTTGATTTATACGTTTTATTTCCTCAGTGAACCCACCGCCTATACACACTGTCTTTTGATACGTCTTGATCTCTTCCTCTTTCCCACCTGCGTTTCTCACTCCTCTTTTCTATCCAATGCTTCTCTCAAGGTTTCTAGAAACACCGATTCCATATTAAATCCACTCTTCCATTGCTTCTTCCGATCATAATTCTTCTTCTTCACCCCCTTACCGGCTTAAACTTTTACCATCGGCTTCTGGCTCACGTTCTTATATGTATCTGTTTTTTCTCCCACGCGATCTTTCACCCTTTCTTCTTGGAGCCTTGGATATTCTAATCCCGTTCTTCCGCTTCTCTACTCTGTCGGACGCATATTCTTCAGGTGTTTATTTGTTGATTTCTGTTTCTTTTTTTTCCGTTCTTTACTTCGATTTGGGGCAGTCGCGCTGTTTTTTTTGGGTCTTCTGTGTCAATCGACGTATTTGTGTTGAGCCCTTTTTCAATCCATTCTTCTTATCAGATGTATGCCCAAAATCGTCCGTCACCATGCTTCCAATCAAACGCTTACAGGGGGTTAAAAGGACACTGATTCCGACTCTATTCTTATGCTTCATCGGTATGGTAAGGAAGCAACGCAGCTCCAAAATTTATGTCACCAACGAAGCCATCGATTTCATTGACTTCTTCTACCCTAAAACACCACCTCTAACTGGTTTGTTTTCGGTTCTCCATAAATTCTCAGCCGCCGTCAACAAGTCTGCCTCCACCCATGGATTTGAGAGCATAGAAAACGTTGTATAAAATGATTATCGCACGTTATCAAAATTCTCTTCCTCTCGGTCCTCTCTAGCGCTTTCGAGGTAAACACAAAATATATTTCGCCCAATAACTAGATCTTCTGCCTTCTCCTTCTTCTTTTCCATATTCAAATTATATTTCATTTGTTTCTCTAGATTAGAACCACTAATTGAATCTCTTTGTCAGGCTGCTAAAGAAACAAAATACCAGTTTATATGCACCAATGTCTTTGTGAAGGTTACAATTCTTTATCAAAATTTATCGGTGTAAATATGAGGTATGGTTCTCTCTCTGATTGAATACAAACTTGCAGTGAAACATAGTAATTAATTAATCCTTTCCATTTACTAATTTCTCCCTCAACAAATTATTATAGTTCATTCTACTTTTTTAGGAATTGTTAAGATTGTTGCATTAAATAAGGCAGAATGTTATTGAAGTCGCTTTATTTGTCTTCTAACATATGTGGTATGTATCTGTTATAATCAGTTTCATACATTTGTCTTCTGTATAGGTGTTATGTGATTGATGGACATACTTAGATTAGAGTTTTTGATTTATAATTAGGCTGTAGAAAACACAATCATATACTGTATAAAGAATAATGGAATTGAATAATAGTTCAACTTGATCAACTAATAGATAAGTATCATATTTTCTAAATGAAGCTTTAACCATATTTCAGGTAAATTTTTACTTTTTAGTTCTTTAATTTTAAACTTTAACCTTCATGATCATAAGGGTCAAATAGTCATTATTCAGACGGATTTCTCTTATAAAGATAATAAGTTTTGAAGAGATGACAGCAAATAGAAGTCTTAACATTAGAAGATGTAGTTATGTTTTTTGATATTATTACCAGAGATGATTTGTGATTCTTTGTAAAATATAACATATTGATTTGAACTGTTAAATGATATGAATTTGCATGTTCTTATCCTCTTGAGAACTGACACTCTTTCATTTTGCATGATTATATGAATTACTATTTGAAATAATATATAAATGACATAACTGTCAAGGTGCAGAAACCCCCAAACTTTGGAATTCTCTACATGTGGATTCTCTAATTATATTGTCTTTATTGTTCACCAATTGTTTTCTACACTTCCTTTAAATTGATCCCATTGCACACCAAAACTGGCAGGCTCTTGATCTAAAAGTAAACAGTTGGATGGAGAATTTGTGGTAATAGAGTTAAGAGAGCATAATAAAAAGAAAGGGTTATCTTGGAATTTGATTGGAAATTTTACAAAAGGTAATACTTTAAATCTGGGAGCTCTCGGTATTTCATGTAAAACTAATTATAGTTGCAATCTTTCTGGGTCTGCTGCCTTTGTAGGTTGTGTGTCATTAGCAGGAATCGTAGATAGAATTTCGCATCAGTAAGAATATTAAGATCAGGTTGCTCTTGGATTGCCTCTTTTTTTACTACATGTATATTTGGATGAAACATGTGAATAAATTTGTTTATGACCCTTTTATTAAATGGCATTTTAGTCTTTATAAGGCTATAAAAGAATCTAATGATTTAACAAGGAAATAAAACAAAAAGGCTTTTAATTACTATCTTCATTTATGGTAATTATTCTGCAAGGGTATTTTCGCCACATGCATAATTGGAAGACATGCATGCCCCTTTTCTATAAACCTATACAGTTTCCAAAGTGATTCGCATCGTTTAATCTGGATGAAAGTGATTGAAAAAGCCACCAAAAGCCATGGACGAAGCTTAGAAACAATTATCTTTGCTTTTGTTAAAATATGTCTGCATACTTTGCTATATGTTTTCTTTAAAAATGTCTCTGAATGTATTACATATAGTAACCACCGACAACGTAGGCACAAAAATGTTTGCCTAACCTAAATCAACTTCTATCAATAAAATAACCCAAGTCACAATTAATATAACACAATGAAGAAGAAGAAAAATCAAATATATTAAATTAAACCAAATGTATATGATATATAAAGCTTATATTTTCTTCACATACATAAAACTTAAAAATGATATATAAACAACAAAAGATGTAGAAAAAATCAAAAAAAATCCAATTAAAAATCATATATTTCGTAATATATAAACTTTTTTTAAAGAAAAAAATAACTCTTTTTGCGATAATAAGTAATAACCATTAAATAAGCCACTTTGCAACAGAACATAATTTTGCAGTCGGACCATATGTTGTTATTTTGTATAAAAGTTAAAAATATAATTTATCTTTTTTAATATTCATCATCCATTTGGTTAATTTTTATTCCATTAATTGAAAATATGAAATACATTAAAAACTTAAAAATTCATAACTAGTCATTTAAAAGAAAGTTTTTGTCCAAAACTTATTCTTCCAAATCACCTACATGGTATTCATTAAGTTTATTATGGTTATCCGTTCAAATATGTTCCATCAACTTTATGTGAAGATCGTGATGTATCTTAGCATTACATACTAATTCTTTTCTTGCCATGTAATCATTGCTATCAATTTCTAGTGGTTGTTTCAATATAACGATTTCGTTTTTGTAATATTCACATATTACATTTCCTTCATTATATATATATATATATATATATATATATATATATATATATATATATATATATATATATAGTTCAAATAAAAACAGTAAATAGTATGAGAACGTAAAAACATTATTTTTATGTTATTATTCTATAATGAATTTTGTATCCAAAACTTTATGTCATTATTCAGCAACGAATAAATGAATAGTCGCATGTTAAAACTAAAATTAAAATTTATTACAAAAATACACATACATAAATTTATAATAGGATAATAACATTCTAATGAATATATGAATAATCAAACGTTAATATTCATATTAGAATTACTTCAACAATACACATATACAACATTCATTATAGAATAATAACATAAACATATTATTTTTACGTTTTCACACTATTTTCTGTTTTTATTTGAACTTTTATATATATATATATATATATATATATATATATATATATATCACCTCAGTCATTTTTTCCCCTAGAAAAAACTACAGAGTTTTCTTTTTTTAATATTTATCAACATTTTTTAATAGCATGTCGTTCAACACCCTTCCTTGCCCTTTCTTCACTTCTCTTAAAATTTAACCTCTTGTGATCATTAGTATATTATAATGATTGATTTAACAAATACATAACGCCCATGATAGTTTAAAAAAAAAAAAAAAAAAAAAAGAACCATAGATGTAAGATGACCCATGCATATGAGACCAATGCAATCCTATTATGTCAAGGGGTCTTGTTAAGCCACTCTTTGTAGCCTTAGGGCCTACTTGTTATAGTCTGACTGGGACCGAGTCAGCGATTTGGGCTGACTCGGTTAGAGGTGTTCGTTTGGATGGATCGGTTCGATCCGATCCAATTAAGTAAATCCAAATAGATTTCGGTTTTCAAAATATGGATCCAAATAATCCAAACTAAATTCAAATCCGATCTGATCCGATCCAGTTACAATTCGGTTGGATCGGTTTTTATCATTCGGTTTTCAAAAACCATAACATTTTATAAGGATATAGAATTATAATATGATCTAGTTTTACAGAAGAAGTAAAAACAAATTATTTACTTGTGATTTAAAACTTATAAACAACCACTAAGAAGGCATATTATACTTTATTATTTAATAGATAAAAAAAACTTTTGAGAGAAAGTACATATTAATGTCTTTTATTAGGTAAAACTTTTTGAACTTATTTAAAAAAATTATAAAATTAATAAATAATTATAGATATATTGAAAATAAATACAAAACAAATTGTTATTCGGTTTTTTTGGGCTATTCGGTTCTTATTTTATAAACCAAAACCAATCTGAAATCCAAAATAATAATTCGGTTTTGTTGAAAACCAATCCAAAAATCCGAATATCCGAACCAAATAGTCCAATCCAAATTGTCCAATTGGACAATTCGGTTTTATCCAAATAGTGAACAGTCCTAGACTCGATCAGACGGAAATGTGTTTGATAATCACTTTCTCACTCAGAAACGTCTGGCCCATATGATTTCTCGGTCAGACATTGAGATGCTGCTGACTGAAAAAATGACCTTCATACCCTCTCTTTTCTTTCTTCCCATCGTGACCTAGAAGAGAAACAACAAAGAAATTGGCCGCCAACGACAGCTCCTTCTATTGTCGACGTCCCTCCTTCAGTTCGACTACCGGCCTCACTCTTCCCTCTGATTCGAGCTCCCGCAAGAAAGACATCAAAACAGGTATGTCCTCGTTTTTTTTCCTGTGAAATCAAAATATTGTTCTTTCTCCTCCTCGTTTTTTTCTGTGAAATCAAAATATTGTTTTTCCTTCTCCTTTGTATATGATTTGTGAAATCATAAATCAGAAATTGGTTTTGAAATCAAAAATTGTTCTTGTTCTTGAATTCATGTTCATATAGTGGATAGCAATTCCATACAGAAGTAAAGGGAACCTGCATAATAATTGGCATCTACAAAATCAACGACTTTATATTACTTTATGCACACCCTTATCCTTAACATAAAAGTCTTCTTTATATATGAAATACTGAATACATAAACCATGAAAAGCAGAATTAATTGTCTTCTTTTCGATTTTTTGATGTTATGTTCCTGTTTGATCAGGAAGGTTCGTACCTGCCTCTTGATCTGGAATGCTCTTATAAGCTTTAATTTTACAACTTTTGTAGAAGATACAACCAATAAAGGTATCAAGTGTAATGAGATGATTAGACATGTGTTCCATAGTTGTGTTTGGAGGATGGAATTATAGAGTCCAGCGAAAGATGATTTGTGTTTGGAGGATGGAATTAAAGATTCCAGCAAATAAGAATTTGAAGGGAATAAGAATTTGAAGGTTTTTATGGATGAGAGGATCTGTTTTTTACAAGAGCTGGAGTCATACAGATTTGTCTAAAGGACAATTCGGTCTTTTTCTTTTCAATTTCAAGGAAAGCAAAATTTTTCAAAGTTTTGTGCTCACGGAATGGTCCTTTGGAATAAAGATGGAAAAAGAGAATGGTTGAAATGTTCTTTTGCTGTTGAATGTTATTCAGATTATATGTGCTTGTATTCATATAAGTTTTTCATTTGTTTTCCTTTAATATTTGATGTTTTTGCTCCAAGTGTTATGGCTAGTTATCAATCCTTTAATGACTGATTATCAATCCTTTAAATTGATTGATGAATGTGAATTTGGTCAATGAATGAGTTGTTTGAATTGTTGAAAAACAATGAATTTATTTATGACTTTATAGAAACAATGATTCCTTTTATTTTATTTGAATATTCAAAGGATTTGTGTGTAATTTACATTTAAAGGGTAAAATGGTCATTTTTTATTAGTCAGCACATTCAGTCAGAACTCAGATGTACAATCAAACAACATGGTTTCTTACTCAGTCAGGATTTCTTACCCAGACCTTTCTCAATCAGCACTTTCTCAGTCAGAAACTATCAAACGGGACCTTAGAGTGGTCCGCATTTTAAAAACACGTAACAATGAGAGACTTTTTAGTTTGAGGGGCCTTACAAGAAAGTGTTCCAAACTACAAGATCCAAAGATGTGATTTTTCAAAGTTTGTATGTATGTACCACTCCTCAAGTCATTTTCAACACATTTTTATATGGGTTTGCCAATAAGGACATAACTTTGATGGATTTTTTCCAACTATTATCTATCTTTATGATTATCCTTTCATTTCTTTAAATTCATCACCCTTCTTCCAGTCTTCTTTGTACTCCCCACTGCTACACATTCAATTCCTCACTCATCGATCACACGCTCACACCTATAATTCAATTTCCCATAATAAATTTTACACCAATTTCTCAATCATTGCTTTCAATTTCCTTCCTACCAACTAAAACAACTGAATTCCCCTTAATTACTCCCCCTAGATCTGCTCCCTAACAAAATTGTTCGAGGGTTTCGCTTTAATTTCGCCTTTGATGTTATCCCACTTCTGGATTTTGCAGAAAGAGAGGTTTACTTGAGGTATGACGACGGCGAGCAGTTTCGTATCCGGGTCCGGGTCCGGGTCGTTGAGTTCAAAACCTGCAACGGGTGTGTCAGATCAGTTCCCGGTGGGTTTGAGAGTTCTTGTTGTTGATGACGATGTTACTTGTTTAAAGATTTTGGAACAAATGCTTCGCAGATGCTCGTATCATGGTAAACACTTTGTTTTCCTTTTTCGCTTTCAGTATGAACGTTATATTTCTCTGTTTGTTAGAGATAACTGTTAGTATCCACTTTTCAGAACTTTAACACGATTAGTGATAAGTAACACTAGATTACCTTCAATAATCACAAAAAAAGAGCACTTTCTGCGCAAGCAAGTAACTTTACCTTGAGTTTTCACCATGAAAAGGTTAAATGTTGCATTTTTATGTAATCAAATCACTGCTTAACATGACGTGAACATGAAAAATACTGTTGATCTTTTGAGTTACCTTGAGTGGATTATATGCGGAAAATAATAAAGGATGAACTCTAGAAATGCTTACACTGGATCTTTACTTCTTTAGTAACTTGAATTTTGGATTTTTAATTGGAACATAATGGTATTGTATCTTGAATTTTGTACTTCATAGGCTTTCTTGATTTCACCCTTTAGATTCAAGATTCTACCATTCAAGATCTCTTTAGATTAATTTACTTATATAACCAGATATGGTTCTATTCTAGCATAATTTCTTTAACTATATTACTTTACCTCTTAAAGGGCTGTTTCTTTTTCTTTCTTTTTTCCCATTTAAGTCCTGAATGAGTAATGATGTCTGTATGGATAAAGATTGTTTCTTTTCTAATTTGGTTAACTTCTGCAGTTACAACTTGCTCACAAGCAACTGCTGCTTTAAATATATTAAGGGAAAGAAAAGGTGGATTTGATGTGGTTTTAAGTGATGTTCATATGCCCGATATGGATGGATTTAAGCTTCTTGAACTTGTTGGGTTAGAAATGGATCTTCCTGTCATAAGTACGTTTTTTTTTCCATCTATAATAATCTTTTTTCTTTTATATAAACTAAACACAATCTATTATTATTCTTTGTAGTGATGTCAGCAGATGGAAGAACGAATCTTGTGTTGAGGGGAATAAGACATGGGGCATGTGATTACTTAATCAAGCCTATACGTGAAGAACAACTAAAGAACATATGGCAACATGTTATAAGAAAAAAATGGAATGAAAATAAAGAACATGAAAATTCAGGGAGCATGGAGCACAAAAGAGGAGGAGGAGGAGGAGGTGATGATAATCATGATAGTGAGTATGGTTCTTCTGTTAATGAAGGAGGAGAAAATGGGTTGCTGACTTGTCATAAAAAAAGAAGAAGTATTAAAGAAGAAGATGATTGTGAACTTGAAAGTGATGATCCATCTGCTTCAAAAAAGCCACGTGTTGTTTGGTCTGTGGAGTTGCATCAGCAATTCGTTAGTGCTGTGAATCAACTTGGAATTGACAGTATGTTTTTTTTTTCAGTTATTAATTTATTTTGTTAAAAATTGTTCAATTTATCTTATTATTACGTTACTTTTTAAATTTTTTCAGAGGCTGTACCAAAGAGAATTCTTGAATTGATGAATGTGCCAGGTTTGACTAGAGAAAATGTTGCAAGTCATTTGCAGGTGTAGTTTGACTTTTTTCCAATAAAGCTCTGACCTTTTTGATAATAACCATGGATCTCAATACCCAAGATTTCATATAACAAAAAAGATTATATGTGAACTAATTACAATCAAAACATATAGTGAAGTGATTAAAATTTTATATATATATATATATATATATATATATATATATATATATATATATATATATATATATATATATATATTTTGTTATGCAGAAGTTTAGATTATACTTAAAGAGATTAAGTGGTGTGGGAGGTCAACAAGGAGGGGGTCAAAATTCATTTGGTGGGCCCATAGAACAAAATCAAAAACTAGGTTTATATGGAAGATTGGAGATCCAAGCACTGGCGGCTTCCGGCCAAATCCCGCCGGAGACACTGGCGGCACTTCATGCTGAACTTTTCGGGCGGCCAACCGGAAATGTCAACTTGCCGCTAGTTGACCACCAACCGATATTACAATCATCTAATTACGGTCAACCCCTCCCATCAAAGCAAATTTCACAACCCGTTGTAGAAGATGTTCATTCATGGCATGCCAACAACATGATTGGTAATTATGGTGGATTGGGAGGGCAAAATGGTCATTTAATAGGGGTAATGCCAAGTCAACAGGTTCAGAAACAAGCGATTACGGTTCAACCCTCGCGTCTTGTTGTCCCGAATCAATCATCATCGGTTAGTTTTCAAGGGGGGAATAGTGGCGTTTTGGTAAATTCGGTTGAGAAACAAATTTCATTTGGTGAATGTGTTCAAGTGCTTGATCAGGGACCTTTGAAGAATCTTGGATTTGTAGGTAAAGGGAATTCGATTCCAAGTAGGTTTGCTGTTTATGAAGATGAATCTTTAGCAAATAATTTGAATCAATGGGATAACTTTGGAAAGAAAGTAAAACAAGAGCCGAATATTGAATTCATGAGTGTCTTCTCTGAATAGGTAAACATAAATATATGAAAAGATAAAAAGTGTACTTCATTTTCAAAGTAAAAAAGGAGAATTAATTTACCTAATGCTCAAGATCGATTTTTTTTTTGTCAAATTGAAACAGGTTTAGATCATGATTTACATATCAAGATGGTTGGTTAGAAGATTCATCTACAAATCAGAAATGAATCATGAAGGTGATGAATCGGTGTTCTTAGAGGTCAAGAAGAGTGTTGTTAGGTAGGATTATTATTGAACAAGTTCATAGAATCGTGGGACTTGTTGATCTTATTATATAAGTTTTTACGGGTTATATATGTAGCTCATTCATCAATAGTTATGCAAAGATTTAGTGATTGTAATTATGTCTCTCTTGTATGGTAGCTGTAGAATTGTATCGTAATGTTTTTACTCGATTCATATCTTGAAGAATATGAACTCTTGCTTACTTTGCATCGTGCATGAATGATTGTGCTATGAATGATTTTTAGATGTGTAAAATAAACCAAATTTAGATCTTGAATTATATGAATTCATGCTTTCCATGACTTGACTTACAAAAAGAAGTTAATAACAGGAACAAACAGGAAACTGATAATCAAAATATGGATTCAATGCTCAAACTAATAATTAAAAGATTGCAAGAACAAAAGCTAGCTATTGGAAAAGCTAGTCTCTCCCAATAAAAGATACCATATGATAAAGATGATTCTTCACCAATTCCATCTACCTCCTTATAAGCATTCTGTTGCAACAAACTATGTAAACTAAATACCTATAATACCCCTCTGCTAATAAGATGCTCATTATTTTGCTGATTTCTTCATCTTATCCCTAATAAGAATGTGACTTAAGTGGGTGTGTAGCAATATCCCACCCTCGAAGAGTGAACTTGGGTGGATCATAGAGAAAATGTGATCTTGGGTTTTTTTTAAGATATGGAAAAGGATGGAATGGAGAGGCATGGGAAGCAAAAAAAGGCTTAAATCCCTTCATTTCATTACATTTCCCTCCAACTTACGAACATACTTGATTATTTATATTGCTATTCCATTTCCTCACCTTCCATCTCCTTTTCTTTCATTTCATTCCCTTCCTTTAATTAAAAACTCGAGAACAAGGCGTAAACCAAGGATTTTGGGGGTGATCTTGGGAGAGGTCGATCCTGTGATGACAAAGTTGTAAGTCCCAAGGTTGAGAAAGAACGGGAGGAATTATTGGCACCAAAATTGGTAAAAAGTCAAAACCACCAACGGATTAAACATCATTCTCATATAAACCCTTGGGAATTGATATTGTCTTAACAAACCAAGATTGAGAAAGAAGGGATGAATTTATTGGCACCCAAAATAAAAAGTCAAAACCACAAATGGATTAAACATCATAATTACGTTCCTATAAACCCTTGGAAATTGATATTGCATTATCAAACCAACTATCACCGGCATGTGAAGTGTCTATATATGAATTGATATTGTCTTATCAAACAGCCTGTGAAGTCTCTCTCTCTCTCTCTCTCTCTCTCTCTCTCTCTCTCTATATATATATATATATATATATATATATATATATATATATATATATATATATATATATATATATAAATCATTTATCAACCTTTAACATATAATAAACTTCTAATTTAGACCTTTAACTTTTATTATATGTCTTCATCATATAATATCTCAATGTTTATTTTGTATTATAATACAATCTTAATTTTTCTTTTAGTTTTACTAATATTAAAAATACCAATATTAAATATTACCCATATTGAAAAATATGCGTATTATTTATAATTATTTAAGAAAAAATAAATATCCTTCTACATTTTCTTCCGAAAACTTCCATATGTGTCTTTTGTTTAAAAAAAAATCTTATTTTAAAGACAACTATCGAAAACGTCATACCGCTGATCTATTTGGACAAAATTTACTTTTGTCTTTTGTTTTTTTGGAAATCTTTTGATTTTTGGAAATATCTTCTTGGTTTAAATCGTTTAGTATTTTTCTTTTTTGAAAATTTTTTGTTGTTCCTTTTTGAATATTTAAAAGATTTTTTGTTGTTCCTTTTTTGAAAATTTTTTGTTGTTCTTTTTTGAAAATTTCTTTGAAGAATTTTTTGTTTTATGGGTAGCTTTGCATCCATATTCTAAAGACTTTTCTTTTGTTAAATGATTACAGCAGTTTTTGTTAAAACATTTTAGTCTTTTTTAGGGGTGTAAGTGAGCCGAGCTACTCGGGATCGACTCGTTAAAAGCTCGACTCGAGATCGAATTAAACGAGCCTGAGCCGAGCTCGAGCCTAAATATGAGGCTCATTTATTAAACGAGCTCGAGCCGAGCTTCAATTAATGGGCTCGCGAGCCTAAACGAGCTTAAACGAGCTTATACATACATACATACATACATACATACATACATACACACACACACATATATATATATATATATATATATATATATATATATATATATATATATAGAGAGAGAGAGAGAGAGAGAGAGGTTCGTTTAGGCTCGATTAGGCTCGCGAGCCCACTAAATTGTTCACGAGCCGAGCTCGAGCTTCATTTTAAAGATCGAACCGAGCTCGAGCTCGAGCTTGGTCAGGCTCGGGCTCGGCTCGGCTCGTTTACACCCCTAGTCTTTTTTGTGTATTTGATAAATTACAATTTTTTTTTTTGAATTTCATCGATAACTATTCTCTTAGCAAAAGCAAGATTGTAAATTGTTGCATTTGTAGATTCATTTATAAATCTATTATGAGATTGTTGTCCTACAATAGGAATTTTTAATAGATATTGTTTAATTAACTCAGGATATAGAGTTGAATTATCTATTTTGTAAAGATTTGTTTTGTAGTCACAAGTGTATGATCTAGAAAGCAAATATCACATATGGTGAGATTTGTAAGTCTGGATTTGGCTTTTTCAATATCTCTTTTTTGTTCATTGGCTTTATCTTCTATAAGATCTATACCAAGGAACATCATGTAGATGACATCAAACATGTCTTGGAATACTGTCATTGGATTATGACTAATCCAGTTTGTATTTTTGATAAAATTTTGAACTATTTTGGATTTTTTATGGTCAAACAATAAAATGATAGATTCTTTTGTTGCATATTTTTCTTTGTTAGTCTGAATTATTAGACTTATTTCTAAAGTCCGTCTGTCGATAACTTCTTTTTTGTTTGTTTAAATGTTGTCGATATTGAGAATGTTTGTTCCGAACTAGTTTGGATTTCCAGTGGGAAGATCTGGCATAGAGTCAGTTCTATGACCTTGTTTAGTTTTAGGTCTTTTTCATCTTTCACCTTAAAAAGCGGATTCTCTAGGATGATCGAAATGTGGTTCAGTCTTATTCATCCCGAAGTTAGGCTCTATATCAGAAGAAAGAGATTTTATTTCTTCTTTTGAAATATATAGAAGTTTCTTTGTTAGAGGATTCTTCTATGACGTTAATCGTTTCATCAAAATAGAAAAGTTGTTTAAGTTCCTCAGATGTGGAGATTTCTAAGTTTGCTATATCCTTCTTCTACTAATTCAAGTGTTTGAGTCGAGTGACACGAGCCATTGCTATGATATACTAATTTCTATGAATCGACTTACAAACCAGCTCATTAAAAGGAACACACACATGTAACTCCCAAACTAATAACCAAAATATTGCTAGAACAAAAGCTAGCTATTTGAAAGGCTAGTCTCCCAAATTTTTTTTCCAATTTATAAAAAGTTGATTCTTCACCCATTCCCTCTGCCCCTTTATAAGCACTATGTTGTAACAAACGCATTACACGCACCAGAAAAAAAAATACAAAACCAATAGATTTTTTTTAAAAGCACAAGCAATTACATTTCCAAATTTATAACTGCTAAATCATATATAAAAAATATATATATCTGTAAAAAGACAACCCACAATCATGATAGGAATACTAACAAAATATACATACAACTGCCAAAATGTTAGCTCGGCTTCTTCAATGGTGTCCTTTCTCCTTCATTTCTACCGATTAGTCACAACAAACCAATACCATTTTCACCAACTCCTTTTCTTTTTCTTTTTCTTTTTTTCCATATCTTCACAGCAAGGGTAAAATAGTAAAATGGTAAACAAGAAAGATGGAGAGGTCTCTGTCTCTGTAATGTTATTGGGTACTCCTTGTCAACCCACCACGTGTCACATTCCTGCATATATTCAAAAATTAAAACTTAGTGTAAGAAAAATAAGTAAATTGATAGTATTATATAATATAATAATAAATAGTTAAATATAAAATACCTATTTATAGAAGAAGGCTTTGAGTTTGAAGAAGCAAAGCGTTTTTGCCTATTGTCTTGTTCTTTATCAACACGCATTGCAGCTACCTCTTTCTCCATTGCAGCTACTTCTCTTCTCATCTTTTTTGCTTCAACTTCCATAGCTTTTGTTAATGTATCTACTTTTTTAGCTAGCATCTGAAAAACAATATTGTATTTATTAATTAATATTTTTTAAATAATTCATATACTTTTAAATAAAAGTAATTACTGTAACTATTAACCTCAATGGCATCATCTTTGTCTTTAAGGCTTTGATCCTTCTCATGTCCAGATTTCCTCAAAGAAATCACTTCTTTTTGCAACAAATCATACAACAACCCTGGAACACTATCTTCACTTTCATTTCCAGTGAACTCACTACTTTTTTCAGGTGTTTCAATGTCCTTTTTGCCCTCACCAATATTAAAAGTAGGACTATTACCAACTTTACCCCTGTCAATTGATCTAGTGCCACCATCAAATGACTTGGATGTACCCTTGGCATGCTTCAAAACAGAACTTGAACCAGAAGACCGCATCTGAAAAGATGGTGATCTTTTATGCAAAAAACCATTCGAGGGCATTTTCGTAAAATTGTCACCTCCTCCACCTAGAGACTGGCGGCGTGAAGGACCACCGTTGCTCATGCTTTTTCCATCCGATGAACCGATTCGATTCATAGGATTTGGCGACCTCAATGTGTCTTCCAGCACTCTAAGTCTCAATTGAAACTTTTCCTACAATTTTATATAAAAAAAAAAATTTAACACAAGGGTATTATGGTCATTTCCCAAAAAGTTACTTTTAACAGAAAGTTACTTTTAACTGTGCTTCAGATCTCGCAGCACGTTCGGTTATCACTAGCTTATCGCGCAAGTGTTGCATCTCACCCTGTTAACACAAGGGTATTTTCGTCATTTTCGAAAAAGTTGAAAAAAGTCAAGAATTGTAAAAGGGTTTTATAATTTATACATACCTGCAAGAACCTTCTTTCTTCAAGCCATTGTTTTACTGGCATGACTTTATCATTAGAATCTTTCCATTCATTAGCAACCACTGTTGCTACTCTATTTGCTGTAACTTTTGCACGTGCTAATTCTCTGTCTAGGGTTTTTCTTTCCTCCTATGTGTCAAAAATCAAAACGTGGGTATGAGTGGAATTTGTCAAATTTACAAGGGTAGAATGGTAATTTTGTATTTACATTCATTTCTTGAACTTTGCGTTGGTAATCCCTCACTGCATTTGCAGCAGCACCACCAGCAAGAACAGCTTCTTCAAGCTCACGTACAGTCTGTGTAAGCTTTTCCACCTCAGCAACCTTTTGTCGATGCATTTTATCCATAATTTTATTTTCCTCCTAAAAAACAAAACCATAATTTTATTTTCCTCCATGAAATTGATATTATTTAAAGATTTAGGATTTAAAAGCATCATACCTGACAAATTTCTATCTGTTTCATCAACTCCTGATTCTTGTTTTGAAGATCATCCACCATTGAAGCTTTTGCTAATGCAACTTGAACAGTCCTTTCAGCTTCAAGTAAAGCAGCTTCCTTTGACTTGGTCAATCTATCTAATGCTTTGTTGTCATCTTGTAACTTTGCAATCTGAAAAAATAAAAAAAGTAAAAGAAAAAGAAAGCATGAGATTTTTATAGTTTTTAAAATTATTTTGTAGCACATACCTCTTGTCGAGCAAGTTTGAGCTCAGCTTCCAATGGTGCAAGAATGGCTTCAATTGGTGGCATGTCATCATCTTTTTGAGCAGCATGAACTCTTCGCAGAGTGGCTTCTGCTGCAAATTGAGCTGCCATTGATGCTTTCTTTTCATCATTGATTTTCTTGATTTCAAGATTCTATAATACCAAAAAGTTTATGTTGTTATATATAACAATATGATGAAAACAATGTAAAAGGAGTTGAGTGTTGAAGTGATTTAGTCAATACTTTGCTTTCTAGAAGAGATTCTGTCAACTTCAGCTTCTCATCCACCTTTGACAATTCTTCAGTTAGCTATGGTGACATGAAAAAAAAGAAGAAAACTATGTCAAAGGTAACCCCTAGTGTATAGATATGACATTATGAAACATACAAGAGATAATAAAAGGGCAAAATGGGAAACACAATAATCACATAACTATCCTGATTTAAGAGAAAACAGAAATAAGTGGTTAAGAATGTGTGTTGAACTTTCCAATCTCATATCATTGCTGTAGTGAACTCAAAAAAGGAAATGATTTACAGAAGTTACCATATTCGAAGAGATGCCCTTTTGTTAAATCAACAAACTAATACATAAGTAGAAAAAGAAACATGACAAGACTCGAGAGCATGTTCTATGTCTGACACTGTGACTCATTAACAGAAGAATGGAAAATGTTGAGAACGATTGATAATGACTTTGCATGTGTTTGCACAATTCACAACATTAACATAAACAGCACATGTATCTTCCATAAGAATCAATCACAAGCAAAAAGAATTCAGTAGTTCAAGTTATATGGGAATCAGTTACATTAACATGAATTCAAAATCTAGCTTACAACACTTATTATACACAGGAAACAGTATTGTTTAGAGTGATCAAAGATGATTGAAAGATGGGTGAAAAACATCCAATCTAATTGAAATGGAAGGTTAGCAGAACAAGTGTTTGAAACAGGGTACTCTACCAGATATCAAACAAGCATTCAAATTCAAGTTTTTATGTGCATGAAGTAAACTGAACTCCACAAATTTCTAAATGGTAAAGGTAGTAATTCATATAAAGAACGAATTTTAAAATTAAGAAGAGTATAACCTCTTCAACAGCTTTCTCCCTTAATCGTTCAGATAGCCTGAGGGCCTTGATCTCCGCCTGTGCTTCCCCCAATTCTCGATCCTTATCTGCATAAAAGTCAAACGAAGTCCACAGTCGTAAGCAATCAAAATCTGAAACCATAAAGATTAACTAATCAATCCATCATATGAATCGGCATTAGTCACCTCTAACTTCATTTTCCAACCGATTAAGCTCGACCTTCACCGGATCCGATCCGTGTAGCAGATTCATAAACTCGTCGGCGTCTAAGCTGGGTCTCACCATAGCTCTCCTACGACTACCGCTACCTGAGCTCCTCCCACCTCCTACTCCTTCCCTGAAAGATCCCGACATCATAAACGTCGTCGTCTCACCCATCGGAGGCCGTACATTGCCGCCGCTATTCTCCATCGCATCCCTCATTCCTATCATACCGCCGTCGCCTGTTACCTCCTCCATCACTCGGATCTGTACTCAATCACACATTAGTAATTCTAAACCAAACCCTTTTATCATCTAGGGTTTCTCAGTCATACATCACTACTACACTTAGATGCGTATGTATAAGACGAATGCAGATATGTATGTAGCTAGAGTTAACTGATGAACTCTCTCTAAAGTCTAAATCTGCATAGTCCCTTTCTCTCTTTAAAGATCTTTGAAGTGTCTGCGTGTGATTTAGTGTGAAAAAGATCCGGGGGGTTTTCTGTCTTTAAAGCGTGTCAAGAAATATTGAAGAAGATCCGACTCTCAAGACTATGATAATTAGGCTCGCAGGGTAGTGCGACATCAATTTTTTTTTTTCTTTCATTTTTTTAAGATAATGACTTAAAAAGTAATATATTTTTCGATTTGTATACATTTGGTTACTGATGATTTTTTTCATCCATATACATTTTTAAATTGTTAAACTGTACACATTCAGTCCTTATGACCGGTTACTCCAGGTTAACCGGTAAAAATGACTTAATAAGTATTATATTTTTTTACTTTATACATAGTTAGTCATTAATATTTTTGTACACGTTTAGTTTTTAATATTTTTTTTATTGCAAAATAAGTCATTTTTATTTTTGTACTCATTCAGTACTTATTAATGATTTCTTTATGTTTTTCTCACGACATCTTACATGGGACAATCATTAATGAAGTGTTTGGGGTTTTTGATGCTTATGTCCATCGCGAGCTCGACTACTTGGTTGCTTAGGTCATGTTTTCTGAACATCATAACTTCATACAATCTCAAATTTTAACGATCTTTATATCTATGCGTTCGTATTTTAGTCTACTACAACTTTCATTTAGATTACTTCCGTTAAAAAGTAATATATTTTTACTTATGATCTTTGTATCCATATGTTTTTTATGAATGTATGTATGAATTTTTTTTTTATAAAAACATAAGTAAAAATATATTACATTTTAACGGGAGTAATCTTAACGAAAGTTGTAGTAGACTCAAAAAACAAACACGTGGATATAAAGATCGTTAAAATTTGATATCGAATGAAGAAGTTACGACGTTCAAAACACATGACTTAAGTCAAACTACAATAACAACGCAACCAAGCAGTCGATGTCGCGATTGACATAAGCATCAACAACCCCAAACACCTCATCAATGATTCTCCCATATAAGGACTAAATGTGTACGAAGTAAGAAATATATTATCTTATTAAGTCATTTTTACCGGCTAACCTGGAATAGTCGGTCATAAGGATTGAATGTGTACAGTTTAACAAGTTGAAAGGGTAAATGTGGACGAAAAAAAAAAACTCAGTGACCAAATGTATACATATCGAAAAATATATTACCCTTTTAAGTCATTATCCCTTTTTTTTTGCTAACACTTCGTTAGCAACTTTTCCTTAGTATTTCATAGAGAGTAGTAACATCTCTAGCACTCCTTGATTTTTTTTTCTTTTTCAAACTTTAATAAATTATATTTTTAAAACACATATTCCGTATTAAAGAAATTATATATTTTTTTAAAACACAAACTTAAATAAATTATTTTTATTATTATTTAAGTGCTTGTAAAAGGTAATTAACAAATTAATATTTTGATAGTTCTTATTTAAATAAACAAAATCTATTGGAACTCTTTATTCAAAACAAAATAAATAAATAATAATGTTTTCCACAAATTGATGACCATGTATTTCATAAAGCATGAGAGTATTTCTCACAAGTAGAAAAAAACACCCAATCACATATAATCAAACCCTCTTTTCTTTTTCTCGCTATGACGGAAACGACTCTTTCTTGGCATACATCCTAGCGAGAGGCTAAGGGTGGTCTATAGCAAAGCAAGCGAGGCCTTGGCGAGAGCCTTAACATGGCCACTCTCCATACCCTTACAGTCCTTTTTTTTTGAAAGAAATTGAATTGTTTTAAAATTTATGGATTTAGTAAAACTTTTTTTTTAATTTCGGAACAATGTTATGTTTCCAACTATTCAAAGAGGCTGTTTGTTTTTTTGTAAAAAACTTATTCAGACCACATATTGTTGCGCGGCATAGCACATGTGCAACACTTTACATCTCGCAGCAATTTGTTTTTTGAAAGTCTTCGGAGTAAAAAACATTTGTGTGTGTTATGTTTGGGGCAACATTTGACTTGTCTCTTTAAGCCTCTTCAAACCTAAACCTTAAATAAAATAAAAAAAAAATCGAACATCTCCCCCTAAAAAAAAGTGTCGCACTCTCGTTTTTTCTCCCTTCGACGACTGCTTCATCTCTGATCGCAACCTCCATCGTTGTAGCCTCCTTTGTCGTTGCAGCTTCCTTCCTCGGCATAGCCTCCTCCCCAACGCAGTCTCCTCCCCGTCCCACCGTCATCGTTGGTCAGTCGGCGCCTTCATCAAGTAAGTTTTTTTTCGCTTATCGTTGTTGAAGCAACGATTCTGTCCTGCTTCATCTTATTTTTTTTTCGTTTTTTCTTGCTGAATCCTTGTTGATATCTTTGTTCTTGTTGGATCGTGATGTTGATGTTATCAAATCTTTGTTGATGTTGTTTTTTTATCTTGAGTAATGATAAGTTATTGTTAAAATGTCACAAATTTATGTTGAAATGTCATATATTCTGCTGAAATATGATGAATTATTGCTGAAATTTCATTAATTGTTGTTGAAATGTCATAAAATTTTGCTGAAATGTCATGAATTGTTGCAGATATTTCATAGATTGTTGTTGAAATGTGACAGATTATGACTGAAATTCATCAATTGAGGTTCTTATTATGCTGAAATGTGAATAATCTTTGTTGAAATTCGTTAGTTTAATCAATAGAAATTCTTGATATGTTGAAAGTTGTTGTTATTAGGTTATGTTTGCTAAAGTATGAATTCCATTTTTTTTTGTTATTAGCAATGGGAGATAAACATACATGGACCAATGAGTAGATAAAATTCTAATTGAAAACTTGTATTGAAGAATTAAACATTGTGGGTAGAAAATGTTTGAGTTTGCACAAACATTCATGGAACAAGTTAGGAATAGTTATTAAGGAAAAGTATGGCGTGGATTTGACTCAAAGACAATTGAAAAACGCCTATGAAAATCTTAAAGCCAAATACACAGGATGGTTATACTTGAAAAACAAAACTAGCAACCTTTACAATCCTCAAATAAACACTTTTAACTTAACGAACGAGGAGTAAGAGGACATTAAAAATTTATATATGTATGTGTGTGTATATATATATATATATATATATATATATATATATATATATACTTATTTAAATGTATTTTCTATAGTTGTCAAATATTCTTATACTACTTTTGTTACATTGATTGAGTTTAGGGACATCCGAAGGCCGCTTCCTTGAAAACTATCCCATTGTTGTTTCCAGAGCTTTGTGCAAGCATCTTTGATGGAAACAGTGCATCTGGTAATATCATCTATGCCACATCCCAAACACCATCGGGACATGGATCATATTCTTGTTATGTCTTACCACTACAACTTATGGACACCCTTTCAATTAACACAGATGAGGATGATTACTTTCCCCTTCATACTAGTGAGCCTTCTGCTGCTTCACCTTCTGGTAACCCCAACAAAAGGGCTAAACCCTCAACTCCTAGAGCTCGAGCTCCTAGTGCCTCACCTGATCCACCTTCTAGTTCATCACCTAAAGTGTAACACCCGGACATCAGGTATTTTTCTTTTTGACCCAAAATATAAAATATGTTGCAAATTGGTCCTTACGCCAAGCATACTTGGGGCGTACGCTTGGCATAGCTCATTTAAAACGGGTCGCGTGTTCAAGTGGAACAAGTTAGGAACATTTATTAATGAAAAGTGTGGTGTGGATTTGACTCAAAGACAACTGAAAAACACTTATGACAATCTTAAAGCCAAATACACAGGATGGTTATACTTGAAAAACAAAATTGGCAACCTTTACAATCCTCATACAAATACTTTTAACTTAACGAACGAGGAGTGAGAGGACTTTAAAAAAGTGTGTGTGTGTGTGTATATATATATATATATATATATATATATATATATATATATATATGTGTGTGTGTGTGTGTGTATGTATTTTGTATAGTTGTTAAATATTCTTATACTACTTTTGTTACATTGATTGAGTTTAGGGACATCTGAAGTCCGCTTCCTTGAAAATTGTCCCATTGTTGTTTCCAGAGCTTTGTGCATACCTCTTTGATGGAAACAATGTATCTGATAATCTCATATAGGCTACATCCCAAACACTATCGGGACATGGATCATATTCTTGTCATGTCACACCACTACAGCTTATGGACACCCCTTCTATTAACACATATGAGGATGATTACTTACGCCAAGCGTACTTGGGGCGTACGCTTGTCGTAGCTCATTTGAAACGGGTCGCGTGTTCAAGTGTAACAAGTTAGGAACATTTATTAAGGAAAAGTATGATGTGTATTTGACTCAAATACAATTGAAAAACACTTATGACAATCTTAAAGACAAATACACAAAATGGTTATACTTGAAAAACAAAACTGGCAACCTTTACAATCCTCGAACAAACACTTTTAACTTAACGAACGAGGAGTGGGAGGACTTTAATATATATATATATATATATGTGTGTGTGTGTGTGTGTATGTGTGTGTGTATTTTGTATAGTTGTTAAATATTCTTATACTACTTTTGTTACATTGATTGAGTTTAGGGACATCCCAAGGCCGCTTCCTTGAAAACTGTCCCATTGTTGTTTCTAGAGCTTTGTGCATACCTCTTTGATGAAAAACAGTGCATCTGGTAATCTCATCTATGCCACATCCCAAACACTATCGGGACATGGATCATATTCTTGTCATGTCTCACCACTACAACTTATGGACACCCCTTCTATTAACACATATGATGATGATTACTTTCCCCTTCATATTAGTGAGCCTTCTGTTGCTTCACTTTCTGTTGTTTCACTTTCTATTGTTTCACCTTCTGGTAACCCCAATAAAAGGGCTAAACCATCAACTCCTAGAGCTCGAGTTCCTAGTGATGAGTTTTAAGCACTATAACAATCCTATGGTGCACATACAACCCTAAATGCTTTGGATTTAAATTTTCTCAAGTTATACATGCAATTACATTTTATCCAAAGCATATAACCTAGATAGCATACAATTGGAGATATACAACATAAAAAATAGTTAGAAGAATACCTCTTTGTTGTAGCTTGTAGGACCTTTCCTTTCAAGAGCTTAGCACCTCAAGTGTGATGCATCAAATGATTCACAAAACACCAAGAACAAATGGAGGATTATGAGAGAGAGAGGCTAGGAGGCACCAAAAACGGCTAGGGTTCTTCTTGGAACTCTTGTGTACCGATTTTTGGGGTTAAGGGGTTACATATATATTGTAGAATTCCAAGGGTCACTTGTAAACCCTAATCCATTCACTTAGGCTTTTGATCCAATTCATTTTGTCTAACACCTCATGGACTCTCACATAAGCTTAGTCCATCACTAATCAATCATGGATCATTAGCTTAAACTATATGTATCACTGATTTACATAATCAACCCCTGTTAATTTAATCAGTCTCTTTTGATCACTAAATTAATTCCAAATTAATTCTTGATCAATACCAATTAAATAATATGATTTGTCAATTAATATATTATTCTTATAATATATTAATAAATCACAAATAACCTTTTTCTCAAATATCCTTCCTATCAAATTGCTCCAGTGAATGCAACCCAAATGGATCATGCTACTATCGGGTTAGGTACATACCAATTATAGTTATGGGCTTAGACACCTAATCCAACAGTCTCCCACTTGGATAAGTCTAATAACTATAACTGCAAGTATGCCTTCAAAAACCGACTAGCAATCGTAGCTCTCAAAAGCCGTTGTCAACTCTGATCAATAACGCGTCCTTTAGATAAGGGATCAAATATTCCTCCATTCTTCAAGATATCGTATGGACTGAGACATGGATTATAATCATTCTCTCTGTCCATGTGTTGTTTCCCGATTTCCGATTTATGACGACTGACTAATTGAACAAATCAAATCAGTCTAGGCTTAGCCAAGCGCTTAGGGTGTCATCACTAATTCATCGAGGGGCCCACAGATATCGCTTTTATCACTCTTAGGGCAAAAGGAACATATAAACTTTGACTCATATGCTTGCTCAATTTACTCATCAAATCACACACAACAATACGTTTTATAACACCAAGTTACTGGTGCGTTTACGTATCATCAATGTGCAACTGAATTGTAAACTACAACTCATATGTCTCCGTTTCAAGAATATAAGATATTATCGTCTCACAATCACTCATGATAAAATCCATGAAGTGATTCAATTGAGCGTGGGTTTAATCCAATACTCAAATCTTATTTCAGGAGTACTCATGAACACTGCAACAAACTTATGCTATGTCTAAGCTTTTAGACAATCTACAGACAGATTCATGACAGTCTTTCTCATTACTTACTTCCAAAGTATGATCGATTGTGGATGTTTGAATTGTTGGATTAGTGTCTAAGCCTGTAACCATATTTGTCAAGTACTTGACCCGATTATGCATGGTCCTTTTGGGTTGCCTTCACCAAAGCAACTTGACTGGAGAAATAATAGAGAAAGAGGTTATTATGATTTATTAATATGTTATAAGAATAATATATTAAAGGAGTAATCATATTTGTTTAATTAATATTGGTCAATAATTAATTAGGAATTAATTTTGTGATCAAGTGTAATTAATTAAACTAGAGGGGCTGAATTGTAATTATGTGATAGTTACAAAATAGGGTAATGATTATCCTTGATATGGGTTGGACGAATTCAAGGGATAAGATATCCTTGAAATCGTCCAAAGGATAAAGGATAAGGGATTTCAAGGCTTATCTTATGATTGCTTGGTGGGCAAGCAACTAGATAAGGATAAGGACTGAAACCCTAATCTCTACACCTATATAAAGACCCCTAAGGCTCATGAATTCGTCCATGCCTTCCCAAAGGGTCCTAGGGACGAAATTCTATACCTCTTCCCTCTCTCTGTTACCTCTCCATTTGCTCTTGGTGTTTGTGAGCCATTAGAGGTACTACACTTGTGGTACTTGCTTTCAAAGACAAAAAGATTCAAGATTTAAGTTGTTATTACAATATAACAACAAGAGGTATGTATTTAATCTAACCTTTTTGGTTAATTTCGAAATTCCTAGAAGCCTTTTAGGGTTCTTCAAGTGTTCATAATGTTGTGTATCTAATAGTGAAAACATAGATCCAATTCTAGGGTTGCATGCACACATATGATTGTTTGTACAAAACCCATTAGTGGTATCAGAGCCATTGGTTTTTGTTTTCAATTAGCATTATACAATTGTATGACCTTGACATATTAGGGTTTATTGCCAATAAACCCTAGGAGGCAAGAAATTTCGAGATTAGGGTTTCTATACCCTAATTTGCGAAAATTTGAAAGGGTTTTCAAATCCTTTCCTTAAGCCTCAAGATTTCGAAATCTAGGGTTTGAAAAACCCCATGATTTTCGAAATTAGCCTCCTCCCCTAGATAAGATCCTAAATTTTAGGGATTTGGATTATCCTATATCTTGTAATTATCCTTTAATGGTTATATATGGTAATTAAAGATTTTGAATTATCCTATCCCATGAATTTCGAATTTTAGAGGGATTAAAAGGATTAGGATAAATTAATTGTTTAATTGGTAATTATCCTTCATGATTTAGATAATCCCTTATGATTTAATAATTTAAATTAATAGTTTAATTCAAGATAATTATTAAATCAAGAGTTTTAATATTTAAAATTTTAATTTAAATAGTATTAAATTTCGAAAATTTTAAAGTGAGATTGAAACCTAATTGTTTTGAAAAGTTTCAAAACTTGCCCTCAAGTTTTGGAATTTAAATTGTTTGATTAAAAGGTTTAATTTTGAAAAAGTCTAAATTCTAAAACCCTAATTTTGAAAAGTTCAAAGTACACCCTGATGGTTTTATTAAATCAGTTAAGTGTATAATTAAAAGAGAGTTAATAAATCCATAATGATATGGTTTATATTTAATTAAATTAAAAGTGTAATTTATAAAATCAAACCACCTAGTGTTTTAAAAGTGTAAAATACACCCTTATACTATATATATAACATTGAAAGTTTAATATTATATATGTATAACTAAAATGCTAGTCTTACCGTTAGTAGGCCTCATTCACGAAGCCGATCTATAAAGGGGGTATAAGGTTATGGCCTATAAAATGGCCGTTTAATGGGTATCCACTCTTACCCACCGCTTCCTTGATTGGTGGAGGGTCGTTAGCCGAACGGGTAGGATAGGGCAAACCCTTTCCATTAAAAGTATAATGAAGTATAAAGTAACTAAATGTTTTTACAAAATTCCCAATCTTAGTTACTTTAGGCAAAAGTGAATTTATGCAATCCCATGAAATTACACTTTGTGCCCTTGCGAAGACGTTAGTGGAGCGCGTATGGTTAACCGACACACTAAATGGTTCTAAGAAAAGGTAGCAAAGGATGACTCATTGTTTGTCATAGTTCGGTGGAGCGTGTGTGGTTAACCGGCACATCGAATAGGTGACTGTAACATTGGGGGCACCATGTAAGTTTGCATGGTTATTCACACCCTGTTTTGTGATCCTCGGCATCCCAGTCACAAATCGAGGGGCATATCGAGATTTAAACATGCCATTGAAAAGTTCAATGAATCTCAAAAGATCTAGGAATTTTCAATAGATTTAAAACTTAAATTTCTTTTTCGTTTTTCAAGGTGGAAATTAGTGAATCGTCATTCACTTACCTTCAAATGTTCTGCAATTTGGGTTACGGCATCCCTCTCCCAAATTGTAGAATATTGTGTTGGGTCCTAGCCTTAATATCTCATTTGGGTGATTTATTAAGGATTCAATCAATCAACTAACTTGAATTTTTCTCCCGTTTTGTAGATGTCAAAGTATGACAACTATGGTCTTCCCAAATCCCGTGGAACAAGCTTTTCACATGAAGATGATATTCCACGATTCGATCGGGGAACAAGAGATCATACTTCACTTCCTCCACCTCCTCCTATTATTCTCCCTAACCCACAAGTTTAAAAGATTGAAAAGTTCAAACTCACTCAAGTCCTTTTGGCAAGTAAACATGAAGAAGGAAAGTCAGTGTGTGCACACGTCCTAGAGATGAAGTCACACATTGATAGGTTAAGAATGTTGGGATATGTTGTCTGTGAGAAGCTGGCTGTTGACTGGGTCCTTCAGTCACTTCCTGATTCATATAGTGAGTTCGTAAGAGAGTACTATATGATGAACCACGACGTAACCCTCATCGATCTCACCTATTTGCTTATAGCTGTTGAATCAGCAATGATTTGGCGTGCTGTTGAAGCAAATTTGTCTGGTGAGTCAAACTCCCAAACAACAATGGGCACTGGCAACATCGGAAGTCTAGAAAGAACTAAGTCTATGATTGTCCGATGTGCTGTGCCAAAGGAGTCCATTTGATTTTATTGCCAAGAGAAGGGACATTGGAGACGAAGCTGCCCTAACTACCTGAGAAATCTAAGAGATGGGAGAGTCAAGATGCATGGCTCCACTTTAGGTAAAATCCATTAACTAACTCTTTTAAGTTCCTATTCTAGATTCTTAATACATGATGTAATAAGATTACATTTTGATGTTTTATAGGATCGAAGAAAAGAGAGGAAGCTTAAGGGAAGAAGTGAGCTGAATCTAATCGTGAAGAAATGGATTTCGATCGCATTGCTTGAAGATTAGAATTTTGAGCTACTACTTGGAGTTAGAATAGATTGTTATGAAATATGTATTAACATATTTTTCAATTAAATTGCATTGTAAGGACAAATTTTTCTGCAATAAAATAAATTTTGATTTTATATTATTTATCCTTGCAATGGCGTGTATAAAAAAAAATTGATGTTTGTAAGTTATTAGCAATAATGGATTTGATTCTTAATTGTATTATTTGTGGAAAGGTCAAGAATTTACCAAATAGGGAAAGTTTCTCATCACCCAAGTTTCAATTGGATAGAAACTTGGAATCATACAACTTGATTGCATGATGAATGAGAAATTTCAAATTTGGAAATTTAGACAAATTCTTTGACAAAGTGTCAAGTGTAGGACTAGGAGATCGAGTACACAAAGTTGTGTGTTAATCAAATCCACCACAAGAATAACAAAGATATTCGTCATGATTTACTAAGGTTAAGTAAATATGATTATACTCATAAGATTAAGTGTAATTCTGAGTTGATTGAAAGAGCTTCAATCAATAGCAGAACGAATAAGAAGAATCAAGTAAGCAGAAAGATAAAAGTTTCTCTATTCTAAGAAGAAGGGAGAGTACTTTTTATTATGTTTTATGATAGGTCTTAATGATGAAGAACCATATCTCAATTAATCCTCTAAGTGAGTCTTAGTGCAATTGTATGTCTAAGAAGAGGAATTAAGAATTGAAGAAATAGTTAAATCAAGAAGCCAATCATACTTCATTCCAAAACAAGTCCTAGAGTTAAGATTGTTACATTGAGTGACAAGTCTTAAGAAGGTTTATAACATTCATCAAATGTGGAAAGTTGTGATGTCTTGGATAAGACAAAGACCAACTACGACCAATTTTGTGAAGTGTTTTGTCATGATAAAAGCTACACTAAGTCTTGAATATTTGTTTGTCGAGAAATGTTTATTGACAAGAGAATCTTATATGTCAAGGAGTCAGTGGGAGTGTTAATGGTCTTGAAAGGTTTCAAGAACAAATCAAGAATAAACCTTATCATTCATCACTAGCACACGACTTGAGGTTTACAACCTATCGTGTTGACACTAATTTTATTTCTGTTCCATTCCAATTGAGTTAATTATGCATGTGAGTTCTATGAGTTCTCAATGGATTGTATAGGGGCAAGACACCTTGTTCAATGGAATGTACATTGAAATGAAGGGGTGGGCTACTCAATAACTTGGAAGTAATGGTGGGACCCTTGATTGCAAGAAATTAAGAAGAACAAGTTCTATCCATAAGAGTTTGGATTTGTCACTAACATTATCTTGTGATTATGGTTATGACAAATTCACATGGATAAGAACGAATACACCACAAAATCTAAGTGTCATAAGGTTTCTTTCATTCATAAGAATGATTGTAAGGAAACGCTTTCACTAAGAGAGATTTTGAAGATAGCATTCCTCTTCATAGTTCCAATTGTGGGAAATGGCAAATGGGTCTGAACATTTTAGACTTGTTGATATGAGTCCTAGAATCGTTTAGACATATACATATGAGTTGTCCAAGGAAAAGTGTATGAGTTTGAGAAGCTTAGATAAAGTCTTATCAAAGCATCTAGTATTAGAAATATGAACTTAAGAAATTGTTTTCTAGAAGTTCAGCTAATTTCTGAATACATGTCGAAGCTAGTGGGAGCATAAGTGTTATGCTGGTAAAGAAATAATCATCATGTAAGTGGGAGCATGATTATTATGGTAAGTATTGCCAGTTAGCAATATTAATTATAGAAAACAAGAGTTATACTTTGCAAAGTTGTAAGGGTTGAAAAGTTGTTTTGCTATAATTAAGGGAGAGAATATTGTGCTTCATTTCAAATCTAAAGCTTAGATTGAGAAATTTTAATAAATTTAGTCAAAGGATACATAGTGTCTTCTTAAACTTCGATTATGATTACGGTATCCCTCTTCATAGTTCGAATTGTAAGAACGTGACACATAAAATATTATGGCAGAAGATTGATAGAGTATCGTATCTTTTTGTAAGACATTATGCATCGTGTCCCATACGCTTCGGGTAAAGGATCGATTGCAATTGCTATAATATTTGACCATTCTAAAATTTTCCAAATGTCTAGCGCATTAAGAAGGGAAAAGGACAAGAATTGGTATTGACTAAGATAATTAAACAACTATCAAAGGACGACCCAAAACTTCGCTGAGGATTAGTCGCTTGTGAGTAGTTGGAAGTATGGTATTGAATGGATCATATCGACATTATTATAAATAGATAAGATTCTATTAAGAATGAGTTATCATATGGTAAATATGGAAATGTTTCCATAATTGGGAGTTGGAAATTAAGAATTTACATGATTAGAAAATTTTATGCAAAAGGATGTTCAAAGGAATGTACTTTGAGTGAGAGACACCACATCTATAGAATTGTTCTGTAACAATTTTGATAGAGTACCTTGTGATTTAGTTGGCCGAGTCTTTGTGATTTTTGTGTCGTGACTTCACAAGAGGATCATTGCATAAAATATTAGAATTTGACATATTCTAAAAGGTGGCAAGAATTTGGTATTCTTACACTAATTATAAGGATTGGGGATTGTGAAATGAGTTGCATTTGAAAAGTTTCAATTAATCTATTTCACAAAGTATGGACCATAGGAAACCAAAGTGTGCATGCTTTGAGCATGGGACAATTGTGGTTATGATTCAAGTTATAAAGTTGATTATCTGAAACATTAAACAATGGATAATGAGTAATCGATATGGTGATAAATAAAAGGTGTTTTGTTTATACTCAAAGGTTTGAGACCATATAGGATTAGTATTATTCTTGTGTTTCTCTTTGCATGTTTTGACTTCCAGAATAATTGAGTTTATTAAGAATAATCGAATTATTCAAACGGTCCGCAATCGTTCATATGTTGGAAGTAGGTATGAATGAAGACTGTCATGAATTGGTTTGTAGATTGTCTAAAGTGTATTAGACATAGCAAAGGTTTGCTGCAACGTTCATGAGTGCTTATGAATATGATTTTGAGCATTGGATTAAACCCAAGCTCACTTGGATCGCTTCATGGATTTTATCACGAGCGATTGGTGAGATGATAATATCTTGTATTCTTGAAACCGAGATGTGTGAGTTGTATCCTGCGAATCGGTTACACATTGATAATATGTAAACGCACCAGTAACTTGGTGTTATAAAACTTATTGTTGTGTGTGATTTGGTGAGTGAGTGCAAGCAAACATTGAGTCGAAGTTTATCCGTTCCTTTTACCCAAAGTGGGATAAAAGCGATATCTGTGGGCCCCTCGATGATTTAGTGATGACAAACGTAAATGCTCGGCCGGGCTAGGGCTAATTTGATTTGTTCAATTAGTCAGTCGTCGTAAATCGGAAATCGGGAAACAACACATAGACTGAGAGAATGATTTCAATCCATGTCTCGTGTCTATACGATATCTAGAATGGAGGAATATACGATCCCTTATCTAAAGGACAAGTTACTGATAAGATCAGAGTTCGACAGCGTCTTTGAGAGCTACGATTGCTAATCGAGTTGTACTTGCATTTGTGGTTACTAGACTTATCCAAGTGGGAGACTGTTGGATTAGTGTCTAAGCCTATAACCATATTTGTCAAGTACTTGACCCGATTATGCATGGTCCTTTTGGGTTGCCTTCACCAAAGCAACTTGACTGGAGAAATAATAGAGAAAGAGGTTATTATGATTTATTAATATGTTATAAGAATAATATATTAAAGGAGTAATCATATTTGTTTAATTAATATTGGTCAATAATTAATTAGGAATTAATTTTGTGATCAAGTGTAATTAATTAAACTAGAGGGGCTGAATTGTAATTATGTGATAGTTACAAAATAGGGTAATGATTATCCTTGATATGGATTGGACGAATTCAAGGGATAAGATATCCTTGAAATCGTCCAAAGGATAAAGGATAAGGGATTTCAAGGCTTATCTTATGATTGCTTGGTGGGCAAGCAACTAGATAAGGATAAGGACTGAAACCCTAATCTCTACACCTATATAAAGACCCCTAAGGCTCATGAATTCGTCCATGCCTTCCCAAAGGGTCCTAGGGACGAAGTTCTATACCTCTTCCCTCTCTCTATTACCTCTCCATTTGCTCTTGGTGTTTGTGAGCCATTAGAGGTACTACACTTGTGGTACTTGCTTTCAAAGACAAAAAGATTCAAGATTTAAGTTGTTATTACAATATAACAACAAGAGGTATGTATTTAATCTAACCTTTTTGGTTAATTTCGAAATTCCTAGAAGCCTTTTAGGGTTCTTCAAGTGTTCATAATGTTGTGTATCTAATAGTGAAAACATAGATCCAATTCTAGGGTTGCATGTACACATATGATTGTTTGTACAAAACCCATCATGAATAACCTAGTTATTCGGGAAGTAAAACATGCGAAGTGAAACATAATAATAGTTTAATCCAATATGGTCTCAAAACATTTGAATGTAAATAAAAACACGTATTATTTAATCACCATATCGATTACATATTATTCATTGTATAATTGTTTCGACTAATCAACTTAATAGTTGAATTAAAACAATAGTTATCCTATTCTCTAAGCATGCACACTATGTTTATCGATGGTCCTTCCTTTGTGAAATAGATCGATTGAACACATTTCCGATGATGCTTATTTCACAATTCCTAATCCTTATTATAAGTGTAAGAATACCAAATTCCTGCCACTACTAGAATATGTTAAAGTCTAAACTCTCATGCAATAATCCTTTTGTAATGTCAAGGTACCAAAGTCATAGAGACTTGGACAATGATATTACAAAGCATTCCATTGGCGAGTGGTTACAAAACAATTCCATGGAAATGAAGTCTCATATTCAAAGTACATTCCTTTGAACATCCTTCTTGCATTAAGGTTTCTAACTTCACACATAGATTCTTAATATCCAACTCCCATTTTGGAAATATTTCCATAATTTCCATATGATTATCCATTCTCAGTAGAATCCTATCTATTTAGAATCATATCAATACGGTTCATCCATTACTATACTTCCAACTGTCCACAAACGAACTTCAGATTGTCCTTGACAGTTGCTTAAAATTTTCAGTCATATCTTGTTCTAGTCATTTTTCCCTCTTAATACCCTTGGTATTTGGAAATTAGCACAATCGAATGTTATAACATATGTAATCGATCCTATATCCGAAGCACATGGGATACAATTCATAATGTCTTACATAAAGACATGATACTAGCCCAGTCCTTTGCTATAACATTCATATATATATATATATATATATATATATATATATATATATATATATATATATATATATATATATATATATATATATATATATATAGTAACACCTGTTTCAGGTGTTGGTTGGAAAGTTGCTAAATTGGGGAGGTTTTATGCATGGACTCGGTGAGTTGGGAGAACAACTCGTCGAGTAGAGTCGAGACATTTTGGACGTGGGACGAGACCGACTCGGCGAGTCGAAGGTCCGACTCGGCGAGTCCGAGCGGTTTGAAGAAAACCCTAAATTTTGGGGTTTTCCCCCTATATAAACATCATTATAGACCATTGTGGCCTCCCTTGTCACGATAAAAGACGTTTACGGCCGCAAACTCTCGAATGTGTGAAGTGAGTGCATTTGGAGGCTATCTTTGGGATTTTGGGGGAGAATTCCAAGCCTGAAGAGGAAGTACCAAGAGGAAAAGCACTAGATCGAGCGACTATTTCGTGTGGGCATTCGTTTGAGGTATCAATCTGTCACTTTCGGTTTACGATCCTTAAATTCTTTTGAGTGTTATGGCCATGAGAGGCCTTGCATGCACGTAAAGTTTGCAACTTTATGTGTTATCTGCACTAGTAGAGGATAGATCTAAAGTTTGGGACCCTAAGTCCCACTGGAAAAGGTTCACGTCCAAAGGTTCACGACCAAAGGCCCACGGCCAAAGGTTCACGACCAAAGGTTCACGGCCAAAGGTCCACGGCCAAGGGTTCACGGCCAAAAGTTCACGGCCAAGTGTTTACGGCCAAGGGATTACGGTAAAGGGGTGCTCAATTGGTGGTTTACGGCCGTGAACATCAAGGGACCCGGCGAGTGACTGATTGTACTCGTCGAGTCAAGGTCAATATGGACTGTTGACCTTGACTATAGACCTAGACTTTGACTAGTTTTGACTTAGAGGAGACTTAGGGGCTGAGTTAAGATAATTTACTTATTGGTTATATGCAATTTGGGAAGAGCAGCAGGACATATCTGAATTCAGTTGCCGATTCAACTTTGTGAGGTGAGTTTTCTCACCATACCAATGGGTCTAAGGCACCAAGGCCGGCCCATTTTGTGATAGTTGGTTTACTGGTTACGTAGAGGTGTGATATATATGTGTGCATGACATGTGATAGAGATAGGCTTTGTGGCTAACGGTAGAGATAGCCTTATGGCTAATGGTAGAGATGACCTTATGGCTAATGGTAGAGACAGCCTTTATGGCTGATGGTAGAGATAGCCTTTGTGGCTAACGGTAGAGTTAGCTTTATGGCTAATTGACATGTGATACGTGGTAGAGGTAGCTTTATAGCTAATGTCTTATGTGGTTTGTGTGGGGTATGCTCTGGGGGACTCACTAAGCTTTCAGCTTACCGTCTGTGGATTTGTTTCAGGTACATCAGAGCCCAAGGGCAAAGGCAAGGCGTGATGATGCGGCGTGCACTCTATCTCTCTTTTCCGATCTGGTTTGGGGGACGCTATGATGTTTGAAAATAATAATGTTGTAATGTTGGTGGTTTTGAAAACAATTTATTGGAATCTTTATGTTTTATGCAAAATGGTTGACTAATTAAAAATGAAAATTTTCTTCGTAAAATTTGGGTCGTTACAAGTTGGTATCAGAGCCTTGGTTTGAGGGATTCAGGCATACTCTCGGGTGTGTCAGGACTCAGACTAAGGAAATGGTAAATTTGTTTTCAAAAATGACATAAAAAGCTTTTGAAAGAAGGAAAAGATGAGAGTGCAACGCGCGTGATCAGCCGAGCCAAGTAAGTAGATCCCCAATATGCTAGTCATGCTATTCTGATATTTGAACTTGGATGATCGTATGGAATTTGCTATGTGTCTGCTTTTAAAATTATATACGGTTAGGAGCTTATAGCCTTAGAATGATCGATTTGGCCTTATTTCCTGTTCCTTGTCTGGTTGTGGTCCTAGGGTAGAATCTTTTATTCGAAAGTCTATTTGATCCTCTTCTGTGTATAATTTGCATGCATAAAGGCAACCTGTTATGATCGGTCTGTTTAATGTGGGTAGAGAAAATATTAGAACAGTCTAGGATTTGGGTTATGCGGTGGTTGGTAGTATACGGTTTATTTGGGACGAATTGGAGTTATCAGGTCGAGCCTTGGGGAAGGTACAGGTAGGTGTGGAAGGTAGAATTGGGCCCGTACTACGGGAAGCACATGACCTGTACTCGAACCAATGTTATACCTGACGGCTTCAAGGGGGACCAGTGTGGAGAGATCCGTTTTATGGAGATCCTGATAGTTATGATTTATGACATTCCAGTTCAGCATGGTAGTGACACGTTTCGGGACGGGAGGATCAGGATCGGGATCTGGATCCGGGAATGGATCGGGTGACACTACAGACGGCATAGATGAGAGGCTGCGTGAGATCATTACAGCCGAGGTTACAAAGGGTATCCTTGACGCTACCCCAGTGATTTTTAGGACGGTCAAGGAGGGCATAATGGAGATCATGGAGGAGAGACTCAGATCATTCAGGACTAAGATTGCTGCGGACCAGTTGGTGGCCCGAACTCCCTCGATCCGGGAGTTCAAGGCGTGTGGGGCGCCAGAGTTTTTCGGGGTCAGGGACCCCATAGTCAGCCGACGCTGGGTGGCGGATATCGAAAACGCTCAGCGCACGAGTTCTTGCCCGGATGTGGCGAAGGCTGGGTTTGCGTCTTGCATGTTGAGAGACAGAGCCCGAGATTAGTGGGGCGAGGTTACTAGACAGGTGGGACCAGGCGAAGTGGCTGAGATGATGTGGGACGAGTTTGTTCGGCGATTCGACCTAGAGTTTGCACCACCCATTGAGGTGCAACGACTAGTGCGAGAGTTCGATGATTTGCAGCAGACCACCGAGACGGTAGCGGAGATCACCTCCAAGTTTCGGGAACGGGATTTGTTGATTCCGCAATACGCTACCGATGAGGAGATGAGGCGGACCCGATATCATTCCATGCTGAGGGACGATATTCGGGAGTTCGTGAGCTTTACGGGGTGCAAGACCCTGAATGAAATGGTGGAGAAGGCCCGGGAACGGGAAATGGAGTTGGAATCCCGCACGAAGCGGAAGCCTGAGCAGGCTCAGGCAGCAGTAGGACAGGCTAAGAAGCCTAAGACGTCAAGCACTCCCAACAAGGGTCAGCAGGGTCGGGACCGATGTGCCAAGTGTAGCTGGGTACACAATGGAGCTTGCCATATCGCAGGCTCGGGATGTTATGCATGTGCCCAGTGTGACAACCCGAAATTTTAATTTATATAAACTCTGCAGTCAAGCACATCAAATAATGGTCAAATTCATCTCAGTACATTTTTGTCCGGTTTTAAGTCCGTTTGAGTATTTTATTTTAATTTTTCGTCAAACGAACAAATAAGTGGAAGTGTCCGTTAGGAGTGTTGTGTAAAAAAAAATCATCATTCAACACCTTGACTAGGTGTTTACGGCCAAACAAGGGAGTTTGGGCCGTAAACTCCCTTTGACTATGGACTCATGCATATAGCATGAGTTTACCCTCCATTTCTCATTTTACACTCCCAACCTCAAGAACACTCAAGATTCTCTCTCAAGTATCATATCTCATTTCTTCAAATCCGCCAAAAATGTAAGTGTTTTCTTCCTAGATTCGTTCATATAACACTTTATCTAGTGTTTATACTCGATTTCATCCATGGAAATCTCCTCTTTTCTTAGATCTTCAAGTGTTCTCCAAAACACCAAGAACACCAAGAACACACACTAGTGTTCTTGGGCTCTAAACACTCTTTCAAGCCTCATATAAGTAAGTATACTCCTCCTAGCTAGTTATTTGCATAGTATAGTTGTTAATCCATGGGAAAATCATAAAAATCCCCAAGAACATATGTGTTTACGGTTTGGGGATCTCCCAAAACCGTAAACACCCCCAAATGGTGTTTTGATGCCCCTAACACCTTCAAATGCTTGGATAAAGGGCTAGAAACTTGCATGCATGAGCTAGAAACATCAAAACACGAAAAGGTTGAGGCATACATGAGTTTACGGCCGTAAACTCATGGGCTTACGACCGTAAACCCAAGTGTTTACGACCGTAAACTCTCAAGGATGGTCCAAGGACCGTAAACTCCAATGAGGGGTCCTTTTGTGCCCTAACCACTTCCTAAGCCTTTGATTCGAACTTAGAACCCTTCCTTGTGAGATGTAGGACCTTGAAACACACAAATGCACCATTACCATGAGTTTACGGCCGTAAACTCATGGGGGAAATGGTCCCAGAACCGTAAACCCATATGGTGCTACCATATGGGGAGTAAACTCCAATGTGAGGCCATACTCTCTTTAGATGCAACCCTTTAGTACTCCTAGCACTTGAAGCAAAGTGTTTCCATGTATTAGGGTGTCTTTACTTGCTTAATTAGTTATTAAATGACTAATTAGATACATAAATGTATCATTGCATGCTCAATAGGATCCGCGTGTGTGATCAAGTCCTCACTTGACACTTAGCATCCTATACCACCCGTTTATCCGAATCACCCACCTCAGGTGAGTTCATACCCCTTAATTAACCTTTTTAAATGATTTTAAATGCTTTTATGAGGGGGAATACAAGTTGAACTGATAAGTTATTAATTCAATCACATGTGATTAATAACTGTCTAACAAATAGATTTTTGCATGTTAAACTGTTTTATCAAGCTAAAGGTTTTCAAATCTTGTTTTTAAATCTCTTTTAAAATACGAAAATCCCTTTTAGATTGTTAAAGCTTTTATCAAAGTCTTTTAAACTTATTTTCTTGATAGATTCATGTCTATATAGATATAGTTATATAAGTAGGGCTTGAAGGACTTAGGACTGATAGCCCGTTCTATTTCTTGTTCCTCGTTTGGTTGTGGACTTAGAACATCCGGTTATTTGTCCGAGTGTCGTTGAAGTCCTAGTTATATATTATGTATATCTGGTTAGATATTAAAACTCTCATTCCAGTTCAACACCTTTGGGTAGCAAAGGCATCTAGATAACTTCTCAAGTAAACTATAATAGGTATAGTTTAGAAACCAACCATAACTGTCATGAAGAAGAACATAGTTATATATATATTCTAAACACTTGTACTTTTAGTAAAAGAAAGGTATATAGATTTCAAAACACGAGATACATCCTCAAACGCGGATTTCACCGTTGTCGAGTGGTAACCAGAGTCTCCTGGAGGGAGAGCGGGCATTGTGTGTATAGATCTATACGGGACAGACACTCCCACATCCCGACTGCTAGCTACAGTCCCGGCCGACCAAGCAAAGGGGTGACAAATGTCACATTCATTCCGACGCCAGCAGGTCGTCAAGTTTACACCGTTAATCAGTATGGTTACGAGTATCTTTACAATTACCTTATAATTCATGGCTTTAAGGTAATAAGTGTCATCACGGTACCTTCTAGATATAAAACCCTCATAACATATTTTCCTAGTTATACACTAGGCCACATTTTAAAACCTTTAAACTAACCTACTTAGGATTAAAAGGTCTCTTTAGACTCTCCGAGGCGTATTGTTCATTTAATACCGCCTGGAGTCTGTATTTCATTCTCTTAGACTCTCCGAGGCGTATTGTTCATTTAATACCGCCTGGAGTCTGTATTTCATTCACTTAGACTCTCTGAGGCATATTGTTCATTTAATACCGCCTGGAGTCTGTATTTCATTCACTTAGACTCTCCGAGGCGTATTGTTCATTTAATACCGCCTGGAGTCTGTATTTCATTCATTTAGACTCTCCGAGGCGGATTGTTCATTTAATACCGCCTGGAGTCTATATTTCATTCACTTAGACTCCCCGAGGTGTATTGTTCATTCAATACTTCCTGGAGTCTGTATTTTCATTCTTTATAAACAGCAATGTCATTGCTGAAGAAAAGTATAATTTTTCCTTATTACTTTTACTTGTGACTTTTTTCACATATTCTTTAAAGTATTAATTATATTTTGATAATGATAGTTACCTTTGGGGGAAATTACTCCTGAAACATAAAACAATTGGGTCTTGGTAGAAGACTACTTTTATTAGAAAATATAGGATTTTCTGGAAAGATATCTAATACTCTGTAAACTCAAATCACCATTATCTAGTGAGATTATTTTGAAGAAAAACATGTATTCATATCAATGTCATTAAATACTTATGAACTCACCAGCATTAAAATGCTGATACTCGCTTTCAAAATAACTTGTATTCTCAGGTCATTAGTAGACAGGTACACTCCGGGAGCTTTTGCGAAGTCAGCCTAGTACCAAGCTGCAGCTTATGTTATTTTCTATATCTACCTTGACGTTGTTGTTAAATGTAACCTATGTAAAATTATTACTATTAATGCAATGGTTGTTGTACTTTGATTACTATACTGCATATGTTGTGATACTTGACATGACGTCCTCCACCCCAGAACGTTTCCGTCGTTCCGGTTTTGGGGTGTGACAGATTGGTATCAGAGCATTGTTTATAGTGAGCTCAGTATATCAAATCATAAAAGATATACAACCTATAAATACAATGGGATAAAATACTCTGACCAAGAATTATACTTTAAAATATAACCATATTTTACAAAAGTATAAGAACATCCAAAATATAAAAGCCCGAACAAGTATCACAAGAAGAACAAGAATAAAAGTCTTTGGATGTTGAGCATTACCGTCAAACCTGGGCAGTTATGTAATCGTAAGCTGGAATAAATGTAACCTGATCAACTACATTTATTCGAGATACGACTAACGTGTGCTTGGGAGTGATGGTGGTGTTGCAATGAATCTGAAACTTACCAAATAGGAATGCTAGAGCCAAACATAAAGTTAAAATACTATAGGAGTATTTTAGGATACTAAAAGACTCGCAATAAACCCAAAAGCATGTTCAGAAGTTAGGAATCAAACATGTAATTAAAATACTATAGGGGTATTTTAGGAACCATAAAGAACCTTGCGTGAAAACTAAAAGAGATCCTTATTGATAGACCTATGATTACAGAGTGTATACTCCCAAGGTTATATATAGTGAGGATCTCATAGGCTAAGAATGTGTGGTTTCGCTCTACTTCCTTTTCCTTGTTTGGATGTGGATATAGGGTAGTATCACATATTCGAAGGCCTATCAGATCTAAGTTATATATGATTTGTGTACACTATGTAATTGTAGCCGGACTCGATATGGATCACCCGGTAAAATGTTTTAATAATCTCGTAAGATTCTTTAGACATTCCCATTCTCGCACAAACCCCTTTAGGAAACCTTATCCACTTCAGTAATCAACAGATGAGTCGATAAAGTCCCAGAAGAGGTTCATTGAGAAAGATTTCTAAGTAGGAAATAAATGAACAGGGACGAGACTATTGAAATCACCATGTGCCTATACCTTTTAGGGACATTGGTGGAAATTCGCCTGAACTTCTGAGATTCCAGTCATCCATTATGAAGTGATCACACTCAGAATCAGAATCAGAAGTAAGGCGGAGCAGAAATTGAATATGTCTACGAGAGTAGAGAACCCTATATAGATACCCGGAGGAAACCAACGCTTGTTCCAGTCATAGATAAGAGGTGGACAGAGGGAGCCAATGCATGGAACCCGAGAAGTGTTTCTACCTCTTTAACGTCACGCTAATAATCCATAAAATAATACAATTTAGTGAGCTAGTGATTACACTGCTCACACTATGTGTTAGGCAAATTCGTCTTTCCCGTCGCGATTAATGTAATTAGATCGGAACCCAAAACCTCGATTGAGAGTGTTTAGCCATAAACTTTCATGTCTTTTTCTTGTATAATCATCGTTCCGAAGCTCTTTCAAATCTTTTCAAAGCCGGAGAGTGTGCCTCTCCAATTTAAAGATAACTTAGAGGAACGACACCCGATTTATGGCTTTCCGATACACTTACTCCTACTCTGTTACCCAGACTGCATCATAGGGATGTAGGTCAACGCTCAGATAACCATAAATTAAGGCGCGGGAAAATTTATGCCTATCATAGTAAAGAAAGATACGTCTAGGGTTAACCATCGTTCCTCGTCGGCTTGTGTTCCTTTTCGTGTAGGAAAAACCATGCCTCCAAAGAAACGTAACCAACCCGCTGGTAAGACACCGATTCTTCAAATCGATGAAGCTACGTTTCAAGCTGCAGTTTCAGCAGCCGTAGCAGCTGTCATGGCTCACCTGAACGCTAACAACGCCAATGTTAGCAGGAGCCCTATCGGGAATCCCGATCATAGCAATGGACGGCAGCAACCAGCACCGGTGTGTAAAACCACACAAGAACTCCAACCTAATCCATTGAAAAGAAAGTTTGAGAACGAGGAGGGAAGTACCTCGACTCAAGGACCTTCCAAAGGGCAGTGAGCTGAGATGGTCAATACCCCTATCAATCCGCCCGTCTCGACTCCAAGAAGACCATACCTAGGAAACCTTCTCCGCTGCGGCAGGTGTGACTTCCATCATTATGGAGTCTGTCGGGAACCCTTTTGTGTTAGGTGCAACATGAAGGGGAATACCGCTCGCAGCTGCAGAACCCCGGTTGAGTTCATTACATCAACCACCAATGTTGGGGCCAGTCCAGTATGCCACCTATGTGGTGAAGTTGGTCACTTTAAGAGGGACTGCCCAACTGAAAGAAATGACAAGGGCGCAGGAGGAGTTTAACCTTAAATCCTAAGGGGAAACATCAGGGAACCCGGTAGAATTTTGGTACGTTTCTCAATCCTAAGTAGCTAATCGAAAACTTTAAATAATCAATTCTAATTGTAATTACTCCCTCGTTAAGGCGAAAGTCGCAGCACTGTTGTAACACTTAAAAACCCATCAGGTAGAGCTATGATGGCTTAGTATATATGTTAAGGTCATTTATAATTAAGATTGATAGACCTCGAGTGAGTGATGCTGCCTTATCTCCTGTTCCTTGTTTGGTTGGGGATTTAGAGCGGAGTCGCTCAGTCAACAGTCCTTTTAATCTTAATTATACATGACTAGTGTATACTAGGCGGTTATAGAGAGGTCTCGTGAGAAATCCGTTCATGATAAGTACATTATTCCGAAACATCAGGACCCCTAAAGTTCAGCGTCAACCATGTCGGTCCAAGTATCCACGATAGTGATGCCGTGGACGAAACCCGAGACGCCAAGAACTTGTGTGCCCGGTTCAGCACATAGTCCTATCGATCTTCATTCCATATCGTGTCGATGATTTTAAAATTTCGACACTACCATCAGTCATGGCTTGACTTGGTTCAACCATGTGAGAATTCTTGGTGTTGTGTAAAAGAACTTTCACCGTATCCTGAGCATCGAATAAAGATTCTTTCGAACCTAATAAGGAAAACCTAATGCGAACCGTCAGTCGTCTCTCTTATCCAACCTTCAGAAGTACCCAGGAGAAGGGTACCACGCACTGTTAACCAACCCCTCCTTAGACATTAAAACCAGAAGCGAAAGGCACTGCAGATATTCTGGAAGACAATAACCGCCCGAGGCCTACTCAGTAGATCCCCCAGAAATACCATTAGCACCGCACAACCAGGTTCGTGAATCAAGAAAAAGAACTCATGGGATCAACTTACTGCTGCTGAGTATATGCATTAGAGTGGTATATAATTTAGATCAATGAAATTTAAGATGTGTGCTTCCTCCCTACTCCCTGTTCCTTGTTTGGTTGGGGGTTTGGGGTGGGGCCACACATCTGAACATCCCGTCAATCTCAATTATATACGACTCGCATACACAGAGTAATAGTGATTGAGCCAAGTATGAGGTCTACCATGAACCTTATAATAAGACCCTTCATCCTATCCCATAGAAAAAGGAGCTGGAGTCAAGAGAACCACTATGGGTTGAGCTGCTAAAATTACCACGAATTCAAAATTTGTTGTCATCCCGGTTAAGCCAACATAGTAGCCGACTCCCTCAGTTTGAAAAAGTAACTCAAGTTGTAAGAGTCAGAAACATTGACTACAACCATCCATTCACGCCTGATCCCACAAATTAAGCATCTCAGTAGTGGGCTATGAAACCTGGAGAGCTGTGACAGGTTAAACTCTGAGATGAATGGATGAGGAAATTAGAGGTTCTGAGAAGCAGAATCTTATGCTATCTAGATTTAATCTAGATAGAGAAACTCAGTAACATCGGAAGAGTAGTTGCAAGGGATACTCGCACTACTCAGGCACTTCGTCCATCCGGATACAGACGAGGAGTGCCTAGGATACAATGCCTCCTCATGCGAGAAAAGTCACCGTCACCCTATAGACGATAGACTGCATTCTCCAAAGTAAATACTTAAATGCTAAGAACCACATGACTACCTCTGCAACCAAGAATGCTTGAATAAAGTATATGGTAAGTTGTGTTAAGCCTTATAACCCAGATCATAAAGAGATTGTAGACTCGACACCAGCCTAGATGTTAGTCGATGGGGTATACAAGAACACACGCTTCCTACAAACTGGAGGGAGAAGACGCGATGGAGAATGGTGCAAGTCTTAGAGATTTGTTAGACTACTAGGTGTTCCAAAGAATACTATCCCAAAAGAGATAGTAGATCCACCTCCCGAGATAGTAAATCACTTCAGAAAATCTTTAAGGGCGAAGCTAGCCCCGACCAGAGACTGTTATCCATGAAACAACAAAGCGAGTAAGAGAATGATTCTTTCCAATTAGGAATCATACTGTGAAAGCATCTATTAGACGGTGACAAAAGTTGAAATTTTCTAAGCATCGTCTGGTAAAACCCTCTATCTCGCTGACTTTGAGAGTTTCTGTTAGAAACACCTCGAGAGTCACAAGTGCAGGTCCATTTTGCACAGGGTCGAGATAGATGCCACGTAACCAATAGATGCCAGTATATAGCCAATACCTCCAATGATCAAGAAAACCTCCGAAAGCCAATCAGTAGGAAATACGAATCCGAAGACGACCTGAGCCTTCTAAGAACCAACCCGGAAGATTGCACTCCAGTAAGAGAGAACTTGTGGAACTTCAGAATGGCGATCACGCCAAGTGATGATCTAACCATGGAAGTATATTATGTTCCAAGTACTGAAACATTCCACCTTCCCAAAAACTTAGGACCATCCGAGATTCTTGTTAAGAATTGGTCCAACCCCCGTCAGACCTCAACTACTTTAGGGATTCCATAATTTCCATCCGAATCTATCCCACGTCTCAACTTGAAAAAGTGCTTGTCCGACGTGACTCTTGTAATCCCACTCGTCGAGATCGAAATCATTGAGAGCCCCACATTCGTGTAGGAACCTATAGAGATCATGGACCGAGAGGTCAAGCAAACAAAGCAAAGTCGTATCCCGATAGTGGAGGTTCGCTGGAACGCCAAGCGAAGACCTAATTTCACTTGGGAGTGAGAGGATCTGATGAAGCTAAAGTATCCTCATCTTTTTGCTTCACTAAATTCTATCTACGTGTGTGCTTGGACTCTAATTTCGGGACGAAATTCCCTCTAACGGGGGGATGATGTGACAACCCGAAATTTTCATTTATATAAAATATGTAGTCAAGCACATCAAATAATGGTCAAATTCATCTCAGTACATTTTTGGCCGGTTTTAAGTCTGTTTGAGTATTTTATTTTAATTTTTCGTCAAACGAACAAATAAGTGGAAGTGTCCGTTAGGAGTGTTGTGTAAAAAAAAATCATCATTCAACACCTTGACTAGGTGTTTACGGCCAAACAAGGGAGTTTGGGCCGTAAACTCCATTTGACCATGGACTCATGCATATAGCATGAGTTTACCCTCCATTTCTCATTTTACACTCCCAACCTCAAGAACACTCAAGATTCTCTCTCAAGTATCATATCTCATTTCTTCAAATCCGCCAAAAATGTAAGTGTTTTCTTCCTAGATTCGTTCATATAACACTTTATCTAGTGTTTATACTCGATTTCATCCATGGAAATATCCTCTTTTCTTAGATCTTCAAGTGTTCTCCAAAACACCAAGAACACCAAGAACACACACTAGTGTTCTTGGGCTCTAAACACTCTTTCAAGCCTCATATAAGTAAGTATACTCCTCATAGCTAGTTATTTGCATAGTATAGTTGTTAATCCATGGGAAAATCATAAAAATCCCCAAGAACATATGTGTTTACGGTTTGGGGATCTCCCAAAACCGTAAACACCCCCAAATGGTGTTTTGATGCCCCTAACACCTTCAAATGCTTGGATAAAGGGCTAGAAACTTGCATGCATGAGCTAGAAACATCAAAACACGAAAAGGTTGAGGCATAAATTAGTTTACGGCCATAAACTAATGGGCTTACGACCGTAAACCCAAGTGTTTATGACCGTAAACTCTCAAGGATGGTCCAAGGACCGTAAACTCCAATGAGGGGTCCTTTTGTGCCCTAACCACTTCCTAAGCCTTTGATTCGAACTTAGAACCCTTCCTTGTGAGATGTAGGACCTTGAAACACACAAATGCACCATTACCATGAGTTTACGGCCGTAAACTCATGGGGGAAATGGTCCCAGAACCGTAAACCCATATGGTGCTACCATATGGGGAGTAAACTCCAATGTGAGGCCATACTCTCTTTAGATGCAACCCTTTAGTACTCCTAGCACTTGAAGCAAAGTGTTTCCATGTATTAGGGTGTCTTTACTTGCTTAATTAGTTATTAAATGACTAATTAGATACATAAATGTATCATTGCGTGCTCAATAGGATCCGCGTGTGTGATCAAGTCCTCACTTGACACTTAGCATCCTATACCACCCGTTCATCCGAATCACCCACCTCAGGTGAGTTCATACCCCTTAATTAACCTTTTTAAATGATTTTAAATGCTTTTATGGGGGGGGGGGGGGGGAATACAAGTTGAGCTGATAAGTTATTAATTCAATCACATGTGATTAATAACTGTCTAGCAAATAGATTTTTGCATGTTAAACTGTTTTATCAAGCTAAAGGTTTTCAAATCTTGTTTTCAAATCTCTTTTAAAATACGAAAATCCCTTTTAGATTGTTAAAGCTTTTATCAAAGTCTTTTAAACTTATTTTCTTGATAGATTCATGTCTATATAGATATAGTTATATAAGTAGGGCTTGAAGGACTTAGGACTGATAGCCCGTTCTATTTCTTGTTCCTCGTTTGGTTGTGGACTTAGAACATCCGGTTATTTGTCCGAGTGTCGTTGAAGTCCTAGTTATATATTATGTATATCTGGTTAGATATTAAAACTCTCATTCCAGTTCAACACCTTTGGGTAGCAAAGGCATCTAGATAACTTCTCAAGTAAACTATAATAGGTATAGTTTAGAAACCAACCATAACTGTCATGAAGAAGAACATAGTTATATCTATATTCTAAACACTTGTACTTTTAGTAAAAGAAAGGTATATAGATTTCAAAACACGAGATACATCCTCAAACGCGGATTTCACCGTTGTCGAGTGGTAACCAGAGTCTCCTGGAGGGAGAGCGGGCATTGTGTGTATAGATCTATACGGGACAGACACTCCCACATCCCGACTGCTAGCTACAGTCCCGGCCGACCAAGCAAAGGGGTGACAAATGTCACATTCATTCCGACGCCAGCAGGTCGTCAAGTTTACACCGTTAATCAGTATGGTTACGAGTATCTTTACAATTACCTTATAATTCATGGCTTTAAGGTAATAAGTGTCATCACGGTACCTTCTAGATATAAAACCCTCATAACATATTTTCCTAGTTATACACTAGGCCACATTTTAAAACCTTTAAACTAACCTACTTAGGATTAAAATGTCTCTTTAGACTCTCCGAGGCGTATTGTTCATTTAATACCGCCTGGAGTCTGTATTTCATTCACTTAGACTCTCTGAGGCATATTGTTCATTTAATACCGCCTGGAGTCTGTATTTCATTCACTTAGACTCTCCGAGGCGTATTGTTCATTTAATACCGCCTGGAGTCTGTATTTCATTCATTTAGACTCTCCGAGGCGGATTGTTCATTTAATACCGCCTGGAGTCTATATTTCATTCACTTAGACTCCCCGAGGTGTATTGTTCATTCAATACTTCCTGGAGTCTGTATTTTCATTCTTTATAAACAGCAATGTCATTGCTGAAGAAAAGTATAATTTTTCCTTATTACTTTTACTTGTGACTTTCTCACATATTCTTTAATGTATTAATTATATTTTGATAATGATAGTTACCTTTGGGGGAAATTACTCCTGAAACATAAAACAATTGGGTCTTGGTAGAAGACTACTTTTATTAGAAAATATAGGATTTTCTGGAAAGATATCTAATACTCTGTAAACTCAAATCACCATTATCTAGTGAGATTATTTTGAAGAAAAACATGTATTCATATCAATGTCATTAAATACTTATGAACTCACCAGCATTAAAATGCTGATACTCGCTTTCAAAATAACTTGTATTCTCAGGTCATCAGTAGACAGGTACACTCCGGGAGCTTTTGCGAAGTCAGCCTAGTACCAAGCTGCAGCTTATGTTATTTTCTATATCTACCTTGACGTTGTTGTTAAATGTAACCTATGTAAAATTATTACTATTAATGCAATGGTTGTTGTACTTTGATTACTATACTGCATATGTTGTGATACTTGACATGATGTCCTCCACCCCAGAGCGTTTCCGTCGTTTCGGTTTTGGGGTGTGACAGATTGGTATCAGAGCATTGTTTATAGTGAGCTCAGTATATCAAATCATAAAAGATATACAACCTATAAATACAATGGGATAAAATACTCTGACCAAGAATTATACTTTAAAATATAACCATATTTTACAAAAGTATAAGAACATCCAAAATATAAAAGCCCGAACAAGTATCACAAGAAGAACAAGAATAAAAGTCTTTGGATGTTGAGCATTACCGTCAAACCTGGGCAGTTATGTAATCGTAAGCTGGAATAAATGTAACCTGATCAACTACATTTATTCGAGATATGACTAACGTGTGCTTGGGAGTGATGGTGGTGTTGCAATGAATCTGAAACTTACCAAATAGGAATGCTAGAGCCAAACATAAAGTTAAAATACTATAGGAGTATTTTAGGATACTAAAAGACTCGCAATAAACCCAAAATATAAAAGACTTGCTTATGTGTATTATATGCTTGTACAGGGACCTTTTTGGTCAATGGTATGTCTGCTCATATCTTGTTTGATTCGGGTGCAACCCGATCGTTCGTATCTCTTGCGCTTAGCAAGAAGTTCCGAGAAGCGCCGGGAACTTTGGATTCCCCGCTCGAGGTGGAGATTGCGGATGACCGCACCATTAGTGTTGCGAGGGTGTATCGGGACTATGTCCTGAATGTGCTTGGTGAGAGATTCCGCATCGACCTAGTCCCGATACCGTTGCGAGGGCTGAAAGTAATTATCGGAATGGATTGGTTGGGGGCCAACGGGGCCATAATTGACTGTGAGCATCAGTTGGTGAGGGTTCGAACCCAAAATGGGGGAGAACTGGTGATACATGGTGATAGGGCATCGCAGAGGCCGACCCTCTGTTCGGCTGCGAGGGCCAGGAGGTTCCTGCAGCAGGGTTGTTCGGGATTTCTGGCAGATATCTCGGATGCAAGGGTAGAGATCACGAAGGATGTAGGCAGTGTGCTAGTTGTTCAGGACTTTCGGGATGTTTTCCCCGAAGAGTTACCAGGGGTGCCTCCGGAGAGGCAGGTGGAGTTTCGCATCGATTTGGCGCCGGGTGCCGCTCCGATAGCAAAGGCACCATACCGGTTGGCACCACCCGAGATGCAAGAGTTATCTACACAGCTTCAGGAGCTGTTAGACCGAGGGTTCATTCGTCCGAGCAGTTCCCCGTGGGGAGCACCAATCCTTTTCGTGAAAAAGAAGGATGGATCCCACAGGATGTGCATCGATTATAGGGAACTAAACAAGCTAACGGTGAAGAACCATTATCCGTTGCCAAGGATCGATGATTTGTTCGATCAGTTGCAGGGTGCGTCTTGGTTTTCCAAGATTGATCTTCGGTCGGGATACCATCAGATGAGGATTAGGGATGAGGATATACCGAATACGACTTTCAGAACTCGGTATGGGCATTATGAGTTTGTAGTGATGCCGTTTGGGCTCACCAATGCCCCAGCAGCGTTCATGGACCTTACGAATAGGGTGTGTAGACCGATGATGGATCGGTCGGTGATCGTTTTCATTGATGATATCCTGGTCTATTCTAAGATCAGGGAGCAGCACGAACAACACTTACGGGAGGTGCTGGAGACCCTAAGGGCGGAGAAGTTGTATGCTAAGTTCTCCAAGTGTGATTTCTGGCTGCGAGAGGTACAATTCTTGGGGCATATCATCAACCAGGAGGGTATTTTGGTTGATCCAGCCAAGGTTGAGGCTGTAATGCGATGGGAAGTACCAAAGAATGCATCAGAGATTCGTAGCTTCTTGGGTTTAGCGGGTTATTACCGAAGACTTATTCAGGATTTCTCCAAGATTGCGGTGCCATTGACCCGTCTGACCAAGAAGAATTTGACGTTTCGGTGGGGTACGGATCAACAGTTGGCCTTTGAGACATTGAGACGGAGATTGTGTGAAGCTCCAATCCTTGTGCTACCTGAGGGATTAGATGATCCGGTGGTGTGCTGTGATGCATTGATTTCAGGGTTAGGCGCGGTACTGATGCAGAGAGGACACATGATAGCATATGCCTCGCGATAGTTGAAGCTGCATGAGGCAAATTACCCTACTCACGATCTGGAACTGGGGGCAGTGGTGTTTGCCCTCAAGATTTGGAGATGATCAAAGAGGCTCAGGTTGAGGGAGTGAAGAAAGAGAACTGGAAGGTAGAAAGGATCCGAGGACAATATCCTCTGTTTGTTAAGGATAGTCGTGGTCTCTTGACGCAGTGTGGCCGGGTATGGGACCGGTGACTGGGGGTGTGAGACAGAAGATATTAGAGGAAGCGCACAAGTCCAAGTTCTCTATACATCCAGGAGCTATGAAAATGTATAGGGACTTGAGGCTGAGTTATTGGTGGCCGTGCATGAAGCGGGAAATTGCTTGGTTTGTAGAGCGGTGCTTGACCTGCAGGAAGGTCAAGGCCGAGCATCAGCGGCCTCATGGTAAGGTCCAACCGCTACCCATTCCCATGTGGAAGTGGGAGGAAATCACGATGGACTTCATCACGAATTTACCAATGACGGCAAGAGGTGTGGATGCCATATGGGTGATTGTGGATAGACTGACGAAGAGTGCCCATTTCGTTCCGATATCCAAAAGTATATCCGCAGAAAAGTTGGCAGATATTTGTTGGATTAGATGTCTAAGCCCATAACTATTATTGGTATGTATTCGACCCGACTTGGCATGGTCCATTTGGGTTGCATGGCATCGGAACAATTGGATGGACAAAATGAGAAAAAGGACACTACTGATTTATATTAATATATTATAAGTTCTAATATATTCATATGAAATCATATTATTTAATTACTATTGATCAAGAATTAATTTAAAATTAATTTAGTGATAAAAAGGGAACTAATTAAATATGGACTCTTATATATGTGGTGGGCCAAGTTCATTTAGGTTGGGCTAAGCTTTCATGGATAGTCCATGGAGTGTTTAACTCATGGATCCTATGGAAATAAAAGGTCATGGGTATTAGGGTTTACATGAATGTAACCCTAATCCTCTACACTATATAAAGAGGTCCATAGTTCATGAAATGAGCAGTAGTGTATATACACAAGAGGGCAAAACCGATTTGGTGCAAGTATCCTTATTCTCTAGTTATTCCAAGGGTTCTTGGTGTTGTGTGAACCATTTGAGTTGCAACACTTGAGGCACTAGGATCTTAAAGGTTCAATACTTCAAGCTTCATCAAAAGGTATGTCATTCTACTAGATTATTGTATTGCATATACTTCATTGTATGTTAGTTAGGATGAAACCTTGGAATATTGAATATTTGCATGTATAATAGAGAAAACATAGATCCAATGTTTGTAGGGTTGCATGTACACCATAGGAGTGTTAGAATGCTCAAAACCCATCAGTGGTATCAGAGCCTAGGCTTGTTTTCAATTATACTTGATGTTATTTGCAAGAAAAATCGTTTTTTTGGAATCTGCCAGTTCACCATGAGGTGGTGACTGTTCAGTGAAAAAAAATTAGTTTTTTGGTCTGTTTTGGATTATAATAATTACCACAAAGTGTTTTTGTTCATAAAACTTGATTTTTATGTTATGGTAATGTTTATTCTCATCCAAATAAATGATAATTGTCAAAGTTTCAAGACTTGTTTTAGTTTATGTGATTAGCTAAGTTCTTGAAATTTTTTGATATGAATTATCTTTACTTATGAGTTTGATCTTGTTCATAGAAAAATTACTTGATTATTGTGTTAATTGGTAATTTGATCTTAATGGTTTTGATGAACTCCATAACTTGTCCTCAAGTTATGGAAAATGAAGAGTTTTTTCTTTTAAAGTGTCATTAAAAGTCACAGGTTATGAAAATAGAAGAGTCTCTAATTTTAATGTCATCATAAAATGTTTTTTATGTCTTCCATAACTTGTCCTCAAGTTATGGTGCTTGAAAAGTTTTTCATAAAAACCATATTAAACTCATAAGTTATGGAAACCAAAAGTTTTTGAATTGTTCAAAACTTGCCCTCAAGTTTTGTAATCTGTAAAGTTTCCCCTCGTGAATACTTTAATTCCAAGTTAAACCTTTAGAATTTTATAAGTTAAAATTCAACCCTTATACTATTATAATATTAATAGTTAATAGTTATATATATATATATATATATATATATATATATATATATATATATATATATAAGAACAAAGTCAGTCTTACCGTTAGTAGGCCTCATTCACGAAGCCGGTCTATAAGGGGGTATAAGGTTACTGCCTATAAAATGGCAGTTTAATGGGTGTCCACTCTCACCCACCGCTTCCTTGACTGGTGGAGGGTCGTCAGCCGAACGGGTTTGACAGGACTATAATTCTCCCTTCATTAAAAGTATTAATGATAAATACTAAGTAACTAAACACTTATGAATTCCCAATCTTAGTTACTTAGGAAAATGTGAATTTGGTGCTAACCCATGAAATTACACTTTGCACTTTGCTTAAGTCGATTAGTGGAGCGCGTGTGGTTAACCGGCACACTAACTTGATTTAACAAAGTAGGCAAAGGGTAACTTAATGTTTAGGATAGGATCGGTGGAGCGCGTGTGGTTAACCGACACATCGATTAAGTGATAAATATTAAGGGTACCAAGTATATTTGCATGGTTATTCACACCTTGTTTTGTGATCCTCGGCATCCCAGTCACAAAACTTGAGAGGGCACAATCGAGATTGAAACATGCCATTGAAAAGTTCAATGAATATCAAAAGATCTAGGAGTTTCAAATCCAAGTAAAACCTAACAATTTATTTCGTTTTTCATGGTGGAAATTGGTGAATCGTCATTCGCCTACCTTCAAATATTTTATAGCTTGGATTACGGCATCCATCTTCCAAGTTATAAAATGTTGTGTTGGGTCCTAGCCTTAATATTTCATATTGAGTGTTATATTAAGGACTTAAATCAACTAACTTGAATATCTCCCATTGTAGATGTCCGGTTCAGACAACTATGATCTTCCCAAATCCCTTGGAACAAGCTTTCCTAATGAAGATGATATCCCGCGACTGGTTCATGGAAATCATACTTCTCTTCCTCCACCTCCTCCAATTATTCTCCCTGACCCACAAGCTCAGAGACTTGAAAAGTTCAAGATCACTCAAGCCCTGCTTGCAATTAAACATAAAGATGGAAGACATGTGTGCACTCATGTCTTAGGAATGAAGTCACACATTGACAGGTTGAGAATGTTAGGTGTCGTTGTTCCAAAGAAGTTGGCTATTGACTGGGTTCTTCAGTCACTTCCTGAGTCGTATAGTGAGTTCATTAAGAACTACTACGTGACAGGTCACGACATGACCCTTATTAATCTTACCTATTTACTTGTTGCTGTTGAATCAGAAATGTTTTGGCGCACTGGAAAAGTAAATATTGGTGGAAGGTCTCTTTCTCAAACTTCCATGGACATTGACAATGGTAACATTGGAAGTCCAGAAAAGCTTTCTCTTCCCAATGGAAAGGGATCAGCCTTGGTCAACCCGGTTGACCAAAAGGTAAAGAGAAAGGATAAGTCTGTATGTCTTTATTGTCGAGAGAATGGACATTGGAAACGAAGCTGCCCTAACTACCTGAAGGATCTGAGAGAAGGAAGAATCAAAAAGTTTGACTCTGCTTCAGGTAAGTCCACTATCTAACTCTGTTAAGTTCCTAATTGATGATTCTTAATACAAAATGTGACTCGGTTACATTTTGGTGTTTGGTAGGATCAAGCAAAGGGAAGGAAGCTTAAAAGAAGAGTATGCTGAATCTGATCGCGAAGATGGATTTCAATCGCATGGTTCGAAGATCGGATTCTTGAGCTACTTCTTAGGAGTTACGATAGATTGCTAGGAAATATGTAATAACATAAGTTTTCATTTAAAATTGCATTGTAAGGAAAAGTTTTTCTACATTTTATAAGTAAATACAATTTTGTTTTACTTTATTTTATATCTCCTTGAAATGACATTTATGGAAAATTGATGTTTGTATGTTTCTAGCAATAATGGAAATGTGAATTTGATTCTTTTATTTGTGGTAGTGTCTAAATTTACCAAACAAGGAAAGATTCTCATCACCCAAGTTTTCAATTGGACCGAAACTTGGAATCATGCAAGTTGTATGATGAATGAGAATTTTCATCTTTGGAAAATTAAGACTAATTCCTTGTTCACATGTATATGTGAGTCAAGTGAAGGACTAAGGGATCGAGTATACATTCTTGTGCACTGGTCAAGTCCACCACAAAAGATCGATAAGACTATTCGTCATGATTTACTAAAACTTAATAAATATGGTTATACTTACAAGTTTAAATATAATTCTGAAAACATTGGAAAAGTTTCGATGTATGGCAGAACGAATGAGAATAATCAAATTTGGCAGAAAGATAAAAGTTTCTCAAATCTGAAAAGATGGGAGAGTACTTTAGTATTATATTTTATGATCATCTTAATGATTGTGAGACCATATCATAATTCATCCTCTAAGGACATCTTAGTGCACTCTTATGGCTAAGAAGAGGAGTCATGAATTGTTGAAATGGTTAAATAAAGAAGATGAGTCATACTTCGTTCCAAAACAAGTCTTAGAGTCATACTCCAAGATTGTAACTTGAGTGACACATCTTAAAGAAGGTTTATTAACACTAGTCAAATGTAAGAGTAAAATGTGTCCTACTCTTGTACATTTGAAATTGGTAAGTTGTGATGTTTTGGATAAAACAGAGACCAATTAAGGCCAATTGTGTGAAGTGTTTGTCTTGATAAAAATCCGCACTATCTCTTGAATATTTGTTTGACAAGGCATGGTACTTGGCAAGAGAGTCTTATATGTCAAGAGGACAGTGGGAGTCTAAAAGATTCTGAAGGAGTTTCAAGAACTAATCAATAATAAAACATGTAGTTTATCACTAGCACACGACTTGAGGTTTATAACCTATCGTGTTGACATATTACTATTGCTGTGCCCATTCCAGTTAAAGTTGGCTTTGCATATGAGTTGTGAGAATTCTCAATTGGTTGCATAACAACTTGGAAGCAATGGCATGCCCTTGTGCTGCCAGGTGGCAATAATTTAAGATTGCACAAGTTCAGTCCATATGAGTTTGGATTTGTCACTAACCTTGTCTTGTGATTATGGTTTCGAAAAATTCACATGGATAGGAACTCATACACCATAAAATCTAAGTGTCATAAGGTTTCTCTCCGATTCATGAAAATGATGGTGAGGAAACGCTTTCACTAAGTAGATTTTAAGTAGATAGCAATTGTGATATTTGCATTCTCAAAGTCGTTAGTGGAGCGTGTGTGGTTAACTGGCACACTAACATGGACTTGTGAGAAATGGCAAAGGTCTAAACAATTGAGACTATGATTACGACATCCCTTTTCATAGTTCTAAAATTGTTTAGACACACATGTGAGCTATCTAAGTAAAAGGTGTATGATTTTGATAAAGTTTTATCAAAACATCTCGTATCAGAAATCTAAACTTTGGTAAGAAAGTCAATAAAGTATTGATTTTTAGAAGTCCAGCTGATTTCTGAGCACATGTCAAAGCTAGTGGGAGCATAAGAGTTATGCTAACAATTATCATGTTAGTGGGAGCATAATAATTATGATAAGTGTTGCAAGTTAGCAATGTTAATTATAGAAAAAACAAAAGTTCAATAGGGAAAAGTTGTTTTACTATAATTAAGGGAGAGGAAATTATACTTCATTTCAATTCTAAAAGCTTAGATTGAGGTTTTAATCATCTTTAGTCGAGGATATATATGAATTTTATGTTGGAATGGCTCAACATAAGGAAATTCTATATATGGGTCCATTATTTCATAATCTGAATTATGAGAACTTGGCAAATAGAAATAGAAATATTATAGCAAAAAGACTAGTCTAGTATCATGTCTTTATGTGAGACATCATGAATCGTATCCCATATTCTTCATATATAGGATCGATTGCATGTGCTATAATATTCATCCTTTCTAAATTTTCCAAATGCTCAGGGCATTAAGAGGGGAAAAGTCTAGAATTGGATATGACTAAAATGATTAAGCAATTGTCGAGGACAATCTAAGGTTTACCAAAGATTGGTTGCTCATGGACAGTTGGAAGTATATTATTAATTTTGGAAGGACCATATTGACATATTCTGAAAAGAGGAAACTCTTGTTCAGAAGTGATAGTCAAAATGGGAATATGGAAATGTTTTCTATAGGTGGAAGTTATTCAATCTGTGTAAGATTAGAAAACTGAATGCAAGAAGGATGTTTAAAGCAATGTATTTTGAATACTCTGTATTGACTGTTGACAAGTCTTTGTGACTTTGTGCATAATCATTACAAGAGGATCAATGCATATAAGTTTAAAATCTAACAGTTTTCGGTAAATAGTAGGAATTTGGAATTCTTACATTTACGATAAGGATTTGGGATTGTGAAATGAGAATCATTGGAATTATGTTCAATCGATCTATTTCACAAAGTAAAAGATCATAGACAAACATAGTGTGCATACTTGGTGTATGGCATGACTATTGTTTGGATAAACATAGTGTGCATGCTTGGAGCATGGCATGACTATTGTTTTGATTCAAGTATAAAGTTGATTAGTTGAAACATTATACAATGAATAATGTGTAATCAATATGGTGATAAATAAAAGGTGTTCTAATTATATTCATAAGTTCTGAGACCATATTGGATTCAATTATTCTTTTGTTTCGCTTTGCATGTTTTGAATTCCAGAATAACTAGGTCATTCTTCACGAATGACTAAGTTATTCAAACCATCCACAGTCGATAATATGTTGGAAGTACGTATTAAGCCAAGACTGTCATGATTTGGGTTTGTAGATGTCTAAGGTGTTGGACATAGCAAGAGTTGCTACAACATTCATGAGTGCTCCTGGAATTAGATTCGAGTATTGGATTCAATCTACGCTTATTTGAATCACTTCATGGATTTTATCACGAGTGAATCATGAGATGATAATATCTTATATTCTTCAAAACCAGAGATATGAGTTGTTGACTATGAGTTGGTTATACATTGATTGCACGAAAACGCATTGGTAACTCGATGTTATAAAACGTGCCTTTGTGTATGATTCAACAAGTAGTTAGTACAAGCATATGAGCCGAAGTTTATCCATTCCTTTTATCTCATAAGGATAAAAGCGATATATGTGGGCCCCTCGATGATTTAGTGATGACACCCCGAAGTGCTTGGCCAAGCCTGGACTGATTTGATTTGTTCAAATAGTCGGTCGTCATAAATCGGAAATCAGGAAACAACAGATGGACAGAGAGAATGATTATAATCTATGTCTCAGTCCATATGATATCTAGAATGGAGGAATATATGATCCCTTATCTAATGGACGCATCATTGATTTGTTCAGAGTACGGCAGCGGCTTTAAGAGCTACGATTGCTAGTCGGGTTTTGGAGTCATACGCAATAATAGTTTTAGACTTATCCAAGTGGGAGACTATTGGATTAGATGTCTAAGCCCATAACTATTATTGGTATGTATTCGACCCGACTTGGCATGGTCCATTTGGGTTGTATGGCATCGGAACAATTGGATAGACAAAATGAGAAAAAGGATACTAGTGATTTATATTAATATATTATAAGTTCTAATATATTAATATGAAATCATATTATTTAATTAGTATTGATCAAGAATTAATTTAAAATTAATTTAGTGATAAAAAAGGAACTAATTAAATATGGACTCTTATATATGTGGTGGGCCAAGTTCATTTAGGTTGGGCTAAGCTTTCATGGATAGTCCATGGAGTGTTTAACCCATGGATCGTATGGAAATGAAAGGTCATGGGTATTAGGGTTTACATGAATGTAACCCTAATCCTCCACACTATATAAAGAGGTCCCTAGTTCATGAAATGAGCACTAGTGTATATACACAAGAGGGCAAAACCGATTTGGTGCAAGTATCCTTATTCTCTAGTTATTCCAAGGGTTCTTGGTGTTGTGTGAACCATTTAAGGTGCAACACTTGAGGCACTAGGCTCTTAAAGGTTCAAGACTTCAAGCTTCATCAAAAGGTATGTCATTCTACTAGATTATTGTATTGTATATACTTCATTGTATGCTAGTTAGGATGAAACCTTGGAATATTGAATATTTGCATGTATAATAGAGAAAACATAGATCTAAGGTTTGTAGGGTTGCATGTACACCATAGGAGTGTTAGAATGCTCAAAACCCATCAATATTTACGTGTGTGAGGTGGTGGCTAGACACGAGGTGCCTGTGTCGGTAGTTTCTGACCGTGATGTTCGATTTACATCTAGGTTCCGGAAGAAATTCCGCGAGGAGCTGGGCACTCAGCTACATTTTAGCACGGCGTACCACCCCGTACTACTGGAAGCACATGACCTGTACCTGAACCGATGTTATACCTGATGGATTCAAGGGGGACCAGTGTGGAGAGATCTGTTTTATGGAGATCCTGATAGTTATGATTTATCATATTCCAGTTCAGCATGGTAGTGACACGTTTCGGGACGGGAGGATCAGGATCGGGATCTGGATCCGGGAATGGATCGGGTGACACTACAGACGGCATAGATGAGAGGCTGCATGAGATCATTGCAGCCTAGGTTACAAAGGGTATCCTTGACGCTACCCCAGTGATTTTTGGGACGGTCAAGGAGGGCATAATGGAGATCATGGAGGAGAGACTTAGATCATTCAGGAATAAGATTGCTGCCGGCCAGTTGGGGGCCCGAACTCCCTCGTTCCGGGAGTTCAAGGCGTGTGGGGCGCCAGAGGTTTTCGGGGTCAGGGACCCCATTGTCAGCCGATGCTGGGTGGCGGATATCGAAAATGCCCAGCGCACGAGTTCTTGCCCGAATGTGGCGAAGGTTGGGTTTGCTTCTTGCATGCTGAGAGACAAAGCCCGAGATTGGTGGGGCGAGGTTACTAGACATGTGGGACCAGCCAAGGTGGCTGAGTTGATGTGGGTTGAGTTTGTTCGGCGATTCAACCTGGAGTTTGCACCACCCATTGAGGTGCAACGACTAGTGCGGGAGTTCCATGATTTGCAACAGACCACCAAGATGGTAGCGGAGATCACCTCTAAGTTTCGGGAACGGGCTTTGTTGATTCTGTAATACGCTACCGATGAGGAGATGAGGCGGGCCCGATATCATTCCATGCTGAGGGACGATATTCGAGAGTTCGTGAGCTTTACGGGGTGCAAGACCCTGAATGAAATGGTGGAGAAGGCTCGGGAACGGGAAATGGAGCTGGAATCCCGCAAGAAGCGGAAGCCTGAGCAGGCTCAGGCAGCAGTAGGATAGGCTAAGAAGCCTAAGACTTCAAGCACTCCCAGCAAGGGTCAGCAGGTTCGAGGCCGATGTGCCAAGTGTAGTCGGGTACACAATGGAGCTTGTCGTATCGCAGGCTCGGGATGTTATGCATGTGCCCAGCAGGGCCATATAAGCAGGGACTGCCCCGCGAAGGGCTTAATCTGTTTTCACTGCAATCAGACCGGCCATAAGCGGGTCAACTGTCCGAAGTTGCAGGGAGGAGGAGGAGCAGTGGCGGTGCCTGCGCCTACCACAATGAGGATTACCGATGGCCGCCCTGTTAAGGCGGATGCCACATCAATAAAGAGTCGGGCATTTCAGCTGAGTACCGAGGAGGCACGGGCAACGCCAAACGTTGTGGCTGGTTACCCGATTGGGAATGTGTGTTTGAGGATGACTACCGATGCCTTGAGCCGTAAGACGATAGGTTACCCGATTGGGAATGTGTGTTTGAGGATGACGGCGATCTCTCCTTTGTTGGAGATGATGAAAGAAGCTCAGGTTAAGGGAGTGAAGAAAGAGAATTGGAAGGTAGAAAGGATCCGAGGACAATATCCTCTGTTTGTTAAGGATAGTCGTGGTCTCTTGACGCAGTGTGGCCGGGTGTGGGACCGGTGACCGGGGGAGTGAGACAGAAGATATTAGAGGAAGCACACAAGTCCAAGTTCTTTATACATCTAGGAGCTACGAAAATGTATAGGGACTTGAGGCTGAGTTATTGGTGGCCCTGCATGAAGCGGGAAATTGCTTGGTTTGTAGAGCGGTGCTTGACCTGCAGGAAGGTCAAGGCCGAGCATCAGCGGCCTCATGGTAAGGTCCAGCCGCTACCCATTCCCATGTGGAAGTGGGAGGAAATCATGATGGACTTCATCACGAAGTTACCAAGGACGGCAAGAGGTGTGGATGCCATATGGGTGATTGTGGATAGACTGACGAAGAGTGCCCATTTCGTTCCGATATCCGAAAGTATATCCGCATAAAAGTTGGCAGATACCAGTGAAAGCATTTCCTCACAATCATTTTCATGAATGAGAGAAACCTTTTTCCACTTAGATTTTATAGTGTATGTGTTCCTATCAATGTGAATTTGTCATAACCATAATCACAAGACAAGGTCTGTGACAAATCCAAACTCATATGGACTGAACTTGTTCAATCTTAATTTCTTGCCATCTGGTAGCACAAGGGTCCTGCCACTGCTTCCAAGTTATTGTGCAGCTCACCAATACAAATTAATGTACTTTCCATTGATCAATGTGCTTTTCCTTATGCAATCAATTGAGAACTCACAGAACTCACATGCATAGTTAACTTAACTGGAATGGGCACAGAAACAATAATATGTCAACATGATAGGTTACAAACCTCAAGTTGTGCGCTGGCGATTAACAATAAGTTTACTCTTGATTGGTTCTTGAAACTTTTCAAGATCTTTAAGTTTCCCACTGACCTCTTGACATATAAGATTCTATTCTCAAGAAACATTTCTTGACAAACAAATATTCAAGAGTTAGTGCGGATTCTTATCAAGAATGACACTTCTACTCCACATTATATGAGTTGGTCTTTTTCTTATCCAAGACATCACAACTACCAATTACAAATGTGCAAGAACAAGAAACATTTCTACTCCACATTGTATGAGGTGTTATAAACCTGCTTAAGATATGTCACTCAAGTCACAATCTTGTAGTATGACTCTAAGACTCGATTTTGGAACGAAGTATGACTCACCTTAATTGATTTAACCATTTCAACAATTCCTGATTCCTCTTCTTAGCCACACAAATGTACTAATGTGTCCTTAGAGGATCAATCGTGATATGGTTGCATAATCATTAATATGATCATAAAACACGATACTCAAGTATTCTTCTTCCCTTTCAGTCTGGAGAAACTTCTATTTTTCTGCCTAATTGATTCTTCTTATTCGTTCTGCTATATATTGAAACTTTTCAAGGTATTAGAATTATACTTAATCTTGTAAGCATAACCATATTTACTGAACCATTAGTAAATCATGACGAACATCCTTTATCATTCTTTGTGGTGGATCTGACCAATGCACATCAATGTGTACTAGATCCTCTCATGTTTCACTTGACTTACATTCATATGTAAACAAGGAATTAGTCTCAATTTCCCAAGTACCAAAATTTTCATACATCACATGATTCAAATCATATGATTCCATGTTTCTGTCTAATTGAAACTTGGGCGATGAGAATCTTTCCTTACTTAGAAAATTACGACACTACTACAATCGATATAACTAAGAATCAAACTATTGCTATTAATAGAAACATACAAACAACAATTTTCACAAATGTCATTGCGTCATCGACTTCGGCGCGTCATGGGACACTCATCTTCCTTTGGTCGAATTTTCCTACAACAACAGCTACCATACCAGCATCAAGGCTGCTCCGTTTGAAGCCCTCTATGGCCGCAAGTGCAGATCCCCTCTGTGCTGGGCTGAAGTGGGTAACACGCAGCTAGTCAAGGGTCAAGTCCCCGACAACACTCTCACTGGTCCTGAAATTATCTGAGAGACGACTGAAAAGATCGTGCAAATCCGAGAATGACTGAAAGCCTCACGAGATAGACAAAAGAGCTACGCCGATAAGAGACGAAAACCCTTGGAATTCCAGGTCGGTGACCGCGTCCTTCTGAAGGTCTCACCCTGGAAAGGCATGATACTTTTCGGAAAACGTGGAAAGCTAAACCCAAGGTACATTGGACCATTTGAGATCCTTGCTAGGATCGGTCCCGTAGCATACAAACTCCAGTTAACGCGAGAGCTCAGCAACATCCATCCCGTCTTCCACGTGTCGAACCTAAGGAAGTGTCTGTCCGATGAGACACTTGTGATTCCTCTTGACAAGATCGAATTAGGCGAGGGTCTACACTTCGTGGAAGAACCTGTCGAAATCATGGATCGGGAAGTCAAACGTACGAAACAGAGTCGCATCCCGATAGTGAAGGTCCGCTGGAATGCCAAGCGGGTTCCTGAATTCACTTGGGAGCGTGAGGATTCAATGAAGCAGAAGTACCCCCATCTCTTTCCAAGTTCATGATTGTACTTTATTCTTAAATTTTGGGACGAAATTCCCTCTAACGGGGGGATGATGTGACAACCCGGAAACTTAAATCCTGTACACTTAGTCAATTCAATCAATATTCAACTTGTTTTGTTGATTTCTGGTGCTATTCAAGGGTTCATTTAAGTGTTCTAAGCTTGCATTTAACCAAGGTTGAGTTTAGGAATGAGTCAGCATGTTCCATAGTGAGAAAACCGGGCCATACACCCCTCTTGGAGGAGTGTACGGCCGTACACATGGGTGTGCGGCCGCACACCCACTCCCTTGGCAGCACACTCACTTTTGGGCAGCACTCTCACCCCTATATAAAGGGTAGACTCCTTCCCTTTCATTCCTTTGACACCTTGGCAGCACACAACACATTTCCTCTCAAGTTTCTTCAACCGCAAACTCTTCAAAGCTTCAAGAACGTGAGTAATTCATCATCTAACTTGATAACCATGAAAGACCACTCTATCTAGACCTTAAGTGTGCAAAATCGACATGCTCTTCGTGTATGAAAGAGAGTGAATTGTTGGAATGGTTAAAATCAAGAAGATGAGGGGTCATGAATTGTTGGAATGAATTGTTAGTGCATTGTTATGACTAAGATGAGGGGTCATGAATTGTTGGAATGGTTAAAATCAAGAAGATGGATCATACTTCGTTCCAAAACAACTCTTAGAGTCATAATCCAAGATTGTAACATTGAGTGACATAAAGTAATGTTTAAAACACTTATCAAATGTAGTGTAAAATGTTTTCTACTCCTGTACATTTGAAATTGGTAAGTTGTGATGTCTTGGATAAGACAAAGACCAACTAAGACCAATTGTGTGAAGTGTTTATCTTGATAAGAATCTGCACTATCCCTTGAATATTTGTTTTATCAAGGAATGGTTCTTGACTAGGGAAACTTATATGTCAAGAGGACAGTGGGAGTCTTAAAGATCCTGAAAGGATTTCAAGATTTAATCAAGAGTAAAACCTGAGTTTTATCACTAGCACACGACTTAAGGTTTGCAAACTATTAAGTTGACATAATTCTTGTTTCTGTGTCTGTTCCTATTGAGTTAACTATGCATATGAGTTCTGTTAGTTCTAAACTGTGTGCATAACAGCTTGGAAGCATTGGTGGGCCTTGTGCTACCAGATGACAAGAAATTAAGATTGAACAAGTTCAATCCATGTAAGGCTGAATTTGTTACTAACCTTGTCTTGTGATTATGGTTTTGACAAATTCACATGGATAGGAACTCATACACCATAAAATCTAAGTGTCATAAGGTTTCTCTCCGATTCATGAAAATGATGGTGAGGAAATGCTTTCACTAAGAGGATTTTAAGTAGATAGCAATTGTGATGTTTGCATTCTCAAAGTCGTTAGTGGAGCGTGTGTGGTTAACCGGCACACTAACATGGACTTGTGAGAAATGGCAAAGGTCTAAACAATTAAGACTATGATTACGACATCCCTTTTCATAGTTCTGGAAATTGTTTAGACACACATGTGAGCTATCTAAGAAAGGGTGTACGAATCTAAATTTCAGAAGTCCAGCTGATTTCTGGAAATATGTCAGAGCTAGTGGGAGCATAAGTGTTATGCTGATAATCATCATGTTAGTGGGAGCATGATTATTATGTTTAGTGTTGCAAGTTAGCAATGTTAATTATAGAAAACAAAAGTGTCAATTCGTAAAGTTGTAGGGGTTGAAAAAGTTGTTTTGCTATAATTAAGGGAGAGGAAATTATACTTCATTTCAATTCTAAAAGCTTAGATTGAGTTCTTAATCATCTTTAGTCAAGGATATATATATGAATTTTATGTTGGAATGGTTCAACATAAGGAAATTCTATATATATTGCGTTCTCAAATTCGATTATGATCACGACATCCCTCTTCATAGTCGATTTTTGAAAACATGGAAAATAAAAAAATATTGTAGCAAAAGACTGATCCAGTATCAGGTCTTTATGTGAGACATCGTGAATCGTGTCCCATATGCTTCGGGTATAGGATCGGCCACATGTGCTATAATATTCATGCTTTCTAAATTTTCCAAATGCTCAGAGCATTAAGAAGGGAAAAGTCTAGAATTGGATAAGACTAAAATGATTAAGCAATTGTCGAGGACTATCTAAGGCTCACCAAAGATTGGTTGCTCAGGCACAGTTGGAAGTATAGTGTTAAATTTTGGAAGGACCATATGGATATATTCTGAAAAGAGGTAGCTCTTGTTCAGATATGATAATCAAAATAGGAATATGGAAATTTTCCATATTGGGAGTTGGATATTAAGAATCTATGAGAAAGTTTGAAACTTTTATGCAAGAAGGATGTTCAAAGCAATGTACTTTGAATATGAGAGTTCGTTTCCATAGAGTTGATCTCCTTTGGAATCCTCTGTAATGACTGATGACAAGGTTTTGGTGACCTTGTGCATAATCATTACGAGAGGATCAGTGCATATAAGTTTAAAATCTAACAGTTTTTTTGGTAAATGGTAGGAATTAGGAATTCTTACATTTACAATAAGGATTTGGGATTGTGAAATGAGCATCATTGGAATCATGTTCAATTGATCTATTTCACAAAGTAAAGATCATAGACAAACATAGTGTGCATACTTGGAGTATGGCATAACTATTGTTTAGAAAAACAAAGTGTACGTGCTAGGAGCATGGGACGACTGTTGTTTTTGTTCAAGTATTAAGTTGATTATTTGAAACATTATACAATGAATAATGTGTAATCAATATGGTGATAAATAAAAGGTGGTTTTATTTATATTCAAAAGGGTTCTGAGACCATATTGGATTCGATTATTATTGTGTTTCACTTTGCATGTTTTGACTTCCAGAATAGCTAGGTTATTCTTTCCGAATGACTAAGTTATTTAAACACTCCACAGTCGTTCATATGTTGGAAGTAGGTATGAATTAAGACTGTCATGAATCGAGTTTGTAGATGGCTAAACGTGTTTAGACATAGCAATGGTTGCTACAACATTCATGAGTACTCATAAGTTATGAGTATTGGAATTAACCCACGCTCACTTGTATCACTTCATGGAATTTATCTCGAGTGATCGTGAGACGGTAATATCATATAAGTCTTCAAACCTAGAGATATGAGTTGTTACCTATGAGTTGGTTGTGCATTGATTGCACGTAAACGCATCAGTAACTTGATGTTATAAAACGTGCCTTTGTGTATAATTCAACAAGTAGTAGAAACAAGTATATGAGTCGAAGTTTATCTGTTCCTTCTAGTCCTTGGAGGATTAGAAGCGATATCTGGGTCCCTCGATGATTTTGTTTTGACCTATGTACCGGGCCCGGTCAGAACCTAATTGATGTGTTCAATTTAGTTCTTTGTCAAACAAATCGGAAATCGAGAAACAAACTGCTGGACAATAAGTACGACGTTGTTCCATGTATTTGTCCGGCTGATATCATGAGAACAGAGGATTATATGATCACTTATCTAAAATGGCGCTTCATAGTTCAACAGAGTTTTCGAGAGCTACGATTGCTGGTTGGTTCCTGAAGTAACATACGCAAATACAGTTATTAGACTTATCCAAGTGGGAGACTGTTGGATAAGGTGTCTAAGTCTATAACTTGTTTGGTATATACTTGACCCGACCCGGCATGGTCCATTTGGGTTGCACTTCACCCAAACTGTTTATGGATAATTTTATGAGAATTGTATACTTACGATTTATTAATATATTATAAGTTATAATATATTAATATAAAGTCATGTTATTTAATTAGTTTTAATCTTGAATTAATTATGAATTAATTTAGTGATTAAAAGGAAGACTAATTAAATCATGGGCTATTATATTTATATGGTGTGGGCTAATACTCATTTGTTAATGGGCTAAGCTTATGTGGAAGTCCATGGATGATCCATGGAGCTTTTAACCCATGGATCCTTGGAAAGGAAAAGACATGGGTTATTAGGGTTTCACCCTAACCATGCACACTATATAACCAAGCTCATGTTGCATGAAATAACACCCTAGTGTGTGTGTAATAGTGGAGGCCGATTTCTAAGTGTTAGTATACTCTCTCATACATTTTCCAAGTTTGTGGTGATTTGTGATTTCCATTTGAGGCATTCACATTATTGGTGCTTGGCTCTCAAACTCCAAGGAATCAACAATCACCAAAAGGTATGTAATTCATCTAGTCCTTTTATGTTTAAAAGTACCCCATGCCATGCTAGATAGGTTATAAACCTTGGAAAATAATATTTTGCATGTACCTTAGACAAACATAGATCCAAGGTTTATTAGGGTTGCATGTACACTTAGGAAGTGTTAAAATGCTCAAAACCCAACAGTTTTCACTAAAATTGCATAAGTTTTTCCGGACACGCTATTCACTACGTTATACATGCAAACTATAATCGGTATAGTTTGGGATTTTCTAAACACAACAAGTACAGAAACTTTCACTGCTAAACATATGCACTAAGACAGAAATAGTTTACAGTTTACCTCACTATTTTATCATAGTATTCATAACTGTAATTATCACTACATACGGTATACATACGGATTTTCATTACGGTAGAACGCTACTACACTACATGTAAACTAGATTGTACGATACTGTGAGGCGCTACTTCAATACTGTACCCTTATGTATACAGGGATAAATCCTATCATAGTATAACCAGAGTCTCCTGGAGGGAGAGCGTGAGATTTGTGAATAGATCTATTCGGGACTGACAATCCCACACCTGAACTGCTAGCTACAGTTAGGCGGGCACGCCTGTGGTGTACAAATGTCATTTAACTCGACGCCTGAAGAACGTTGGAAAGGTCTCTAGTCATATCAAGCATGGTTATACGACTCACATTATGTATATATCACCTTTAGTCTACAACCTGGCACTCTTCAACAGTTTTATTTATACTAAATAGAACTAATACACACTACAACTGGAGAACTTTCAGGGTTTTCAAACAGAACTGAATATACAATGGTTTCACGTACGAAATACTTATACATCATGATTAGCATTAGCTAGTCACATGAAGTATTATTTTCGCACATCACTACAGTTTTCAGTAACAAACATTCATGGTTTTATACAGAGTTGAAAACACTACATTCTCATTTAAGAAAATATCGGATTTTCTTGAAACTACACAAACACTTTTACAACTCATCAACAAGTTTTCATTACAAACTACCGCTTATGAACTCACCAGCTTTATGCTGATATTCTTTCAAACTGCTTGTATTCTCAGGAAATCAGTAGACAGGTACATGCTGGATTTTTGAGGAGTTGGAGCAATAAGAGTTTTATGTTTATACTTTACAAAGATATTTGATGTAATTCAAACAAGTTTCAGACAAAGTTTCAAACTGATGTAAACATTTTTATTTAAGTATTCACTGTAATGGTTGTGTTGCAATGATTGCTATTATTCATTGGTTGTGATGCTACACATGACGTCCTCCACCCCAGAACGTTTCCGCCATTCTGGTTTTGGGGTGTGACATATTGGTATTAGAGCCCTTGTTTATAGCGAACTAGTATACCGAACCTTACGTGGTATACAACTATAAACACTAAGGGGCCTAAGTGCTCTACACTAAAAGTATACTTTCAAAAATATAAGTATTTTTATAAAAAGTATACGAGCATGCATACATAACAGGATTCGTGAAATTAGCAGATCAAAACAAAAAGTATTTGGATGTTGGAACGCTACGGTTAAACCTGAGCAGTTATGTAAACATGTCTAGGGTGAATATAGCCTGATCAACTATATTCAGTCTAGACATGACCAACATGTGCTTGGGAGTGACTGTGGTGTTACAGCAGGCCTAAAACTTACCAAAATCATCCCACATAAAATACTATAGGAGTATTTTGGCTAGAGCCAAACTCAGTATATAGAATCACTCTAAGTGTTGCTTCCTCTTCTTCCTTAAGCAATGACTTGCTTGCATTAGTAATCTTTCTGTATTTATCGTTTGGTAGGACACTTTTGTTATCAGGATGAGATATATCTTGTTTCATATGTCTTGAGGACTTACAATCCTCTTCTTCCTGATTGTTTCTAGAAAAAGATGCCTCCTCGACCAAGACCCATCAAAAGAAACGACAACACTCCGCCACCACCACCACCCCCTCAGTTCGACCCCGTCATGTTTCAAGCAGCAGTTACAGCCGCCGTGACTGCAGCAATGGCACAAGTAAACTCTGGTGAGGCTGAAGGAGGAACCGACCCACAAAGACAAGACGGAAGTCAGGGACATCAAAAGGAGTGTTCCTACAAGGAGTTCATGACTGCAAAAACCCAAGTCCTTCGACGGGAATGGAGGTGTCATCGCTCTGACTCGATGGTTCGAGAAGATTGAATCCATCTTCGAAATTTGCGCCTATTCCGAAACAAACAAGGTGAAGTTCACCGCCTGCACCTTCACCGACAGAGCCTTGACCTGGTGGAATGGTCGAGTCAAAACCCTAACCCTACCAGTGGCTAATGCCATGGGTTGGGAAAGACTGAAGGAACTCATGATTGCTGAATACTGCCCGAGGGGCGAAGTACAAAAGTTGGAACACGAACTCTGGAACTTAAAGATGAAGGGTTCCGACATCGCTGCCTACACTGCGAGATTCTGTGATCTGGCTCTCCTCTGTCCGAGAATGGTCACCCGGAAAGCAAGAAAATCGAGAGGTATATTTGGGGATTGACGCAACCAACCAAGGGGAATGTCTTGGCTGCTAGACCGGCTACATTTGAAAGCGCCAAGGATCTGGCACAGACCCTGATCGATCATGGAATCGATCCGGATGTGTCATCAGCGGTCGCTGAGCCGCAAAAGGAGAGTGGTGAGAAGAAGAAGAAATTCTGGAACAAACGCAAGGGTCATTCTTCGCAGGAGCCCTCCAAGAAACAACAAACCGTGGCAGTTCATGTTGTTACTGCTCCTGCTGCTGCTCCAGCTACTGTTCCAACCACCCAAGCTCCTACCAGTGTTTATGCTGGGAAACTACCTTTGTGCAACAAGTGTAACTTCCATCATCACGGACCCTGCCGTGAGTTGAGTTGCAACAGCTGTGGAAAGAAGGGACACACAGCTCGATACTGCAAGGTGCCAACCCAACCAACCAACCAGGCTGCGGGAGCAAGTGCTGGTCAAGCTTGTTATGGATGTGGAGAGGTCGGGCACTTCAGGAGAATCTGCCCCAAGGCAGCAACTGGTGGCAATACAGGAAGAGTTTTGGCGATGGGCCAGGAGGAAGCGGTCGCTGATCCTACCGTTGTTATGGGTACGTTCCTCCTTGACAACTCTCATGCATGCATTCTTTTCGATTCGGGTGCGGAGAGGAGTTTTGTTAGCCATGCATTCAAACATCTAATCAAATGTAAATCCCAACCTTTAACCAAAATGTTCACCTTCGAGATGGCTAATGGAGAGAAAGAGAGCGCGAATGGCATATTCATAGGTTGTACTCTTACCTTAGGCAATCATTCCTTTCCTATCGATCTTATGTCTGTATCTATTAAGAGTTTCAATGTCATTATCGGTATGGATTGGTTGAGCCCCAATCGTGCTGATATCCTTTGTTTCGAAAAATCCATTCGCCTCAACCTTCCCTCTGGCGAAACCCTCATGATTTATGGTGATAAACTCGGTTCGAACCTTCGTATCATCTCGTGCATCAAAGCCCAGAACTACATGCGGAAGGAATGCCATGCGTTTCTAGCTCATGTTGTTGATGAGACACAAAAGAGTAAAGACCTCGGGAGCATCCCCGAAGTCTGCAACTTTCCTGATGTCTTCCCTGAAGACCTCCCAGGAATTCCTCCCGAGCGTCAAGTCGAGTTTCGTATCGACTTGATCCCCGGAGCTACTCCTGTAGCTAAGTCTCCTTACCGTTTAGCGCCAGCGGAGATGCAAGAGTTATCCAGCCAGCTCAATGAGCTGATCAGCGAAGGGTTTATAAGGCCGAGTTCCTCACCTTGGGGAGCTCCGATCTTATTCGTGAAAAAGAAAAATGGATCCTTTCGGATGTGCATTGACTACCGAGAACTGAACAAGCTGACCATCAAGAATCGATATCCCTTACCCAGAATCGATGATCTCTTCGACCAACTTCAGGGAGCCAGTTATTTCTCAAAGATAGATCTAAGATCAGGGTACCATCAGTTGTGAGTTCACGAGAATGATGTGCCCAAGACAGCATTCCGAACTCGCTATGGACACTACGACTTTGTAGTAATGCCCTATGGTCTGACCAACACACCAACAGTATTCATGGATCTGATGAATCGAGTGTGCCGCCCTTTCCTGGACAAGTTCGTGATCGTGTTCATCGACGATATACTTGTCTATTCTCGGAGTGAGGACGATCATAAACAACACTTGAGGCAGGTGCTGGAAACATTAAGGGCGGAGAAGCTATATGCAAAATTTTCAAAGTGTGAGTTCTGGATCAGGAAGGTTAATTTCCCTGGTCACGTGGTTAGCAAGGAAGGTATGCACGTGGACCCTTCCAAAATCAAAGTGATAGAGAATTGGTCTGCACCAAAGACACCCACATAAATCCGGCAATTCTTGGGTCTCGCGGGCTATTATCGCAGGTTTATCCAGAATTTCTCCAGAATCGCTAAGCCCTTAACTACCCTGACACAAAAAGGTGTAACCTTTAGTTGGGGAGTCAAGAAAGACACTGCGTTTCAAACATTGAAGCAGGCCCTATGCAGCGCACCTATCTTGTCCCTGCCCGAAGGGACGGAAGACTTCGTGGTCTATTTTGATGCATCCAATCAGGGCCTAGGTTGTGTGCTCATGCAACAAGGAAAGGTCATCGCCTATGCCTCGAGGCAGTTGAAAACACACGAAGTCAATTACACAACTCACGATTTAGAGTTGGGAGCAGTGGTCTTTGCGTTAAAGATCTGGAGACATTATCTCTATGGAACCAAGTGAACTATCTTCACCGACCATAAGAGCTTGCAACATATCTTTGATCAGAAGGAGTTAAACATGAGACAGCGACGATGGGTAGAGCTACTCAGTGACTACGAGTGCGAAATTCGTTACCATCCCCGCAAGGCCAATGTGGTAGCAAATGCCCTCAGCCGAAAGGAGAATTCAGGGCGTAAGGTGAAGGCACTAACAATGACCATCCATTCCCCTCTGTCCGCGCAAATCAGAGAGGCTCAGCTAGAAGCCTTAAAACCAGAAAACATCTTGGATGAAGCCTTGAGGGGAATGGATAAGAACTTAGAGGTCAAGGGTGACGGAGTTTACCATTTCATGGACCGTATCTGGACCCCGAAGTATGGTGGTTACAGAGAAGTTGTCATGAACGAAGCTCACAAGACGAGATACTCCGTTCACCCAGGGTTAGATAAGATGTACTTGGATCTCAAACAACTCTATTGGTGGCCAAACATGAAAGCGGAAATTGCAACCTTCGTGGGCAAGTGCTTGACTTGCACCAAGGTAAAGGTGGAATATCAAAAGCCCTCAAGTTTACTTCATCAGCCAGCGATACCTGAGTAGAAGTGGGAAAGGATAACGATGGATTTTATCACCAAGTTACCCAGATCTCCGTGTGGGCACGATGCCATCTGGGTGATTGTCGATCGGTTGACGAAGTCCGCCCACTTCCTCCCAATCAAAGAAAACTTCAAGATGGAGAGACTCACACGGATCTACATTCAAGAGATAGTTCGCCTTCATGGGGTACCTGTATCCATTATCTCCGACCGAGATAGCAGGTTTACCTCGAGATTCTGGCAATAACTACAGAAGGCTCTTGGAACTAAATTGGATATTAGCACGGCTTATCATCCGCAGACTGATGGACAGAGTGAAAGAACAATCCAGACATTGGAAGATATGTTGAGAGCCTGAGTCATCGACTTCGGCGCGTCATGGGACACTCATCTTCCGTTGGTCGAATTTTCCTACAACAACAGCTACCATACCAGCATCAAGGTTGCGCCGTTTGAAGCCCTCTATGGCCGCAAGTGCAGATCCCATCTGTGCTAGGCTGAAGTGGGTGACACGCAGCTAGTCAAGGGTCAAGTCCCCGACAACACTCTCACTGGTCCTGAAATTATCCGAGAGACGACTAAAAAGATCGTGCAAATCCGAGAACGACTGAAAGCCTCACGAGATAGACAAAAGAGCTACGCCGATAAGAGACGAAAACCCTTGGAATTCCAGGTCGGTGATCGCGTCCTTCTAAAGGTCTCACCCTGGAAAGGCATGATACTTTTCGGAAAACATGGAAAGCTAAACCCAAGGTACATTGGACCATTTGAGATCCTTGCTAGGATCGGTCCCGTAGCATACAAACTCCAGTTACCGCGAGAGCTCAGCAACATCCATCCCGTCTTCCACGTGTCGAACCTAAGGAAGTGTCTGTCCGATGAGACACTTGTGATTCCTCTTGACGAGATCGAATTAGGCGAGGGTCTACACTTCGTGGAAGAACCTGTCGAAATCATGGATCGGGAAGTCAAACGTACGAAACAGAGTCGCATCCCGATAGTGAAGGTCCGCTGGAATGCCAAGCGGGGTCCTGAATTCACTTGGGAGCGCGAGGATTCAATGAAGCAGAAGTACCCCCATCTCTTTCCAAGTTCATGATTGTACTTTATTCTTAAATTTTGGGACGAAATTCCCTCTAACGGGGGGATGATGTGACAACCCGAAAACTTCAATCCTGTACACTTAGTCAATTCAATCAATATTCAACTTGTTTTGTTGATTTATGGTGCTATTCAAGGGTTCATTTAAGTGTTCTAAGCTTGCATTTGACCAAGGTTGAGTTTAGGAATGAGTCAGCATGTTCCATAGTGAGAAAACCGGGCCATACACCCCTCTTGGAGGAGTGTACGGCCGTACACATGGGTGTGCGGCCGCACACCCACTCCCTTGGCAGCACACTCACTTTTGGGCAGCACTCTCACCCCTATATAAAGGGTAGACTCATTCCCTTTCATTCCTTTGACACCTTGGCAGCACACAACACATTTCCTCTCAAGTTTCTTCAACCACAAACTCTTCAAAGCTTCAAGAACGTGAGTAATTCATCCTCTAACTTGATAAACATGAAAGACCACTCTATCTAGACCTTAAGTGTGCAAAATCGACATGCTCTTCGTGTATGGAAGAGAGTGCGGCCGCACACCCCCTTTAAGGTGGCCGCACACTCTTAAAACACCCTCCAAAGTGAGAGTTTGACTTCCATATTCGAGAAAGACATGCCCCTAGCCTTGTTGTACCTTGGAAATAGCCTTTTTGGACATTTTTGTGTGGGGTGTACGACCGCACACACCTGTGTACGGCCGCACACACACTTGTACGGCAGCACACCCAAGTGTGCGACCACACACTCACTCTAGGACCATAAACGCACTTCTAAGACCCTCAACTTGTACTACAACTAAGTTTGGACCAAGAACACTTCATGGATGCAAGGGTAGGCCTTGAAAACACCACAAGAACACCTCTCATCATGAGTGTACGGTCGGACACCCATTGGGCCGCACACCCATGGCCGTACACACCTTTAAGGTGGCCATACACTCCCCTCATGCAACCCTACAAGGTCCTAACACTTAGTGCTAGTAGATCCAAGTCTCTAGAATGGTTTTCCATCACTTATAGTGGTGAAATACCTTTATTTGACTCGTTCATGTGTCATGGCGTGTTAATTAGGATCGAATCGTGTTCAAGGCTTCACTTGAACACCCAACTTTCCGTATCGATCCTTCAATCAAACCACTTACCTGAGCTGAGTTCATACCCCTACATTTTCCGTATTTTTAATGTTTTCAGGGGGGGAATACAAGCTAAACATATATGTTTTCAAAACTCACGCAAATCTCATACTTTAACCCTTTTGTACTGTGTTGAGCATAAGGGGCGTTTTCACTAAAATTGCATAAGTTTTTCCGGACACGCTATTCACTACGTTACACATGCAAACTATAATCGGTATAGTTTGGGATTTTCTAAACACAACAAGTACATAAACTTTCACTGCTAAACATATTCACTAAGACATAAATAGTTTACAATTTACCTCACTATTTTATCATAGTATTCATAACTTTAATTATCACTACATACGGTATACATACGGATTTTCATTACGGTAGAACGCTACTACACTACATGTAAACTAGATTGTACGATACTGTGAGGCGCTACTTCAATACTGTACCCTTATGTATACAGGGATAAACCCTATCATAGTATAACCAGAGTCTCCTGGAGGGAGAGCGTGAGATTTGTGAATAGATCTATTCGGGACTGACAATCCCACACCTGAACTGCTAGCTACAGTTAGGCGGGCACGCCTGTGGTGTACAAATGTCATTTAACTCGACGCCTGAAGAACGTTGGAAAGGTCTCTAGTCATATCAAGCATGGTTATACGACTCACATTATGTATATATCACCTTTAGTCTACAACCTGGCACTCTTCAACAGTTTTATTTATACTAAATAGAACTAATACACACTACAACTGGAGAACTTTCAGGGTTTTCAAACAGAACTGAATATACAATGGTTTCACGTACGAAATACTTATACATCATGATTAGCATTAGCTAGTCACATGAAGTATTATTTTCGCACATCACTACAGTTTTCAGTAACAAACATTCATGGTTTTATACAGAGTTGAAAACACTACATTCTCATTTAAGAAAATATCGGATTTTCTTGAAACTACACAAACACTTTTACAACTCATCAACAAGTTTTCATTACAAACTACCGCTTATGAACTCACCAGCTTTATGCTGATATTCTTTCAAATTGCTTGTATTCTCAGGAAATCAGTAGACAGGTACCTGCTGGATTTTTGAGGAGTTGAAGCAATCAGAGTTTTATGTTTATACTTTACAAAGCTATTTGATGTAATTCAAACAAGTTTTAGACAAACTTTAAAACTAATGTAAACATTTTTATTTAAGTATTCACTGTAATGGTTGTGTTGCTATGATTGCTATTATTCATTGGTTGTGATGCTACACATGACGTCCTCCACCCCAGAACATTTCCGCCATTCTGGTTTTGGGGTGTGACAGAAACAAATAGACTCTTTCGGAACGATACATGGGACTATCTCAGATTCAACCTTTCTCTTTACCATTTGGTCAAACTGTTTGACCTTGACCAACCCCTTTCTATTGGGAAGAGAAAACTTTTCTGGACTTCCAATGTTGCCATTGTCAATGTCCAAGGAAGTTTGGGAGATTGATATTTGAGTCAATTTTACTTCACCAGTGCGCCAAATCATTGTTGATTCAGCAACAATTAGTAAATATGTTAGATCAATAAGGGTCACGTCGTGTTCTGTCATATAGTAGTCTATAATAATCTGACTATATGACTCGGGGTGTGACTGAAGAACCAAGTCAACAGCCAACTTCCTCACGAAAACAACACCCAACATTCCCAGCCTGTCAATATGCAACTTCATCTCTAAGATGTGAGTACATACATGTTGGATTAGATGTCTAAGCCCATAACTATATTTGGTATGTACTTGACCCGATAATAGCATGGTCCATTTCGGGTTGCCATCACCAGAACAATTTGATAGATGGATATTTGAGAAAGAGGTTATTTGTGATTTATTGATATATTATAAGTATAACATATTAATTGAGAAATCATATTATTTAATTAGTATTTATCAATAATTAATTTTGAATTAATTTAGTGATCAAAAGAGACTAATTAAATTGATACATATGGTTTGGGCTAATGATCCATGATTGATTTGTGATGGGCTAAGCTTATAGTTTAGTCCATGAAGTGTTAGTCCAAATCAATTGTTGGATCATAAGCTTAAGTGTAAGAATTAGGGTTACACATGACTCTTGGAATTGTACACTATATATATGTAACTCTAAGCCTAAAATCGGTTACCACTTGCATTCCAAGAGGAAGAATCCGATTTTGAATCTCCTAAACCTCTCTCATATCCATCTAGTTGTTTATTGGTGTTTGTGACTTGTTTGAGGCACAACACTTGGGGTGCTAAGTTCTCTTAAGGCCAAAGTTCTACTAGCTACATCAAAAGGTAATCTTCTAACTAGCTTTATGATTTATATATCAAATTTTGTATGCTAGTTTAGGCTTCATGCTTTGGAAACCAATATTGCATGTATAATTAGAGAAAACTTAGATCCAAAGCATTAGGGTTGTATGTGCACCATAGGAATGTTAGAGTACATAAAACCCAACCGTGGTATTAGAGCCATGAGTGTTTTCTATTATATTAATGCAGTTGTGTAATTTTCAAAGTTGAAAACACTGCATTTCTGGATTCTGCCAGGGCCAACTCGACGAGTCCATCATGGAACTTGACGAGTTGGATCGTATGATGATGAACTCGACGAGTCCATAATGGGACTCGACGAGTTGGATCATCAGATGGCAAAATTTTCGAGTTTTTGGCATGTTTTGGATTAGGATCATTACCACAAACTGTTTTGGTTCATAAAATTCAATTTTACTGATATGGTAATGTTTATCCCCATCCAATAACATAATCATTGTCAAATTTTAAGATAATTACTTGATTTTGTGATAAACTAATTATTTGTAAAAAAATTGAAATTATATGAATAATATTAGGTCAATTGGTAAATGATAAATTATATGATAATGTTATTCGTTAAATTGATCTAAATGTTTCTTGAAGAGTTTCATAACTTGTCCTCAAGTTATGAAATATGAAAAGTCATCATTCATGAAACATTAATTTTTAAGTTATAGAATTCCAAAGGTCTTGAAGAGTTACATAACTTTTCCTCAAGTTATGGAACTTGGAAAGTCTCTTTTATGTAACATAAATTCTAAAACTAAAGAGGTTTTGAAGAGTTTCAAAACTTGCCCTCAAGTTTTGGAATTTGAAAAGTCTCATTTATGAAACTTTAATTCCAAGCCCTAGAATTTTAAAAGTTTAAAATTCAACCCTTATACTATTATAATATTAAAGTTTAATACTTATATATATGTATAAGACAAGTCGGTCTTACCGTTAGTAGGCCTCATTCACGAAGCCGGTCTATAAAAGGGTATAAGGAAACTGCCTATTAAATGACGAATGAATGGGTGTCAACTCTCACCTACCGCTTCCTTGATTGGTGGAAGGTCGTTAGCCGAATGGGTAGGATAGGACATTAATTCTCATTAAAAAATATAATGATATTATAAAGTAACTAAACTTTTATAAATTCCCAATCTTAGTTACTTTAGGAAAAATGTGAAAATTGTGCTATTCCATGGAAATTGCACTTTACACCTTGCTAAGGCGTTAGTGGAGCGTGTGTGGTTAACCGACACACTAATTTGGGACTAGCAAGGGTGGTAAAGGGTAGCTTGATGTTAATCATGGATCAATGGAGCGTGTGTGGTTAAACGACACATTGATCAAATGATATGTAACATTAAGAGTAGCAAGCACATTTGCATGGTTATTCATACCTTGTTTGTGATCCTCGGTATCCCAGTCAAAAACTTGAAAGGCATAATCAAGATTTAAACATGCCATTGAAAGTTCAATGAATCTCAAAAGAATCTAGGACTTTCAATTCATTTAAAATTTAATAATCAATTTTGTTTTTCATGGTGGAAATTGGTAAATCGTCATTTACCTACCTTTAAATATTTTACAATTGTATTACGGAATCCCTCTTCCGAATTGTAGAGTATTGTGTTGGGTCCTAGGCTTAATATTTCATTTGGGTGTTATATTAAGGATCCTTATCTAATCTAAACTTTGTCTTTATTTTCAAATGTCTACTTCAAACCCAATCCCTTCCGGCTCTTTCTCCCTCATGAACCTATGTAGGAGAGTCATCTTAGATAGATCGAACTTCAATGATTGGCTTCGAAACATCCGAATGGCTATTCGCTACGAGGACAAAGAATATGTCCTCGATAAAGAGCTAAAGGAGATTGATGAAAACACTGCTACTCCCGAACAGATTGCTGAGTATAAGACTCATGAGAGGGACGCGACAAAGGTGTCGTGTATTATGATTGCTACCATGATTGCTGAGCTTCAGAAGTCCTATGAAGACTTTTGGCCTTATGAAATGCACCAAGATTTGATGGAAAGGTACCATCAAAGTGCTCGGCAGGAAAGGTATGAAATCATTGCCTCCATGATTACTACCAAAATGAAGGATGAAGAGTCTATCACGGCCCAGTTGCAAAAGATGCAAAGGTTTGTGGACCACTTGCTGAAGTTGAATGTCAATTTTGATGAAGAGTTATTGACATTATTCTACATTATTTGCCTTCTTGTTATGATTAGTTTCGTATGACTTATCATATGAACAAGGAGGAGGTCACTCTAAGCAACCTTCAAGGTCTTTTGAGAAATGCTGAAAGCAGTTTGAAAGGCAAATCTGTTGTACCTACTCCTACTACTAGTGCCCCTGTCTTGGCAATTGGACATGGGAAGGGAAAGAAGAGGAAAGCCTCCTCAAAGAGCCATAAGGGAAAGTCCCATGTTGGATCCTCTTCTAGTGGGTCCAAAAGTGGTTTTGCTACCTGTAACACCCGGTTTCAGGTACATATTTAAATTCAAGCAAAACTTCATATTTTACACTGGGACTCGGCGAGTTGGAGGCCCAACTCGTCGAGTAGGTTCGACTTCGGATCGGGGGGTTAAGTGACCTACTCGACGAGTCGGGAGACCGACTCGGTGAGTAGGAGTTGTCTGAGTGAAACCCTAAATTTGAGGGTTTGCACCCTATTTAAAGACTTTATGAGGCCTCCACCCCAGCCTCCATCACCTCTAAACCCTATTCACGAAACCCTAATCAACTTTTGAGTGTTCTTGAGCTATTTTGTGCCATTCTTTGTAATTTGAAGTTTGAAGAATGAAGGAAAGACTTGGAGATTCAAGAGGAAAGTCAGTAGATCCAAAGATTTGGTTGCATTTCCAGCTTGTTGGAGGTAAAAAGCTCCAACCTTGACTTCTTATTTGTTAGATCTACTTTAGGGCTTGTAGATCTTGGATCTTGACATCTTTGGGGTATTTCTAAGCCATTTTGGGTTTAGAGTGTAATGTAGAGTAATGGCTTCAGATCTTAAACCTTGGAGGGTTCTCATGGCATAAAGGTGCCAACTTTATGGCCATGAGAGCCCCCATGCATCTTGTAGACCTCATTTTTGGGTCTTTTGAGCTTAAAGACCCATGCATGGATGTAAAGTTCGTGACTTTACGTGTTATATCGACCCTAGGAGGTCAGATCTACCATTTGGATGAGATAAGCTCAACAGAAATCGAGTTTATGGACATGGACTTTAGGGGACTTGGTGAGTCGTTCATGGGACTCGGCGAGTCGGGTATTGGTTCCCCAACCTTTTCTGTTTCTGAGGAATCTGGTTGAGTCTAGAAGGGGACTCAACAAGATGGACGTGATTATGGACCTGGAAATCATGGGACTCGACGAGTGTATGAACAAACTCGGAGAGTCCAAGGCAATCTCCCAACCCATGAAGACGGACTCGACGAGTTGTTCATAGAACTCAGCGAGTCATACACTGGACACATTCATATGATGAAGATGAACTCGACGAGTTTAAGGATGAACTCGGTGAGTCGGTTGAAGATGGTCTCGATGTTATGGTTGAAGGTGAACTCGTCGAGTTCTTGCTAGACTCGACGAGTAGAGTCGGGGTGGTTGTATCATTTTGAAAGAATAGGGACTCGACGAGTTGGTGGACCAACTCGGCGAGTCAAGTCAACTGGATGTTGACTTTGACCAAAGTTGACTTTGACCAAAGTTGACTTTGACCAAAGTTGACTTTGACTTTGACCTGGACTTGAGTTGACCCTTGTAAAGGAGGGTTGTGGGTACGGACTAGTAATCAAGGAGGGTTGTTGTGTAGGGATTGAGGAGTTGAGACGAGAGGATTTCCGTACCAAGGATTGTGCAGACACTACGCGACATCGAGGCGAGTTGCCTTTTAGTAGCGGTAGGTATACGGCCACAATGCCGACCCACCAGTAGGAGTGTATGTTAGACAATTGTCTTTGTGATAATTGTCTGTGTTTACTGCTACTTGATATGTTTATGTGTTAACATGTTATGAGGTTATGTGATCGTAGCAGTAGGGGTGATAGTCCCCAAGTTACCGGCCGATAGGGCCGAAGGGGTAGTTTAGTACCCAGTTATGCTAGACAGATTATGATTATATGATAATATGTGGTAGTAGTAAGGGGTGAGATAATCCCCCGAGACCGGTCGAGAGGACCGAAAGGGTAGGCCAACACCCAGATATGCTAGGCAAGGTCACCGGTCGAGAGGACCGAAGGGGTAGGTCGGGCACCCATATATGCCTGGCAGTATGTATGTCATGTGATTGTATGGTATGCGGTATGATGGGGGAACCCACTAAGCTTCGTGCTTATAGTTTTCAGTTTTGCTTCAGGTACCTCTTCAGCGAAGGGGAAGGAGCCGGCGCGGTAGCGACACATCACACACACGCAGGATTTCCGCACTATGAGATTTCTTAGGATTGTACTCTGACATTGTTACTATTTTTATGATATGATTTTGAGACATGAGATTATGGTTTTATGAAATGATATGAATCAATGATGTTTTCTTATAAATGTTTTCTAAATGGTTATATCAAAAATGAAATTTTCGGTCTTGAAATTTGAGATGTTACAAGTTGGTATCAGAGCCTTAGTTTGAGGATTTCGTATACACTCTCGGGTGTGTCTGGACTCAAACTAAGGACTTGGTATAAAAAAAATTTCAAAAGAAAAATCATTTTTATAAAAAGGAGTTTTAAAAAAAAAAAGAACTATGAAAAAGAACAAGATTTGTGATGTGCGCGATCGGCCGAGCTCAAGTAAGTTTTTCCCAAGATACCCATACATGTTATGTTATGATATGATATGATATGATATGATTATGAGAACTGCATGCTAGATTAGGGCTAACGATCTAGGAAGGATGCCTTATATGCCTACTGTATATGTATGAGAACTGCATGCTAGATTAGGGCTAAGGATCTAGGAAGATGCCTGATATGCCTGCTATATGTGTTTATTGAGCTGCAAGATAATACTGATTAGTCAGTTATATGATAGCTTGGATAGAGTATGTTTGATTGGATTACTTAACGCCCGAATGTTGCTTGCTTTGTGCTAATAGGACTTCTAGTTATCTTTACTTAACTAATAAACGAATACATTACATTACATATTGTGAGGATTAAATAATTTCAGAAGGTTAGGTTTAGCCCTATTTCGCAGCTCTTGTTTGAGTCCAACCGTTGTAGGGCAGGACCTCTCATTAGAAGAATTATCTGGTCTTAGTGATATGTGATGGTATTCGCAAGTTAGTTAGGTGAAGGTAGCAGGGACTTCTTATGCAGCTGATGGCGGAGGGTGGTTGGAGAGTTACCCTAGGGTAAGCCTAGGATGCGATTAGCAAAGAGAGTAGCAGTAGTAGAAGGGACTTGGTGAAGTCGAAGCAATCCTTGAGGAAAGTACGGATAAATGTGGAAGGTAGTATGTGTAGCGCCCGCAGATTCGGGCTAGTCAATTTAGTGACGATAAGCGTCAAAAATGACTTTTTTATAGATGGTTATTTAGAATAAATAATCTTAACTAAGTTGTAGTATATTTCACAAGGTTTCTGTACATATAAAGAACGCTGAAATCCGAGTTATAACGAAGAAGTTATGACCTGTCGAAGTTTCGCGACAAAACCGGCACGACACCGGGAATCATAAAAAGTGAGTTTATGATAGAGTACTTTTTAACCTTAGGATTCTAAATGAAATTTATAGAGTACGTCTCCACCTACACGTGGATATAAAGAACGTCAAAAACGGAGCTCGTATGCAAAAGTTATGGCTTTCCGAAGATGTAGTTGTCTGAGAGCATGACACGTGTCAGAAACCCTAATCTGACTGGGCTCACGACGTGAGCACTAATTCTAGTTAGATTCTATCAACTCACGCTACTAAGGTGAGTGCATATTATTTTCATCTTACACATAGATATGAAGTATTTTATATAAATTATGTGCTATGTGTGCATATTATCTGTATACTTGCTATCTATGATGGATGAACCATTTTATACATGTTTTAATTGATTTAAACTGTATATGTATTTTATATCTACAAATATGTTGGGTAAAACATGGGTAGATGAATTAGATGATGTGTGATGAAATAAAAATTGATGAGAGGTCTCGATGTTTAAGATGATCTAGTCATCTAGCAGGGTATAGACATCGTTATTAGTCATTAATCCGGGAGTATGGATCATACATACCAGATCCGGGAGTATGGATCATGTAGAGAGGTTAGTTTTAGATCTGGGAGTATGGATTAGGTATTTTTGAATTATGTGTTCACCAGTTGTAATTTAAGAACCCTGGCAGCTATGGACTTAGTGCCTATTAGATAAACGTTGGCAGCTATGGACTTAGTGTCTATTAGATAAACGTTGGCAGCTATGGACTTAGTGTCTATTGTATAAACCCTGGCGACTATGAAGACTTAGTGCCTAAACCCTGGCGACCATGAAGACTTGGTGCCTAAACCCTAGCGACCGTGCCTAAACGTTGGCAGAGGATCCTTACTCGAGTCAAGGAGGCTAAGATGGAATCAGGGAACTGTAGAGTGTATGAGACTTCCCGAGAGTTATGTATGATTCTGACGATTATGTGTTCTGTTTCAGAATGGTGATGATCACACGTCATGGAGGGGGAGGTTCGGGATCAGGATCCGGTTCAGGATCAGGTTCGGGTGCAGGTTCCGAGCCAGTGGATGAGGGAATACGCGAGTTCATCGCATCCGAGATCACGAGAGGCATCCTTGAGTCGACCCCGGTGATTTTCGGGTCGATCAAGGAAGGGATCATAGAGCTGATGGAGGATCGCCTCAGGGCGTTCAGGAGTGACATGGCACCCAGCCAGTCAGGATCACGCACACTGTCCTTCAGGGACTTCAGGGGCAGTGGTGCGCCGGATTTCCATGGGGTGAAGGACCCCATTGCTGCCAGACGATGGATTGCAGACATGGAGTTTGCACAGCTGACGAGCTTCTGCCCTAAGGGGTCGAAGGTTCGTTATGCTGTGGGATGTTTGAGGGACAGAGCTAGAGACCGGTGGGAGTCATTTGGTGATTCCTTGGGAGCCTCAGCCATTGAGGCTATGGCATGGTCTGACTTTGTGACCAGGTTTAGGGCGGAGTTTGTGCCGGCTGTGGAGCTTCAGCAGCTGGCCAGGGAGTTTCTCAACATGAGGCAGACGATTGATTCAGTGGCGGAGATCACCGCCAAATTCCGGGAGAGGGCATTGTTGGTGCCCCAGTATGCAGGGGACGAGGAGATGCGGAGGACCCGCTACCATGACATGTTGAGAGCTGACATTTGGGAGCATGTCAGCTTCTCAGCATACCCGACCCTGGATTCCATGATTGCCAGGGCGAGGGAGAGGGAGATTGACTTAGAGCACATCAGGAAGAGGAAGGCAGAGGAGGGGCATGTGACTAGGGCTTCGGGGAAGAAGCCCAAGGGATCCGACTCTAGGTCGAAGGGCCAGCAGGGCCGGGGCCGCTGCGGAAAGTGCAACAAGACTCATGAGGGGGTTTGTAGGTTGGGATCATCGGGCTGCTACAAGTGCGGCAAGACGGGGCACTTCAACAGGGATTGTACCGCCCCTGCGCCCACTCTCCAGACATCGGAGTTGCTGTGTTTCCACTGCAACCAGCGAGGCCATAAAAAGGCCAATTGCCCTCAGTTGACAGCAGCAGCGCCAGTGGCGGTGCCAGCTCCAACGACCCTGCGGATTACTGATGGCCGGCAGGGCAAGACAGAGGGTCCAGTGGTGAGGAGCCGAGCCTTCTAGTTGACTACCGAGGAGGCACGCACCGCACCCGATGTGGTGACGGGTATGATTTCTTCTCCCTAGCTTTTGTTATATGTTGTTTATGATATTGATATGTCATGTTGTATGTTTGTTGAGGATCGTTCCATGTGAATGGTATCCCAGTATAGGTGTTGTTCGATTCAGGTGCCACTCGATCATTTGTTTCTCTTGCACTTAACAAGAGGTTCCCTGAGTCTTCGGGCATCTTGGAATGCCCTCTAGAGGTCGAGATTGCCGATGACCGATCAGTGCGAGTGTCAGCGGTTTTCAGAGATTATATTCTGAGGCTATTCGAGGAGCGCTACCTGGTAGACTTGGTTCCCATTCCGTTGCGTGGGAACAAGGTGATTATAGGTATGGATTGGTTGAGCCCGAACGGGGCAGTGATCGACTGCGCGCAATAGTTGGTTCGGATCAGGACCCTGAGTGGAGGAGAGCTGGTGATTCAGGGCGAGAGGCCACATCATGGACCAGCCTTATGTTCAGCAGCGAGGTCTAGGCGCTATCTACAACAGGGTTGCACTGGGTATGTCGCCTATGTTATGGATACCTGGGAGGCGGGTAAGGCGACGGTGAGCGATGTTCCGGTGGTGCGAGATTACACGGATGTATTCCCAGAGGAGCTGCCTGGGATACCTCCGTAGCGACAGGTGGAGTTCAGGATCGACCTAGTCCCTGGTGCGGCTCCGATAGCCAAGGCACCATATCGGTTGGCTCCTACCGAGATGCAGGAGTTCTCTACGCAACTGCAGGAGCTGTTAGACAAGGGATTTATCAGGCCGAGTAGTTCGCCTTGGGGATCCCCGATCCTGTTTGTCAAGAAGAAGGACGGGTCGCATCGCATGTGCATAAATTACCGGGAGCTGAACAAGGTAACGGTGAAGAACCATTACCCACTCCCGAGGATAGATGACTTGTTCGACCAGCTTCAGGGAGCATCTTGGTTTTACAAGATAGACTTGCGGTCAGACTACCATCAGATGAAGGTCAGGGAGGAGGATATACAGAAGACTTCTTTCCGGACTCGCTTTGGCCACTACGAGTTCGTGGTGATGCCCTTCGGGCTCACCAATGCTCCTGTCGCGTTCATGAACCTCATGAACCGCGTGTGCAGACCGATGCTGGATCGGTCTGTGATAGTTTTCATTGATGATACCTTGGTCTACTCCAAGACGCAGGAGAAGCATGAGGAGCATCTGCGAGAGGTTTTGGTTACTCTGAGGAGGGAGAGCTTGTACGCCAAGTTCTCCAAGTGTGAGTTCTGGTTGCGCGAGGTGCAGTTTCTTGGGCACATTGTCAACCAGAACGGTATTCTAGTCGACCCGGCCAAAGTGGAGGCCGTGATGAGATGGGAGGTTCCGAAGTCTCCATCTGAGATTCGGAGTTTCCTAGGGTTAGCAGGCTATTACCGGAGGTTCATTCAGGACTTCTCCAAGATAGCCGTACCCTTGACCCGGCTAACGAAGAAGGTCGTTGTCTTTCGCTGGAGGCCTGAGCAGCAGGCAACATTCGAGACACTGAGACAAAGACTATGTGAGGCGCCGATCCTCGCCCTGCCAGAGGGCGTGGAGGATTTTGTAGTATACTGTGATGCGTCCATTTCGGGTTTGGGCACAGTATTGATGCAGAGAGAGGATGTCATCGCCTACGCCTCGAGGCAGCTGAAGCCTCACGAGGCGAACTACCCGACGCATGATTTGGAGTTGGGGGCGGTTGTCTTCGCCCTCAAGATTTGGCGACACTACCTCTATGGGGTCCGATGTACCATTCACACGGACCACAAGAGTTTGAGGTACCTCATGGATCAGCCGAATCGGAACATGAGGCAGCGTCGGTGGTTAGACGTGGTGAAGGATTATGATTGTGAGATCCTTTACCACCCAGGGAAGGCCAATGTTGTGGCCGATGCGCTTAGCCGCAAGGCAGCACCGATCAGAGATAATTGCTTGCGGATGACTGTAGTGACTCCACTGTTGGAGCAGATCCGAGAGGCCCAGCAGGAGGCTATGAAGGAGGAACATCGGAAGAGCGAGCGTATTGTGGGTCAGGTTTCCTCCTTCGACTATGATAGCCGAGGGTTATTGACACTACACCGCAGGGTGTGGGTTCCATACCACGGGGGTGTGCGCCAGGTTCTGATGGAGGAAGCGCACAAATACCGATTTTCCATTAATCCCGGGGCGACGAAGATGTACAAAGATCTTCATCCCGATTATTGGTGGCCCTGCATGAAGCGGGATGTAGCCTGGTATGTCGAGAGATGCCTGACCTGTAGGAAGGTCAAGGCCGAGCACCAGAGGCCTCACGGCAAGACGCAACCGTTGGATATCCCTATGTGGAAATGGGAAGATATTACTATGGATTTCATCACAAAGCTTCCCAGGACCGCACAGGGAGTAGATTCGATTTGGGTCATCGTGGATCGGTTGACCAAGAGTGCCCATTTCATACCGATCCAGGAGAGCATCTCGGCATAGAAGCTTGCTGATATCTACATCCGAGAGGTAGTAGCTCGACACGGAGTGCCAGTCTCCGTGATTTCAGAAAGAGATGTACGGTTCACTTCCAGATTTTGGAAGAAATTCCATGACGAGTTGGGTACTCGTCTGCACTTTAGCATCGCTTTTCACCCGCAGACGGATGGTCAGAGCGAGAGGACCATCCAAACTTTTGAGGATATGCTGCGCTCATGTGTTCTAGACTTCGGTGGTAGGTGGGATACATATCTTCCATTAGTTGAGTTCTCCTACAACAACAGCTATCACGCGAGTATCGATCGTCCTCCATTTGAGATGTTGTACAGGAGGAAGTGCAGGACCCCGATATGTTGGGGTGAAGTCGGACAGAGGGTCATGGGGAGCACCGAAGTGGTGCTCAAGACGACAGAGAGGATTCAACACGTTAGGAGCAGGCTTCAGACTGCTCAGAGTCGGCAGCAAAGTTATGCCGACAAGCGCCGCTCGCACCTGGAGTTCCAGGTCGGGGATATGGTCCTCCTGAAGGTGTCGCCTTGGAAAGGCGTTATCCGATTCAGGAAGCGGGGCAAGTTGGGCCCCAGGTACATTGGACCTTTCAGGGTTGTCGCCCGGGTAGGCAAGGTGGCGTATAGGCTGGACCTGCCATCCGAACTCAGTCAGTTCATAGTACGTTTCACGTCTCCCAGTTACTGAAGTGCCTGGTGGACGACTCGGCAGTGGTGCCCTCGGAGAATATTCAGGTGGATGACAGCCTGAACTACATCGAGCGGCCAGTGGCGATCCTCGACAAGAAGTCGAAGGATATAAGGAATAAGAGGGTGGAGCTGGTGAAGGTGCAATGGCAGCACCGAAAGGGGTCGGAATGGACTTGGGAGCCGGAGGAAGAGATGAGGGAGCACTACCCCGAACTTTTTCAGGACTCAGCAGCAGACTTCGAGGACGAAGTCTAAAATAAGTGGGGGTGAGTTGTAACACCCAGTTTCAGGTACATATTTAAATTCAATCAAAACTTCATATTTTACACTGGGACTCGTCGAGTTGGAGGCCCAACTCGTCGAGTAGGTTCTACTTCGTATCGGGGGGTTAAGTGACCTACTCGACGAGTCGGGAGACCGACTCAGCGAGTAGGAGTTGTCTTAGTGAAACCCTAAATTTGAGGGTTTGCACCCTATTTAAACCCTTTATGAGGCCTCCACCCCAGCCTTCACCACCTCCAAACCCTATTCACGAAACCCTAATCAACTTTTGAGTGTTCTTGAGCTATTTTGTGCCATTCTTTGTGATTTGAAGTTTGAAGAAGGAAGGAAAGACTTGGAGATTCAAGAGGAAAGTCAGTAGATCTAGAGATTTGGTTGCATTTCCAGCTTGTTGGAGGTAAAAAGCTCCAACCTTGACTTCTTATTTGTTAGATCTACTTTAGGGCTTGGATCTTCACATCTTTGGGGTATTTCTAAGCCATTTCAGGTTTAGAGTGTAATGTAGAGTACTGGCTTCAGATCTTGAACCTTGGAGGGTTCTCATGGCATAAAGGTGCCAACTTATGGCCATGAGAGCCCCATGCATCTTGTAGACCTCATTTTCGGGTCTTTTGAGCTTACAGACCCATGCATGGACGTAAAGTTCATGACTTTATGTGTTATATCGACCCTAGGAGGTCAGATCTACCCTTTGGATGAGATGAGCTCAACAAAAATCGAGTTTATGGACATGGACTTTAGGGGACTCTGCGAGTCGTTCATGGGACTCGAGGAGTCGGGTATTGGTTCCCCAACCTTTTTCTGTTTCTGAGGAATCTGGTTGAGTCTATAAGGGGACTCAACAAGATGGACGTGATTTTGGACCTGGAAATCATCGGACTCGGCAAGTGTATGAACAAACTCGGCGAGTCCAAGGCAATCTCCCAACCCATGAAGATGGACTCGACGAGTTGTTCATAGAACTCGGCAAGTCATAGACTGGACACATTAATATGATGAAGATGAACTCGACGAGTTCAAGGATGAACTCGGCGAGTCGGTTGAAGATGGTCCTGATGTTATGGTTGAAGGTGAACTTGTCGAGTTCTTGCTAGACTCGACGAGTAGAGTCGGGGGTTGTATCATTTTGAAAGAATAGGGACTCGACGATTTGGTGGACCAACTCGGCGAGTCAAGTCAACTGGATGTTGACTTTGGCCAAAGTTGACTTTGAGTTTGACTTTGACCTGGACTTGAGTTGACCCTTGTAAAGGAGGGTTGTTGTGTAGGGATTAAGGAGTTGAGACGAGAGGATTTCTGTACCAAGGATTATGCAGACACTACGCGACATCGAGGTGAGTTACCTTTTAGTAGCGGTGGGTCTACGGCCATAATGCCGGCCCACCAGTAGGAGTGTATGTTAGACAATTGTCTTTATGATAATTGTCTATGTTTACTGCTACTTGATATGTTTATGTGTTAGCATGTTATGATGTTATGTGATCGTAGTAGTAGGTAGAGATAGTCCCCATGTAACTGGCTGATAGGGCCGAAGGGGTAGTTTAATACCCAGTTATGCTAGACAGATTATGATTATATGATAATATGTGGTAGTAGTAAGGGGTGAGATAATCCCCCAAGACCGGTCGAGAGGACCGAAGGGGTAGGCCAGCACCCATATATGCTAGGCAAGGTCACCGGTCGAGAGGACCGAAGGGGTAGGTCGGGCACCCAGATATGCCTGGCAGTATGTATGTCATGTGATTGTATGGTATGTGGTATAATGGGGGAACTCACTAAGCTTCATGCTTACGGTTTTCAGTTTTGTTTCAGGTACCTCTTCAGTGAAGGGGAAGGAGCCGACGCGGTAGCGGCACATCACACACACGTAGGATTTCCTCACTATGAGATTTCTTGGGATTGTACTCTGACATTGTTACTATTTTTATGATATGATTTTGAGACATGAGATTATGGTTTTATGAAATGATATGACTCAATGATGTTTTTCTTATAAATGTTTTCTAAATTGTTATATCAAAAATGAAATTTTTGGTCTTGAAATTTGGGATGTTACACTACCCCCTCCTCAAATCCAAAGGAAGCAGAGTGCTTTCATTGTCATGAAAAAGGGCACTGGAAACGAAGCTGCCCCAAATACTTGCAGGACATAAAGGATGGGAAGATCAAGCCCTCCTTTGCAGGTATTTACACTATTTTTTCTAATAACTCATCACATGCTAATTCTTGGGTCCTTGATACAGGATGTGGTTTTCACATTTGTTCTGATTTGCAGGGTCTAAAAAGAAGTAGGGATGTGGAGCACGGGAATATGAACTTGATCATGGGGAATATGAAAAATTCGCATGTCACCAAGATTGGAGTTTATTCTTTATTGCTTAGTAGTGGGTTAAATTTAGAATTGAATAATTGTTGCTACTCGTCTGATATGGCGAGAAATATTATTTCCTTTCATGGTTTGTATGAACAAGGTTTTACCTTTTCATTTAATAATGAGATTGGTAGTATTAATGCTTATTATAATGATAAATTTTATTTTGAAGCATTGCCTTGTAATGGTATATATGAAACTGTGATGGTTGTAGATAACTTAGGAAATAATGTGTTGCATATAGATTTTTCCAATGGTTTGGATATAGCATCCTTATGGCATTGTCGTCTTGGACATGTCAACAAGAAGCGCATAGCCCAACTCCAAAAGGATGGAGTTTTGGAGTCATTTGACTTAAAGTCAGATGACACATGTGAATCTTGTTTGCTTGGAAATATGACCAAGTCACCCTTAAAAAAGGGTTTTTGTGAAAGGGGTGAGGGTTTGTTGGATCTCATACACACCGATGTGTTTGGACCATTTAGATCCGCCACAAGGGATGCTAACCGCTTTTATGTGACTTTTACCGATGATTACAACAGATATGGGTATATCTACTTAATCAAGCATACGTCAGAAACCTTTGACAAGTTCAAAGAGTTTAAACGAGAAATGGAGAATCAGCTGGGCAGGAAGATAAAGATGCTCCGATCCGATCGAGGAGGAGAGTATCTTAGTATCGAGTTTCATGACTATCTTAAGGAATATGGAATTGTTTCACAATTGACGCCACCTAGGACACCACAGCTTAATGGTGTGTCTGAGAGGCGCAATCGAACCTTGTTGGACATGGTTCGTTCCATGATGAGTCGAGCTTCGTTAACATCTCCATCTGGGGGTATGCCTTAGAGACTGTTGCCTATATCCTTAATCTAGTCCCAACTAAAAAGGTTGCCAAAACACCTCACAAAATGTGGACATGGAAGGTTCCCTCGTTAGCACATATCAAGGTTTGGGGTTGCGAGGCTTTCGTAAGACGAGAGACTCACGACAAGCTCGAACCACGTAGTGAGCGATGTATTTTCATCGGCTACCCACATAAATACTTTGGATATCTCTTCTATAGAACGAGTGACAATGTTGTCTTCGTTGCAAGGAGAGGGGTTTTCCGCGAGAGAGAGCTCATATGCCAAGAGGATAGTAGGAGGAAAATTGACCTTGAAGAGCTTCAAGAGTTAAGTGATGAAGGAACCTCAAACACTAGCGCTCAACCCGAGGAGGAAACTCCAGTTGAACCAGTTGACGAGTCCTTGCCTCTGAGGCGTTCCAGTAGAGTTAGAATGGCACCTGAGTTTTATGGTTTCCATATTACTGCTGAAGGTGATACATTTATCAGTGATAATACACTGGTAAATTTTGATGAACCTAACAACTACAAGGAAGCCATGGCAGGCCTCGAGTCTGCAAAATGGAAAGAGGCAATGGACAACGAGATTCAGAACATGTATGACAATCAAGTTTGGAACTTGGTTGACAATGTACGAGGTCGTAAGACGGTCGGGTGCAAATGGATCTTCAAGAAGAAGACCGACATGGATGGGGAAGTACACACTTATAAGGCGCGGTTGGTTTACTCAAACTCCTGGAGTTGACTATGATGAGACCTTCTCACCAGTAGCGAAGATTAAATCTATAAGGGAATGTTAGCCATAGCTGCATTTCATGATTATGAAATATGGAAAATGGATGTCAAAACAACTTTCCTTAATGGGAAGTTGGCTGAAGATGTTTACATGAATCAACCAGAGGGTTTTGTCAATGCAAAGTATCCTAATAGAGTGTGTAAGCTTGAGAAATCCATTTATGGATTATAGCAAGCATCTCGCAGATGGAATCTTTGTTTCGATGAGAAAGTAAAAGAGTTTGGTTTTTCGAGAAGCGAGGATAAGTCCTGGCTTTCTGTTATTGTATGTGGATGACATACTGCTCATAGGAAACGACATCCTAACCTTGCAGGAGGTTAAGTCCTGGCTTGGGAGGTGTTTCGCTATGAAGGACCTTGGGAAAGCTGCTTATATTCTAGGGATAAGGATATTGAGAAATAGGAGTTAAAGACTAATAGGACTTAGTCAAAGTACCTACTTGGACAGAGTGATGAAACGTTTCAGCATGGAGGATTCCAAGAAAGGAGAATTACCTATCCAGAGCAATACCAAAATGAGTAAGACTCAGAGTCCGAGTACCGATGCTGAGATAGCAGAAATTATTCGAATACCATATGCTTCTGCAGTTGGCTCGATCATGTATGCTATGACTTATACTCACCCTGATGTGGCTTTTGCTTTGAGCATGGTTAGTCGATATCAAGGGAATCCTGGTAAAGCTCACTGGACTGCGGTAAAGAACATTCTTAAGTACCTGCGGATGACTAAGGACTGGGTCCTTACCCTCGGTGGGAGTGATGACTTGAGAGTGACACGGTACAATGACACCAACTTTCAAACCGATAGAGGTAATTTCCGCTCTCAGTCGGGCTGGATATTTACCTTAAATGGAGGAGCAGTAACTTGGAAAAGTTCCAAATAGGAAACTGTAGCTGATTCAAGGTGCGAATCAGAGTACATAGCAGCAAGTGAAGCGTCGAAGGAGGCGATATGGCTAAAGAACTTCATCGGAGACCTTGGAGTTGTACCAGCTGTAAAGGAGCATATGGAGATTTTCTGTGACAACGAGGGTGCGGTCGCCTTAGCCAAGGAACCAAGGGATCATGGAAGATCCACGCACATCGACAGAAAATATCACTTCATAAGACATCGAGTAGAAGAAGGACTCCTCGTAATGAAGGGGGTATCGTCAGAGGAGAACCCGACGGATCCCCTTACGAAGGGACTGAGTAGAGTTAAGCACTTGCAGCACGCTAGAAGTATCGGGTTGAAGGACGATATTAGTTTTCAGTGTTTAGATAGACATTTAGAAACTTTTAATAACTAAAATATAATTGACATTTGATGATTGAATAAAAGGAGTTTTATTTATAAGTAAAGTTACTATCTTGTGTCAATTGTTTACTATTGTTTCATTTTTTGCATGTTTTGACTTCCAGAATAATAAGATTATTCAAACCATCCACAGTCGATCATACTTTGGAAGTAGGTTATGAAAGTAGACTGTCATGAATGGGTTTTTGTAAGATTGTCTAAGGTGTTAGACATAGAAAGGTTTGCTAAAAACATTCATGAGTGCACTTGAAATAAGATTTGAGTATTGGACTAAACCCACACTCACGTGAATCACTTCATGGAATTTATCACGAGTGATTGTGAGATGATAATATCATATAGTCTTCAAACCAAGATATATGAGTTATTGATTATGAGTTGGTTATACATTGACAGTGTGAAAACGCATCAGTAACTTGATGTTATAAAACGTGCTGTTGTGTATGATTTAATGAGTAGTTAGTACAAGCATATAAGTCGAAGTTTATATGTTCCTTTTATCCTAAGAGGATTAAAAGCGATATCTTAGGCCCCTCGATGATTTTGTTTTGACTTATGTGTCGGGCCCGATCAGGACTCAATTGATGTGTTCAATTAAGTTCTATGTCAAACAAATAAGAAATCGGGAAACAAACTGTTGGACAAAGAGTATGACTTTATTCCATGTCTTTGTCCACACGATATCTTGAAGAACAGAGGATTATATGATCACTTATCTAATGAACGCGTCAGAGTTCGACAGCGGCCTTTTGAGAGCTACGATTGCTAATCGGATTTTAAGTTGCATTGGCAATTATAGTTATTAGACTTATCCAAGTGGGAGACTGTTGGATTATGTGTCTAAGCCTATAACTATAACTGGTATGTACTTGACCCGATAGTAGCATGGTCCATTTAGGGTTGCCTTCACCAGAACAATTTGATAGATGGATATTTGAGAAAGAGGTTATTTGTGATTTATTGATATATTATAAGTATAACATATTAATTGAGAAATCATAATATTTAATTAGTATTGATCAAGAATTAATTTTGAATTAATTTAGTGATCAAAAGAGACTAATTAAATTGATACATATGGATTGAGCTAATGATCCATGATTGATTTGTGATGGGCTAAGCTTATGGGTTAGTCCATGAAGTGTTAGTCCAAATCAATTGTTGGATCATAAGCTTAAGTGTAAGAATTAGGGTTACACATGACTCTTGGAATTCTACACTATATATATGTAACTCTAAGCCTAAAATCGGTTACCACTTGCATTCCAAGAGGAAGAATCCGATTTTGAGTCTCCTAAACCTCTCTCATATCCATCTAGTTGTTTATTGGTGTTTGTGACTTGTTTGAGGCACAACACTTGGGGTGCTAAGTTCTCTTAAGGCCAAAGTTCTACTAGCTACATCAAAAGGTAATCTTCTAACTAGCTTTATGATTCATATATCAAATTTTGTATGCTAGTTTAGACTTCATGCTTTGGAAACCAATATTGCATGTATAATTAAATAAAACTTAGATCCGAAGCATTAGGGTTGTATGTGTTGGATTAGGTGTCTAAGCTCATAACTATAATTGGTATATACTTGAATTGATAGCAGCAGAGTCCTTTTGGGTTGCCCTCAAACCTAGCAACTGGACAAGGAAATTATGAAGGGAAAGATATTGATTTATTATAAGATTAATAAATTAATATAAATGATTTATTAATATGTTAAAAGGTTAATATATTAATTAGAAATCATAATGTTTAATTAATAGTTAGCCAGAAATTAATTAGAATTGATTTTGGGGTTAATTATATTAATTATAAAGTGCAGGGACTAGTTTGCATTTATCAAATAGTTGAGTGGAAGGTTCCAGAACCCCCTTGGAAGGGGGTGGAAGAAATATATAGGGGAAACCCTAATGATTTCGTCCAAGGGGCTTAGATAAGGCCTTTGGATAAGCTTAGGCCCTAAGCAAAGGAACATTAGGGTTTTCTTTAAACCCTAGATACCTCAGCTATATAAGGAGCCTCCTGGCTCCCAAAATTGGCACTCCTTCTCTTAAAGAAACCCTAGGCCAAAATTGCATACCCTAACCTCTCTCCTCACAAGTTTCCTTATTGCTAGCTCTTGGGTGTGATTCCATTAGAGGTATTACAATTGTGGTGCTAGGCTTCTAAGAAGATCAATATCAAAGGATTGCCAATTGTTTGCTATAACAATTGAAAGGTATGTAACTCTAAATCCCTAGTTGGTTAATTTCGAAAATAGCCTCTCTCATTAGGGTTCTTGTTTTGCAATTCAAAGTTATATGTTCAATAGTTAAAACATAGATCTAAAGTAGATTGCATGTGAAGTTAGGAATTGTTTTTCTAGTTTATTTGTTTTACCTAAAACCTATCAGTGGTATCAGAGCCATTGGTTTTGTTTTAAATTGAATAGCTATAATAGTTGAATTGCAAATAAGGGTTTATAGCTATTAAACCCTAAATGGCCATGGTTTCGTTTTTAGGGTTTTTGGTTCAAAGGGTTTTTCGAAAAACCCTAGCCTCCATGAACCCTAATCGAAATTAGGGTTAGGGTTTTGAAAAACCTAGCCTCCTCCCTTGAATTTCGAAATTTGCTTATAATATTAGGGTTTTATTTTATTTTGGATAATTATTGCCTAATTGGATAATTATTGCCTGATTGGATAATTTAGAAAAATAAGGAAATTATCCTATACCCTAATTTTCGAAATCTAGAGGGATATGGATTAGGATTAAATTAATTGTTTAATTTGATTAGATAATCCTTACAAGATTTAATAAATTAATTAATAGTTAATTATTAAATCTAGTTTTGGTTTATTTTAAATTTAAAATTAATGGTTTAATTTTCGAAATCTTTATATAAACCCTAAAGTTTTAAAAAGTTTAAAACACACCTTATATATATATTATAATTAAAAGTCAATATATATATATATATATATATATATATATATATATATATATATATAAGAATTGGTCAGTCAAATCGCTAGTATGCCTCATTCACGAAGCTAGTCTATAAGGGGAGTATAAGGAAATTGTCTATAAAATGGTAGTTGAATGGGTGTCCACTCTCATCCACCGCTTCCTTGATTAGTGGATGGTCATTAGCAGAACGGATTTGATAGGACAACTAAATCTCATTAAAAGTATAATGTTATTAATGAAGTACTAGAACATTATTTTACAAAAATCCCAACTCTAGTTACTTTAGGAAAAAATGTGAAAAGTATGCTAACCTATGAAATTGCATATTATGCTTTATTAGTCGTTAGTGGAGCGTGTGTGGTTAACCAGCACACTAATAGGCACTAATAAAGAGTAGTAATGTGTATCTCATAATTATCATTTTGATGGAGCGTGTGTGGTTTACCAGCACATCAATATATAATGATAAAGACATTGAGGTTACCAAGCACATTTGCATGGTTATTCACACCTTGTTTGTGATCCTAGGTATCCCAGTCACAAATAGAAGAGCATAATCCGAGATTAAAACATGCCATTGAATAGTTTCAATGTATCTCAAAAGAATTAGGAGTTTCACTTCATTTCGTCCTATGGTGGAATTGGTGAATCGTCATTCACCTACCTTTATGAAATTTACACTTGGATCTCGACATCCCATTTCTAAGTTGTAAATCATCATAGTTGGATCCTAACCTTAATATTGTATCTTTGGGTTATTATATTAAGGTATCTTGAAATCTAACTAAAACTATATTTCTTTTCAGATGTCTACTCCTTGAAACACTTCTGCTTCATCATCTTCTAACCACAACTTCTCTTTGCTCAACATTTGCTCCAAAGTCGTTATGGATGGCTCAAACTATAACGATTGGATGTGCAACATCAAAATGGCGCTTCGTTTTGAGGACAAAGAGTATGTCCTTGAAAAGGAGCTCAAAGAAATTGATGAATCCAAAGCCACTCCCGAAGAATATGCTGCCTACAAGAAGCATTATGACGATGCCACTAAAGTGGCATGCATTATGGTCGCAACCATGTCCCCAGAACTACAGAGGTACTATGAGGACTACTTGCCTTTTGAGATGAACAAGGGCCTTATGGAAAAGTACCATAAGCGAGCTCGTCAAGAAAAGTTTGAGGTAGTCAAATCACTCATGGCTTGCAAGATGAAGGATGGGGAGTTGGCTGTTAGTCATGTGCAAAGAATGCAACGCTACATAGAGCGTTTGGTCAAGCTCAATATTCACTTTGATGAGGAATTGGCCATTGACATGGTCTTGAACTCATTACCCGATTGTTATGGTCAGTTCATCCTAACTTACCATTTGAACAACACTAAGCAGACACTGGCCCAATTGCATAACTTGTTGCAGACAGCTGAAACAGGGATGAAGGGTAAAAGTATAGCCTCCACTCCTGCAAGTGCCCCTGTCTTGGCTATTGGACATATAAAGGGGAAAAAGAGTAAAGGTCCTCCTAAGCAAAATTGGAAGGGCAAGGCTCAAGCTAGGTCATCTAGTAGTGGCCCAAAGGCTAAGCCCAATGCTACCGTTCCCTATGTGTCTGATCCAAAGGATTCTGATTGCTTTTATTGCAATGACAAAGGGCACTGGAAGAGAAGCTGCTCAAAATATCTGCATGACATCAAAGATGTCAAAGTGACGCGATCTTCAGCAGGTATTTACACTATTTCTTCTAATAACTCATTATCTTCTCGTTCATGGGTCCTTGATACAGGATGTGGTTTTCACGTTTGTTCTGATTTGCAGGGGCTAAAAGAAAGTGAGGAGGTGGAGCGAGGGAGGATAAACTTGATCATGAGGAACATAAAGTCTTCACCAGTGACCAAGATCGGAGTTTATCAACTTTTGCTTAATAATGATGTTAGATTAGATTTATTGAATTGTTGCGTATGAGATGACGAGAAACATTATTTCATTTCATGAATTGTTCATACAAGGTTTTAAGTATTCTTTTAATGATTTGAATGGTTCAATTTCTGTTTATAAGAATGGTGTTTTTGTGTTTGAAGCTTTACCTTATGATGGTGTGTATGAAATAGTGACTTGTGTTGATAGCTTAGGTAATAGTGTGTTTAATATTGACTTGTCTAATAGTGTAGACAAGGAATGCTTGTGGCATTTTCGTCTTGGACACATTAACAAGAAACGTATAGCCAAACTCCAAAAGGATGGAGTGTTGGAATCATTTGACCTAAAATCAGATGATATGTGTGAATCTTGTCTTTTGGGAAAGATGACAAAATCACCTTTCACGGGATCTTGTGATAGAGGTGAAGGTTTGTTGGACCTCATACATACTGACGTGTGTGGACCCTTCAGATCAACCACAAGGGATGCTAATCGATTCTATGTGACTTTCACTGATGATTATAGCAAATATGGGTATATTTACTTGATCAAACATAAGTCAGAAACCTTTGAAAAGTTCAAAGAGTTTAAAAATGAAGTCGAGAATCAATTGGGCAGGAAGATAAAGGTACTTAGATCCGATAGAGGCGGAGAGTATCTTAGTATCGAGTTCAACGACTATCTAAAGGAATGTGGAATAGTTTCACAATTAACTCCTCCTAGGACACCACAGTTAAATGGTGTGGATGAGAGGCGTAATCGGACCTTGTTAGACATGGTTCGTTCTATGATGAGTCGTGCTTCACTTCCTATTCACTTCTGGGGGTATGCCTTAGAGACAGCCGCCCACATCCTCAATCTTGTCCCTACAAAGAAGGTTGCCAAAACACCTCACGAAATATGGACGGGGAAAGTTCCCTCGTTAGCACATATTAAAGTTTGGGGTTGTGAAGATTTCGTAAGACGAGAGACTCACGACAAGATAACAACTAGAAGTGAGAAATGTGTTTTCATTGGTTACCCAAAATAGTCTTTTGGATATTTGTTCTACAGACCTAGTGAAAACGTGGTCTTTGTGGCACGAAGAGGAGTCTTTCTAGAAAGAGAGCTCATATTCAAAGAGGACAGTGGGAGCACCATTGACCTTGAAGAAATTCAAGAGTTAGCCAATGAAGGAACCTTAGATGACACTAGCACTCAACCAGAGGAAACATTTCCTATTGAACCAGTTGATAACTCATTACCTCTTCGAAGATCCACTAAGGTGAGTGTGCCACCTGAGTTGTATGGTTTTCATATTACTTCAGATGGTGACACATTCATCAGTGATAGGAAACTGGTAAATTTAGATGAACTAGTTACTTACAAGGAAGCAATGGCAGGCCCAGAGGCTTCCAAGTGGAAAGAGGCAATGGACAGTGAGATAAAGTCCATGTATGACAACCAAGTTTGGAATTTGGTTGATAGTGCACCAGGTCATAGGACAGTTGGGTGCAAATGGATCTTCAAGAAGAAGACAGACATGGATGGAAATGTGCACACATTCAAGACTCGACTGGTTGCAAAAGGTTTCACTCAAACCCCAGGGGTTGACTATGATGAGACCTTCTCGCCAGTAGCTAAGATTAAATCTATTACTATATTGCTCGCCATAGCTCCTTTCATGACTATGAAGTCTGGCAGATGGATGTCAAGACTGTTTTCCTTAACGGGAAGTCGGCTGAGGATGTTTACATGAATCAGCCAGAGGGTTTTGTTGATGCAAAATTTCCCAATAGAGTGTGCAAGCTTGAGAAATCCATTTATGGATTGAAACAAGCATCTCGCAGCTAGAATCTTTGTTTCCATGAGAAAGTCAAAGAGTTTGGTTTCTCTAGGAGTGAAGATGAGTTCTGTGTATACATCAAGGCTAGTAGGAGTATAGTGACTTTCCTGGTGTTATATGTCGATGACATATTACTCATCGGTAACGACTTTCCAACCTTGAAAGATGTTAAATCTTGGCTTGAAAAGTGTTTTGCCATGAAAGACCTTGGAGAAGCTGCCTATATTCTTGGGATTAGAATATTGAGAGATAGAAAGAAGGGACTTAGTCAGAGCACATACTTGGACAAGGTACTAAAGAGGTCTAGTATGGAAAACTCCAAGAAGGGAGAGCTACCTATCCAAAGCAATACCAA